>NC_077232.1:221755114-222355114 GCF_027887165.1 Monodelphis domestica | reverse complement strand
CCCTTTCTTGTTGTAGAGAATTACCCAGAAAGTGATTTTTAGGGACCAATAATCACAAACACATTGAGGTCAGAAAAATGTTCCTATGTGTCTTTTTAGTTTGTGATCTTAGAATGTAGGCAAAGAAATGGGGAGGTGGGGGAGTGGACAGATTTAACTACAAGGAAAACTATTAGCCACAATATTAATTAGGAATAATTCATACAATAAGTAATTAGTAAATATATTATTGCCAAGACCACAAATTCATGATATTGGGGAAAAATCAGACAGCTGACTCCTCTTTCCTTTCAGTAAAGAAGCTTTCCTGAGCTTGAGGTCAAGGGCAATTGCTACTGGATACGCTTTTATCCCATTTTGTTTGGATCTGGAACTCTTCAAAAAGAGTTCAAGATGAAGATCAGAGAGAAAAAATCTTGAGAAATGCATTGCAAACTAACTGAAGGAAGCCCAGTGCACCAGAAATAGGATTAGGTATTTGACATTTTTAGTGAACATGATGGAAAAATCAGCCATAAGCAGTTGTTTTCCAGAGTTAGAAAGGTAGTGGAGGTGTGATGTCTTCTTACTTGTTAAAATTATGAACAAAACAAATTTGCTTTTTACTTTTAAGAATTTGTATAACTCAATTTAACAACAACAAAAAAAAGTTAATTCAGGAGTTCTATGTCAGCCAGAAATTACATTCAAATTGAACTCATATATACATATGTGTACATATATTTACAATGCATAGTTTTCTGTTAGAGGAATATTATATATATATATATATATATATATATATGTATGTATGTGTGTATATATATATAGCACACTTCCAAAGATCTAGAATCTACTTTCTCATAGATAGCAATTATTAACTAACTTGCATCTTAACACTAGCAAATGCAAAGTTGTCAAGGTTGGACAACTTACCCTTTTTTTTGTGTGTGACCCATTCATTATACCTTACAATAGGAAAAGTCCCATAAGTATATATTGAAAGAATGAACAAATCTTGTATGTCAGTCAGATATAGTTAGAAATTTAAATTTGTTGACACAGTAGGACCTCTCAACTTGAAATTTTAATAATTCCTTAATTCATTCAATTTAAATGTGTGAAGATTCAAAAATATTTTCTCAAACATTTAAATGTATTTAGTTTAAAATAGATTGTAATTAACAACTAATAGAAATCATATGGTTATTTCAATAGATGCAAAATAAAAGATTTTGAGAAAACACAATACTTGTTCCTATTTTTTAAAAAAATTGCACTAGAGGACACTGAAATAAATAGAACATCCTCAAAATGATAAATAACATTTATCTAAACCTCTAATATCTGTAATGGGGATAAGCTAGAAGCTTTCCCAATAAGATCAGAAGTGAAACAAGAATGCCTATTATCACTACTACCATTCAATATGGTACCAGAAATGCTAACTATAGCAATTAAAAAAATAGGAAAATATTGAAGGAATATAAATATGCAAGGAAGAAATAAAGCTATCACTCTTTGCACTGTTATATTTTTCGATACTCAATACTCAATACCGACCCAATACTAAAAAGAGCCCACTAGTAAGAGAAACTACATTTAAAATAGTTTTAAACAATATAAAATATCTGAGAATCTACCAGCCAAGATAGACACAGGAACTATATAATCATAACTACAAAACATTTTAAATAAAATTAAGTCATATCTAAATAATTGAAAAAAACACTACATGCTCAAGGTTAGGCAGAACCAATATAATAGAAATAACAATTCTTCCTAAATTAATTTAATTATTCAGTGACAAACCAAACTACCCAAATTGTTTCATAGAGTTAGAAAAAATAATAACATTCATCTGGAAGAACAAAAGACAGAATATCAAGGGAATTAATGAAAAGAATATGGACAGGCAGTTCTTAGATGAAGAAATTAAAACTATCTTTGATAAAATGAAAAAATGCTCCAGGAGGCAGCTTGGTGGCTCAGTGGATTGAGAGTCAGGAATAGAGACAAAAAGTTCTAGGTTCAAATATGACCTCAGATACTTCCTAGTTGTGTGATCCTTGGCAAGTCATTTGACCCCCATTGCCTAGCCCTTACCACTCTTCTGACTTAGAACCAAATACATAGTATTGGTTCTCAGATGGAGAGGTAAGGATTTAAATATAAAAAATGCTCCAAATCACTATTGATTAAAGAAATAGAAATTAAAATAACTCTGAGATGCCACCTCACACCATCAGAATGGCTAATATGACAAAAAAAAAAGAGAGAAATGCTACATTTGGTGGGGATATGCAAAAATCAGTGCACTAATGCACTATTGATGGACCAATACAACCATCCTGGAGAGCAATTGCCTAGGGTCACAGAATTAGCAAGTATCTGAGTCAAAATTTAAATTCAGGAAGATGAGTCTTCCAGACTTTAGCCCTAACACTCTATTTCATTACTGAGCTGCCCATTTTGAACAATGGTTGATTTTAATTCTACTGTATCCTCAGCAATACATATCTTTTGTATCTGAATCATCTGTCTACTGTTTAAGTTGAAAAATAATTTTAATGGAATACATGGGAACAAACTATGAACATTTATAAAATATCTGGAAATACAATGGTCAATGGATAAACAAAAGAAAGATGAAAAAGAGGAAAAAGCTATTAAGTTATGACACATGCTTGTGAAGTTCATTTGAAATGTAAATGGTCATAAATAATAGAATCATAAATTGCAGAACTGAAAGGAACTTTAGATGCCATTTTACTTTAGTAACCTCATTTTATAAATAAAGAAATTGAGGCTCAAAGGAATTAAGACACTTGCCCAAGACAAAGTATTATCAGAGACAGCATTCAAACCTAGGTCCTCTGACTTCAAATACTTTTCTTTTTCTATTCTATCATAAATAATTTTTGGCTGCTTGAATTTAAGTTCATAGTCAATTGTTTAAAGAGGTAATTATGAAATCTTGCTTTTAAAAAAGAAAAGTATGCAGTGACAGTCTAACAATACTTCTAAAAAATGTTTATCCTTTGTGTAACCTTCACCTTCATTAACTCAAGCAATCTGAAGGTTACAATGAATTAGTGGGAAGCATCCATGAGAAAACTTTAAAAAGAAACACCATTTCTTTTAAGTTTATGCAGCAACTCATATTAACCTGTCAATGAGAAAAAAATTTAAAAACAAATACAGTTTCTTTTAAGCTTATGCAGTGATTCATAGTAATGGCTTATTTAATATTTTCAAACAGAGGTCATAGTTTCAAAAATCGATAAGATTTGTTTTTAATTTGTAACCCCTATTTGTACAAAGATTAAGATGCCAGAAGCCTTAAAAGATGGTTTGCCATCTTGAGGTTAACTTTGTCCCCTAAAATCCTGTTTGCATGATTAATTTTCTTAGTTAACTCTCCTTTTCCATAGAATGTACATAAAAACTCTCACTGAGTCCAAGCTGACTTAGACTTCACAGATGGTGAATAGTGGCTAGTTAGTTATTTGCCCTTTGGATGTTAAGATATATTATTTAAAGCAGTTATTTTTTATCTGTACAGATATGGTTGAAAAGACTGGTGAACATCCAATATGTCATTCTTCACATGATTTTTGGCTGTAATTCTATTTGGAAAGCCTAGTATAGTATAGACTAGACACGGCGGTCAGCCTCTATTGTCTCTCAACATTCCATAATTGCACCAAGCTCTTGGAAGGCATGATTCAGTATATCCTTTCTGCATCTGGGAACCCTTTCACTGTACCATACCACAGCTGCTGGAAGTATCCTGCTGTCATACATTCTCTGTATGTGCATCTGGCTAAGTGAGTCAGTGCTGTGATTAGCTGGTGGGCTGAAGTTCCAGACTTCTTTGTTGATAACATTGTTGCTTTTGTATAGCACATGAACTATGTCTCCTATATGACATTCATGGAACTGCTTAGGAAACACTGTACAAGATACTGGGAATACAAAGACGGAAGTGAAACATTACTTGCTTTCAAGAGTCTTACATTTAGTTATAGAAAATAATATAAGCATAAATAAATACAAAGCACATACACAGTAATGGGGGTAGAGTGAGAAGATTTTGCTTATTAGAAGAATCAAAATGTCTGTTGTGAAAGGTAGCACTTGAGCTAAACCTTAAAGAGAACTAGAAACATCTTTTCACCAACATTTTTTCACCAAACTCCATTAATACTAATAATAACAAACTTCCATTTATTTAGTTTACGAAGGTTTACAAAGGGAATTTACATCTTATTTGATCTTCATAGCTATCATTTGTAGTAGTACTGTTATCTTTATTTTACAGATGAACAACCTGAGGGTCAGAAAGTAATTTGATTAAGGTCACAAAGATAGTATCCTAGTTGAAATTAGAACTTGGGTCTTCGTTTAAAAAATATTTTATTTCCCCCCAATTACAGGTAAAAGAAAATTTATATATATATATATATATTTAAATTTGAGTTCCAAATTCTCCCTTTCTCCTCCAATAGCACCCCTAATTCTTTTCTGAGATGATAAGCAATCTAATAGAGATTTTACATGAGCAATCATGGAATACTTTTTTCCATATTAATGCTTTTGAGGAAGAAGACTTGAAAAAATGAATAAAGAAAAATACAATATGTTTCACTGCATTCAGACTCCATCAGTTCTTTCTCTTAAAGCAAATGTTATTTTTATCATGAGTCTTGGAGACTGTCTTGGATCATTATATTGCTTATATAATGCTAAATCATTTACAATTATTCATCACATAATATCACTCTTACTATTTACAATGTTATCTTGGTTCTGTTCACATTGCTTTGCATCAGTTCATTTAGTATTTCCAGGGTTTTTTGAAATCATTCTGCTATTATTTCTTATAGCACAATAGTATTCTGTTACAATCACATATCAAAATTTGTTCAGCCATTTTCCAATGGCTAGATATCCCCTCAATTTTCAATTTTTTTATTACCACAAAAAGACCTGCTACAGAAATATTCATACAAATATATCCTTTCCCCTTTTATTTGATCTCTTTGGCATATAGACCTCATAGTGGTATTTCTGGGCCAAAAGGCATATATAATTTTAAAGCCCTTTGGCATAAAACTCAGGACTTCTTGACTCAAAGTATGTCATTTTATCAATCACATTATACTGCAATCCTCTTCATGAATTAATTTTTTACATCTTTTCCAATTAGAATTTCCAAGGAATAATTTAGATTAGAACCTATATCTCTGATGAAATTACATAGCCATGTATCATTTCCCCTGTGCCATTTAGAACATGACTTTAGGCAGATTGGTCATAGCTCTGCCCTGAGTCATTCTCCTTAACAGTCCATAATTTCCTGGTTTTCTTCAGTCATTAGTCACTCTGGGATATCTCCTCTTAAGACCTCTTATGACATTCATAGACTGTGAACATTTGTAGGTAGAATGTATATTGTCGTATCCAATTAGTATTTTCCCATAGTTACTCTCTGATTTAGGTCATGATATTGTCAAGATTCTAAACTAAGTCTATAAGCATGACTGAATGTCATTGATTAAAGGGTTATATTAAAAACTTTCTGTAGAAATTGGGATTTTCAGATACTCTAATTAAAACATAGGCAGTATTCTAAAGACAAATCTTTGAACATTTCTTAATCACAGTTATGTTACATTTTCTTTTCACTTGATCCCTTTGAAAATTCCAACCATTCTCTCCTTTGTTTTTCTGTCTGGAATATTCATTTGGAGAAAAGCAATAATTCATGGTCTGTTGATATATTCTAAGTCCATTTTAAAGGTTAGACATAAACATAGTAGCACAAGACTAATTTAAGATTAGATAGGGTGTATCTTTCTAAATGTTTAGTTTGTCCAGTGGGAAAAGAATAACTCAGCAACTTGATCCTGTTAATTAGCTTTTGGCAATCACAGGCTCCAACAGTTTAAAAATCCTATCTCACTTCAGTGTAAGATTGTTTAATAAAATTTGCTGATAATGGTTGCCTTCTCATTAACTGTCCTCATTTTAATCATCCCACCTACCATTCCTTGTTGTGGACTCATGCCTGAGATATACACAGAGGGCGAGTATGGTACGCAATTATTGAAGTTTAATGTAAGATGTGGGAATAGAATTGGGAAAAAAATAAATTGGCCTCATGGTCCTAAACAAACCATAGCTTCAACTTCTTGGGTGTTCTAAACTTAAATGGCTTTTTCTATGGCAATTTGACCTAGTCATGGCACCATGATGTGCTTTCTTCCCATCGAATTTGTAAAGGAAAGAAACCAGTCAGGCAACCATGTAAAGGTCATCTGGATTGAAGCCACTTAGCAACCTAGCTGCTTATAAAGTACTACAAAGAACCTTGGGGCTCAGCAGGTTAGCCATAGACAAAATGTCCCCTAAACTCTAATATAGGAAGGAAGGGCTCAGAAAGAGGGTGGAAAGGAATGAACTGGAGCCAGAAAAAGAATAACAGGCTCCTGAATTCCACCCCCAACCCCCATCTACTTAATCCTATGGGTAGAAGATCTCATCTTTTTTTTTTAATCCTCCAAAAGCTTTTACTATGGGGATTTGAATGAATAACTTTAAATGAACAGTATATTAATGGTTTATGAATAACATCACCACTCCAATTAGTTGGGCAGATTCTCTTAAGAAAATAATGGGAGCCAGAACTGCCAGTTTATTGCAGAAATATAATCAATCACTGTTCTTTTCCTTTCTGTTTTATCCTTGTTTCATTAATGAACTTGCATTCAACAAACCAATACACTTGAATCTCTCATTTGTCAGACTCTTCCTCTGTTGGCTTCTTATCCTTTGCTCTCTTTTTTCCCTTTGTGTTCTTTCCTTTTTTTTTTGTCCCTACATATTCCTCTGATTATAGTTTTTCTCCTCCCTACTAGTTATTCTATCCCATTTCTTCCCACCCTTGCCTGTAGAAAAACTTCTAGGCATGGATAAACTTCCTTCTCCAAAACCTGTACCCTTGAATTTAAGAGGCAAAGGGGATTATTCATACCTAAGATCTGTTATTCAATCATAGTAGTCAGCTGGGGAAGGGAGATGGCAATAACTCTCTCTACTGATACAAATAGGCCATTTGGAAATTAAATACCTTGTCCTCCTGGTAACACAGTTAGTGTAAATCACAGGTAGGACTTGATTTCAGATCTTCTTGACTCTTAAAAGGACCATCCTGTAATGACTAAAGTAGATTGTCTCTGCTTCTAATCTATGTAATATCAATTATATGGAAAGTTCTTTTATGATGGGAACCAGGACTCTAAGTTTAAGGAAGCAGAGTGCCTAGCATTGCATTATATATATATATATATGTATATATATATATGTTATTTATATAATATATATGTGTGTGTGTAAACAGAGTATAACATTTTCTACAATGTTCTTTTGTTTTCAGAAATATTCAAGGATGGGTTTCTCATTCTTATATAGGATTAATGAGGATGAGGTAGGGAAAGGAGGGGATTGAGAAGATGTATCAGTTAGCCAAAGAAAATATTTGTCCTCGAAGGTGTTGCATTGGACAAGAGAACACTATGGAAGTCATGGATTTAATAATATTTTGGTACAAGACAAATTGGGGCTCAATTGAGTTTACAAAGATGTAGTCAGAAAATGAATCATGATGGAGCTGGTATAAAGGAATAGATCTAGAAATGAATGCCAAACTATATATTAAAGTAAAACTCTACCTTTGTAATCTATGGGCTTTATTATGAACTATTTATTTCTTGTTGACTATTAACTTTCAATACTTAGTGAATTATTAATTCTTTTTGAAAGTCCTGAAGGTGCTTTTGATTCTAGATTCACTTCTGCATGACACAAGTAGAACAGGATATGAATTGGATTTGTGAATTAGACATATCTAAGATGTAGTGTCTCAATGGGATCCTTTCTCTTTCTGCTGACATGGCCTGTACCATAAATGGATTTTTCATGTGATGGATGATTCTTTATAATTCTTTATTGTTTGGCTTTTAGAATGTTTATTAAGAATGTGGCAAGGTTAATTGTCAGCTCAAAATGCAATTAGCACAGTACCTTTATGACTAATTTTCTGGCTTTTAATTGCCTCCCTCATAGACTCATATCCCACAACATTCTAATCAACTAAGTCCATCATGACCTTGACTCGACTTAACCAGTTCTTTGCCTTTAGATGCATTAGGTTTCTTACACACATTGCTAGTGTGAGTTGAAAGGGACCCTAGACATTTTCTACTTCAACACTGAGATATACTTTAGAACTGAGGAAGCTGAGGTCTAGAAAGAAAAGTTATTTATTCAGGGACATATCCATAATTATGATAATATCTGAAATACAGGATGCACAATATATACTCAAATTGGACCATTGGTGGCTTTGGAGATCAGGGGCTTCTTGCTACATATGTCAACAATTTAATGTTCTCTCAAACATTTAAATGGGTTAACGTTTGAGTGGTAATGATTTCAATTATGACTTCCAAATGGCTTAAAGTTAATTTTGTGAAAGGTTAGCTAAATTATAATATGAATGCCATACCTTTTTCTATAATACACAGATAGATATGGATGTATATTTACATAAATGTGAAACACACATATATCTACATACACAGCGGGTTTCAAAAGTATTAATGTAGTGTTAAATAAGAAGATATATAGATTTAGTATATAGACATGTGTGCACATATATATGATATACATACATATGTGTGCATTTATGTGTCTATGCACACACACATACACAGGATGCTTCAATGGTTACTATCAGGTTTTAGAGTCATCTACTTAAGAACACCTATATTCAATTCCTTCTTCTGGCACATACTGACTATGTGGAGAGACTCCAGACAAATATTTTAAATTATACTTGATTTGTTCATTTGCCATGTGTCATTTCCCCTATACCAGTTAGAACATGACTTCAGGCAGATTGGTCATAGCTTTGCCTTGAGTCATTCTCCTTAATCATCCATAATTTCCTGGTTAATTTCTTCAGCCATTAGTCACTCTGGGATATCTCCCTTTAAGGGAGAGAATTTCTAAACCAGAAATCTCTTATGTCCATGAAATTAGAAATCTAAATTAAAAATATGTTTTATATAGTTTATAAATATTTGTACGGCTTTCTTGTTTTTTTTTTTCCTTCAGGAAGATAGTAAAGTACTCCAATATGTTTCTTTAATAATTTTCTTAAAATTAATTTTCTTCAGGTAAATTTATGATAATTATTTAGAAATATCTATACTCTATCATTGGAACCATGTATTTTGTTTTATTATATGTTTTTACCATGTTAAAATGAGGAGAAAACCTAAAATGTTATTTTATAATCAGATTATAAGAAACTTTCTGATTTCAGAACAATAAAAAAGTATGCAACCAAGTATTTTTCCATTTCATCTTTTTATTATAAATTTAGTAACCATGAACACAAAAACATATTTAAACACAATAAGAAATAAAATAGGACTGTATGTGAAATATAAACATTATTTAATATTTTAAATATCTATATTTACTTTTAAAAGGTGGTAACAAAAGATATCCTACATGTGTCTCTGATCTCCAATGAATTTTTCCTTCTGTGTATTTTTCTGTACTTTTAAAATTGTTTGCATAATTTACTTATTTACACAAATTTAATTATTTACATAATGGTATATTGTTGTCTTGTGCTCCCAGGCTTCATTCTACATAATGCTACATCACCGTTTCCACATTTCTTTTGAATTCTTCATATTTGTCACTAATATTCTAATAGAGTCAATTTGGCCATCTGCTTTAGTCAAATGGGTTGTTTCTACATCTTTACGTTCTAGTTCTAGTAATAGGAACACTAGGCCAAAAAGAATGTTGCCTTATATAGCTTGTCCTAGATGATTCCCAGCTTTGATCCTTTGATCCTATGAAGATTGTTTTTCACTTTTTTTGTAAAATGTCGTATTGGTTTACCCAAATATTTCACTTGTTCACAACTTTCCCAGCAGGGTGACACTGTGATATTTTTTCCCCTTAGCCAATAACTAGTGTTATGTTTTAACATCCAATTTATTGAGGGAAGAATAGTGTCTCAGAATTATTTTCAGAATATCATTTTAAAGATTTTGAAATCTGATACCTCATTAAAGAAATTCTGTTCTGAAATTCTGTTGCTTGTACATCTGTCTTCTATTTTGGCTGTATTTGTGTGTTAATTTACATAAAGGTTGCTACTGTATATAAATAGAGATACAACAGGTCTTTCTTCCCAATAGCTACTAAGGATCCACACTGATCATGGAGATGAGCTCTACGTCAAGTTTTATGGATTTTATGGGACATAAAGCCAAAGTGAATGGAATATGTGACTGCTCTATCACTGATTTGATCAGAAAATTCAAGTCCTAATTTTTTCTTGAATTGAATAGGAAATGGGTTTTTTTACATTGGATAAATTACTTTCCAAGTCCCGACTTTCTTCTCTTTTCATACATAAATGTCTTGTGAGGAGCAACATAGATTTGTTTTGCCTCACCCTGGTAGCTCCCCAATTAAGCAACTGGAAATTTGATGTCAAAGATTAAAGTCACAAGTATTTTAATCTTGCTAGTGCAATAATTTCAGAGGCCAGATTGTCTACCTGGTTGATAAAGAAGTCAAAAGAATGACGAAAACTAGCAGAGGACCTGGGTTCAAATTCTAGCTCTGTCATTTGCCATCTATGCAACTTGGTGCAAATCACTTTTTTTTTCTCTTGGCTATCTTCATATGTAAAATGAAGAGATTGGACTAGAACACCTATAACTTCATTTATACACCTGTATATCACTATTTTAGATCTAATTTCATGTTGACTTTCTCTTGTAATCTCTTAAACCCGGGGTCTTTCTTTATATCTTGCTCACAGTTTACCCTTCTTCCTGATATTCATATAATCTGCCACTTTCCACAATAGTATAAATTCTATCTACCATTCCAGATAGTGGTGAATAAATGAATAAATAAAAAACAATTAAGTATTAAGTGCTAAATGATGAGGAAATGAATAGAAAAGTAAGACAGTTTCTGACCTAAAGGAACTTAAATTCTAAACATGGGAAGTAGGGAAGTAGTGGCTATTTAGAAAGGAATTAGCTAGCATTTATATAACACTTTAAACATTTACATAAACTTTGCAAAGTTCTTTATGTTATCTCATTTAGTCATTGTGTATATAACTAAACTATTCAAATAATTTATATATGAGGAAACTGAGACACAGTGACTATATATGATTTGTCCAGAGTCACAAAGCTATTGAGTGTCTGAGCCAGGATTCAAACTTAGGTCTTCCTAACTACAAGTCTAGAACTTTAGACATGACCTGACTCCATTAGCATTATAATCTGGGAAATAATAAGGATGATGAATAGTAAGTAGGGCAGTCCATTGATTCACCTGTTACTGAGACAATGATATTAATGATTTGAGTAGACATTTCAGAGAAAGAGATCAAAAGGACAGTGAGTAGTAGTGTAAAAGGGCAGTGGAATGGTTGAAAATATCTGGCATGAAATTTTGAGTCTATTATCCTTGGGAGTACAAAGCCGTATGACTTAGCTTTGCATAGGCTTGGTCTTTTCTATAAATGAATTTAGAGTATGGAGAGGCAAGAAGAGCGAAGGTAGGATAGAAAATAGCTGTGATGAAGGATCTGAAGACTTAGGTAGTAGAAGGATGTGAGAGAGTGAGAGAAATATCAGCATTGATAGCAGTAGGTGACTTAAAGCCTAGGAGAAATCAAGTGATGATTGACCAACACTAAAATTGGCAGCAATAGAAAATGTGACTCAAAAAAGAAAAGATCGATTTGCACAATACAGGCAGATCAGACTATTATGGCAGGCCTAAAAAAAGAACTAATGAGCCATTTTGGTTAAAAATTCTCAGAGTTTTGGGGGATATAGATTTGTCATTGTTACTATGAGCAATATTTGATTGCTACTGAATTTATTCCTCCAGATTTGGCTCCTTTTCAACCACTATCCAACCAAGAATAAAAGTGACTTCAGAATCTAAAAGCTTAATTTTATCTGCTTTAATCAATGTAAATTGATTTTATTAACATACTCACCATTTTTAATATGCAGGGTTCAAACAACCCAATCTCTATCCTCAAGGAGACTTTAAGCTAATTGGGAGGAGGTGGTCATGAAAGAGATATGGACTAGACCTGAATTCTGGTCCAGGTTCCAAATTGAATACTCTTTCATTTATCTCTACTACTAATTGATTGTGTGAACTTTGACAAGTCACATCATCTCACTCATCCCCATTTTCCTCTGCTAAAAAGAGCACAATAGTCTAAATAATTTCTGAGACTTCTTCCAGCTCTGATAACTGTCTGATTCTAATTCTTTGTGCTGTATGCTTTACTTCAAGGGTATGCTTGTAAATGTTTAACAGCTGTCTCTCTGGAAAAAAATGTGTGTATGATATATTTTTCAGTTTAATTTACATTATTAACATTTTCTCCATATTTTTCTCAAGTCAAAACTACAAAAAAAAATCAAGCTCTAATTTGTAGCATTGGTTGATTTCCAAGATATAAAGTTTCACAGTAAAATTTTAAAAATCAGTTCTTGAAAGTTGATATAAATTGGCTCTAGCACACTCCTGGAAGAATGCGTTACCTTGGTGTAATGATGACTTTAGTTTGTCAAAAGTTATATCAGCAAAGTTTTAAAACTGTGTATACCTTTTGACTCAGCAGTAACACTGTTAGGTTTATTTCCTAAAGTGATCAAGAAAAAAGAAAAGAACCTATTTGTTCTAAAACATTTATAGTAGCTCTCTTTGTAGTGGCAAAAAAAAATGGAAATTAAGGGAATGCCAATTGATTGATGAGTGATGGAATACTGCTGCCCACTGCCCAGTAAGAAATAATGATTAGATTAATTTTAGAGAAACATGGAAAGACCTTCGTGAAATTATGAAGAATAAAATAAGCAGAACCAAGAGAACGTTAAATACAGCAATGGAAATATTTGAGGAATGACATATGTCTAGCCACATCCAGAGAAAGAACTGATAAAAAAAGAAATAAGAAAGATGTGGTTTTATAAATACAGTGATCCTTCACCTAGTGGGGAAGTTATGTTCCAGACCCATGATAGGTGAAAATCAATGAAGTAGTAGCATTATATTTATTATTTATTTATTTATACATTTTAAGGCTTTATAAACCCTTCCCACACTTCTATAAACCTTTTCCACACTCTTATTAACCTAAAGTCACTGAGCCAATCAGAGCCCAGGATATAGAACACAGTGCTGTGGTTGGTTGCTTTTCATTCCATCAGCCAATAGTGTGCTGGGATAAGTGTAACTCTGTGATACAGAATTATATATATATGTATATATATATAATATGTTGAATAAGTGAACAGCAATATAGAGAGTGATGACTATATATCTTTTTATTAAATGAGTTCTTCTTTAATGCAAAGAAGAGAGAGAGAAGGGGGGTATCTGGGAATTTTAATTTAAGAAATTAATTTATAAAAAAGAAGTTATGCCAGGAGAGAAAACACTTTGACAGCTCTTTCCAAACTAGAAAGTCCTAAGGTGTAGGCCTTTCATTGTTAATGGTGAGCTCCCTGCGATTTTTGTAGGAACAATAAATCTGAATGATTTTATTACATATCTCACTTTAGAATCACGTTTACATTCTTAGACAAAGAAAGAAGTGATACAAATAAATATCACCTGTAAAACCTAAAGCTAGAGCCATTGACATATTCTTTGTCTAAAGGTAGTCAAAGAGAAGATTTAAGATCAGTATTCAGTCCAAGGAGACATAAGATTTCCCCAATACAGTTCTGAACAAAAGCAGCCTTGAAACATCTCTTTCTAGATCCAGGAGGCATCCTGGACTGGGCTGGGACAGGAGAGAAAGGCTGCTCTTCCTAAGATAGTACCAGCTGCCAGCCCTTGCAGAGTGCAGAAGAGCCAAGTCAAATGATTTAATCAGAGCAAACTATTTAAATCATAGTTTTATTAGATTCTATTAAATACTTAAAAAATAATTTCAAATTGCAAATTAGAAACAGTTTTTTTGTTGATTATGTTGGACATTGTTTTAATGTAAGGAGAAATATGTTAATTAGCTAGAAGACTATAGTTGCAAAGCTGATATGGATTTAGTAATCAACTCATGTTCTTAATTGACGTACCTTGTCTAGCCTTTAAATCTTTAATGCATAAAATCTGAGGTCTTAATGGGCCAATTACTTGAAGAATATGAAAAAAAAAACTACAACTACTGAGAGGCTCTGTTGTCAATGCTGCCAAATTCTACTCTCCATAGAAAAGGAGCCACTCAAAAAATGCTATATGAAATATATCACATAATTGATGATACTTTCCCAAGAAAGCAATTTGTGAATACAAGTTTTTCCATTTCTTGGACATGGATTTACCCTTCATGGAATAATTGCTTTTTACCTTTTTAGGTATTATCATAGGGGATTTCTTTCTATCATGGCATGGACACTGATTCTGATTTCTTATCTGCTCAGAATCATTCTGGTTTGTAGAAAATGTTGACTCTTATAATCATAACTCCCTATTTAAATAATAAAGCAAGAATTCAATTTTAACAAAGGACCTGTTTCAAGATAGCAACAAACATTTTAGCAGTAAGTGCTTTGAAATTTAATAGAAAAAATGCATATTTCACTCATACCAAACTTATACTTAGTTGTATTTTTTATTATATCTAAATGATAAAATTGAAAGAAAGAAAAGAAACTAAAAGGCCAAAACATTAAAATCATTCATGAAAATTAGAAGTGGTTCTACTGAAACTCTTAATAAGGAAAATTTTCAACCATAGGTTCCAGAAAGGAAAATGAACTGCTGAAATAGTGCATACTCTATTACTCCAGGCCTCTAAAAGTAGAATCAATATCATTGATTAGAATTGTAAATGGATAATCACACATAAGGGAAATGGTTGAACTAGATGCCCCTATGAATCTGTCTTACAATGACAGAACAGGTAGGTGGCTCAGTGGATTGAGAACCAGGCCTAGAAATGTGAGGTCCCAAGTTCTAATTTGGCTTCAGACACTTCCTAGATGTGTGACCCTGGGCAAGTCACTTAACCCCCATTGTCTAGCCCTTACCACTCTTCTGCCTTGGAATCAATACACAGTAATGATTCTAAGACAGAAGGTAATGGGTTAAAAATAATATTTTGATACTAAAATAGTGTTTTTATGCCTGGGATATGTAGCATATGCATATATATATATATATATATATATATATATATATATATTACAGTTGTAATGTGAATAGGGCAGAAGCTGTCTAATTCCTCTTCAGTAAAATGAGATGACTTCAAAGGTTCCTTCCATCAGTAAAGCTATGATCTGTACATCTTGTGCCACATAGAGACTCAGTATAATCTTGAATGTCTCTGTGGACTGAGTATTTATGTTATCTAGACATCAGTTCTAGCTCCACTTTTCATTGCTTGCTGGCCACTAGTTTTATTTTATTTTTAAGAAACTTTTGCTTATAACAAAAAACGAATGGAAGTGACACTTGGCTGTCATGGCAAGTTTCTCTTATTTTCCGCCTTAAACTGGAATGGGTCAAAATATTGTGAGCAGCATAACAAAAATTTACTAAGAGAAAAGGGTGGAAAATAGATGACATTGGAAAGAACAGTGACCAAAGACAGAAGATTGGGGGTTCATTTTACCTCTTTTTCCTACCTATATCACCTTGAACAAGTCATATAACCCTTGAAGACCTTCAATTATATCATTTGTAAAATGAAGGAGTTGATGTACACTCAATTTCCTTCCAACTCAACATCTTTAGTCCTTTAAGTTGTCATGGGCAACCTTTTCTTTCCTAGAGGGGAGGATAAAGATGCAAAAGACAGAAAATGGGTAGGATCTGTAGATAAGTAAGACAATAAGTAGACACAAGAGAGATGTAAGAATAGTATGTCAAAATCATCATATTCAAGCAATCAAGCAAATTGTTATATTGCCCTTCAGTGAAATCTCATTTACTAATAAGAGTAAAAAGTCACATTTTATCCTATTTCCATTCACCAGAACACAAGCATAGTCAATACATATAAGAATGAAGCATGAAGGAGATGAGGAAGGCTCATCTTTTTCATTTAGCTTTGCCTGATTTTTACTTTTCTGTTTTAGTCAGAGAAAACATGAGTTGTATTGTTTTCTGAATGATAATAAAGAAACATAGCATTTTTGTAGAGTATATGACAGATCTTTTCTGGAAACCTAAGAATATGATTATGTCCTGGGATAAAACAAAATAAAAGCAAGCATTCCAATTTCTCCCACTTCAATTATTATATTTAATTATGAATATCTGTTTTAATAGTCCAGTGTTACAGAAATAAACTTTAACTATTCCAGATGATGAACTTAATCCCCACTAATTTTTGGTTGAGTATTTTTTACTGTTTACTATTTTTGTTCTGTTTTGATATCTCAGAAAAAGACAAGCCAAATCTGTGGAAGTATGAAAGGTTCATTAATCTTTTAACAACTTTAATAGGGTTTCTTTTTCTGAAATGAAGAAATGAATGAAAGTGAAACCATTTACTAAGGTATTACTAAATACCAAGCTCTCTGGATAGAAATGCAAAAGCAAAAACCATAGAAATGAAGATGGCAGTCATTTTCCCAAACACTCTGTGCCCTGCCTGCCTAGCTACATTCCCATCATTGATATTTCAGCAACTGGTTCTACATTATCGGCCAGAATCAATCCAAGAATATCAATTCTTCACATAACTCCCCATATACCTTGTGAGAAATCAATAATTAATTATTGTATTTTTGACTAAAAAAAGCCAATAAATGGAAAACATTGAAATGAAAAAAAAATATTTGTTAATTGCTATATGGAAAATACTATATGCTAAGAGATGATGATATAAATATTTAAATTTAATCCTCTTCTCAAGAAGAACATGTGTTGTTTTTGCTTTTCTGTCATATTCTTAAATGTGTAAAGTGGAATATCAGAGCTGTTTTGATTTGCATTGTTCTAAGCATTAATGATTTAGAGCATTTTTCATGTGATTATTGATCAATTATTTTCTTCTGAAAACTACCTGATCATATCCTTTTTTATCAACTAGAGAATGGCTCCTAATTTTATGAATTTGACTTAGTTCCCTATATATTTGAGAAATCAAACCTTTATTGGAGAAATACCACTAAAAATTCATCCTCCCCACCCTAGTTTTCTGTTTCCCATAACTTTGATAGCATTTGTTTAATTAGTGCATAAACATTTTAATTTCACTTAATCAAAATTACCTATATTACATCCAGTAATGCTCTTTATTTTATTTTTGGTCATGAATATTTCCCTTAACCATTGATCTTACAGGTAAAATATTCCATGCTCCCTTAATTTACTTACACTATCACCTGTTATTGCTATTATTTTTCCATCTTGATCTTATCTTGGAATACAATATAAGATGATAGTCTTTTCAAAGTGCTGCTTTCTAGTCCTTCCATCAGTTGTGGAAAATGTTGAGTTCTCATCCTGGAAGCTAGGAAATTGGGCTTATCAAACATTAGATTACTATAGTTACTTACTACAGGGTATCCTATACCCAATCCACTGATCCACCACTCTATTTCTTAGCCAATACCAGATTGCTTTAATAATTACTGCTTTCTAATATGATTTGAAATCTATGACTGCAAGTCTGCTTTCCTTTATGTTTTTTTAATTAATTTTCATGATATTCTTGACCTCTTGTTCTTCCAGATAAATTTTGCTACTGTTTTTTTTTTTAGATCTATAAAATAATTCTTTGGTAATTTGATTGGTATGGCACTGAATAAATAAATTAATTTAGATAATGTTTTAATTATTATTGCTTAGCCTAACCATGAGCAATTGAGTTTTTTCCCCAATTTTTTAGATCTGATTTGTGTTTAAAATATTTTGTAATTATGATCATACAAACATTGAGTTTATTATGGTAGGCAGATTTCCAAGTATTTAATGATGTCTACATTATCCCTTCCTTCTGGATTTTGTTGGTAGCATAAAAAAATGTTGATCATCAATATGGGTTTATTTCATATCCTGAATCTTTACTGAGGCTGTTGACTTACAACTATTATTTTAGTTAATTATCCACGATTCTCTTGGTGTATCATCATATCATCTGCAAAGAGTGATGAATTTGTTTCCTCAATTCTTATTTTTATTCCTTAAATTTCTTTTTCTTGTTTTATATAACTAGCTAGTTAGCATTTCTTGAAGGGTATTAAAACATAGTGACGGCAATGGACATTCTTATTTCACAACTGATCTTAATGTGAAGGCTTCAAGTTAATCCTCATTACAGACAAACCCTCTTGGATTTAGAGAGATACTACTTATAATTTTTAAGAAACATTCCTTGGATTCTGATGTTTTCTAGTGTTTTAATAGAAATGGATATTGTATATTGCCAAATATTTTCAGTACATTTTGATATGATAGTTCACATTTTATACATTTTAAAATTTTAAAACCTTTTTTCTATTGTTTCTTGATGTCTCATGGAGTCATTAGTTCCCATTTGCCCAATTCTAATTATTAAGTAATTATCTTCTTTAATGAGTTTTTCCTACTTCTTTTTTCTATTTAGACAATTTTGTTTTTTGAGGGTTTTTTCCTGTATTTTTTTTGCCTCTTTTAACAGGTTAATTGTCTTTTCATAATGTTCTTCCTTTGCTTTCACTTATATATTTATTTTTTGCCTACCATTCTCATTTGATTTTGAAAACTACTTTAACTCTTGGAATTCTTTTTGTGCTTATGTCCAATTCCATTTTTTTTAACCTTTATGTACCTATATTGACTTCATTTTCTTCTTCTGAGTTTGTTACCTGATCTTCCCTATAACCAGAGTAGATGTTATTAGTCATTTTTTTAGAATATTTGCTCATTTTTCTACCCTCTTTATCACTGCCCTCTTTGCTGTTCCTCCCACTAGATATTAAAAAATTCTAGCATTTTTACTGGCTATTTAATCAATCCTCCAAGATTGCAGCACTCTTCTATTCATCACTGATTCTGGCATCTTTACATTCCTTTGAGCTCCAGATAAAATCTCTCACCTTTTACATTCCTCCTTAAAGCCATTGCTTTCCCTCTGTTGATTATCTCAAAATTCTCCTGTATTTCTCTTATTTATATATAGTTGTTTGCAACTTATATCCCTCATTAGACTTCAGGGAGTATTTTCGCCTTCCTAGTATCTCTGGTGCTTAGTACAGTTCCTTGAACATGGTAGGAACTTAAAGACTGCTAGCCTAACTGCTCTGATGTCAACAATTGATAAGGGATGAATAGAAAATTATTTATTCAACAGTTTAAAAAATTTCCCATAGAAAACATGGCATTATGGGTAGACAATATCAAACTTCATTTGCTTTCAAAATTTTGTCACTTGACAATACTGTGTCAGTATAACAAGGAGGAGAATGGGATCTTATGTAGGATGGATATAAAAGAGGAAGAAGATGGTACACAACTAAAAGTGATTTCTCATAAGTCTCCATGCCACTAGAGTTCTGGATAACAGATCCATACAATGGACACATATTATATGAACATTTATTCCAGAGTATTAGCGGAAAGAAGAGAGTACAAATGATGCTGGTGGGTCATTGATCATCTAGTGCCTCTAAATGTTTTGAAATAGACTAAACACTGCCAATGAATGCTGAGAGAATGAGAAGAGTATTAGGTTAGGTTAAAAAGAGCAATGAATCTGTAGTTTCCATGGTTCGAGTGCCTGGATTAGTCTCTCCATTTATTTTCATTGTGGAGTTGTATTTGTGTAGGGGAGTGTTCATGGATATATTTGTTTTAAGGACCTTGATTATACTCCAGAACCCACAAAGGAGAGCTAGACAAGTACATGGTGATGATGATGCTTTTGATCATAGCCAGGTATTAACTGAATGAATTTAGTGTCAAACACCCTATTTCTAAATAAGAAGTTTTAAGGATAGCTATCAGCACAGAATATCCCAAATAACTGACAGGTTATCATATTAAAAAATAGTCTGAAGACTTCCGGTTAAGATGGCGGCTTAGAGAAAGCTAAAGTTCAGATCTCCGGAAAACCCTTCCCTACCGATCTCAAACTATAAGCTCCTAAGGCGCCGAAATTCAAAACGATCAACAGCACAGACCCTGGGAACCCTCCTCCTGGACCTGGACCCGGATCAAAAGGTACGGCTCCCCTCAAAAGCCAGAACCCGAGATCACTCGGACCTCAGGGGTAGGAGCACAGAGTCCAAGGCTCCCGGAAGCCGCAGCCCAGCCCGGCTCAGAGAGCAGGGTCGTCTGAAATAACAACAACCCTCAGGGCCTTCTACCCGAGTCTCAGTGAAAGTTACTGCCTGGGGCTCCCGCTGCAGAGAGCTGGTTGAAACAACAGCAACCCTCAGGGCGGGCAAGACAGCCTCACGGGCTGGATCCTGCTATCCAAGTCTCAGTGAAAGTCCCTGCCCTCGTGGATTGGGGAAGCTGCAGCCCATCCCCCCGCAGGCCGACGAAACAGCCTCACGGCCAGTGATTCTGAAGGCAACTTCCGGAAAGCGAGCCGGGGGGAGAGTGTGGCCTCGTGGTCCGACCCTTCCATTCCAGTTCCAGTGAGGCATATTCAGTTTAACTCAGGGAAAGCTCATAGAACCAACATCTGCCCAGGACTAAAGCCTCTGAACACCAGACAAAGATAAGAAAAGCTAATCCTCCACATTCAGAGATGACAAACTCCACAGAAGCACAGAAGCCCCAAAATACCAAGAAAAATAAGAAGAAAGGGGCGACTTTGGACACATTCTATGGAGCCAAAATACAAAATACAGAGCAGATAGAAGATAATATACAAGAAAATGCTCCAAAACCTTCCAAAGGAAATGGAAACTCTCCACAAACCCATGAAGAATTTGAATCAGAAATGACCAAAAAGATGGAAGCCCTCTGGGAGGAAAAGTGGGAAATAATGCAAAAGAAATTCACGCATCTACAAAACCAGTTTGACCAAACTGTAAAAAAAACCAGGCTTTAAAGCAAGAACTAATAAAGCAAAGCCAAAACACCAAGGAATTAGAAGAGAACATAAAATATCTCACCAACAAGGTGATAGATCTGGAAAATAGAGAGAGAAGAGAGAATTTAAGAATAATTGGACTCCCAGAAAAGCCAGAAATAAACACCAAACTGGACATGGTGATACAAGATATAATCAAAGAAAATTGCCCAGAGATTCTAGAACAAGGGGGCAATACAGCCACTGACAGAGCTCACAGAACACCTTCTACACTAAACCCCCAAAAGACAACTCCCAGGAATGTAATTGCCAAATTCCAAAGCTATCAAACAAAAGAAAAAATCCTACAGGAAGCCAGAAAAAGACAATTTAGATATAAAGGAATGCCAATCAGGGTCACACAAGACCTTGCAAGTTCTACTCTGAATGATCGTAAGGCATGGAACATGATCTTCAGAAAGGCAAGAGAGCTGGGTCTCCAACCAAGAATCAGCTACCCAGCAAAACTGACTATATACTTCCAAGGGAAAGTATGGGCATTCAACAAAATAGAAGACTTCCAACTCTTTGTAAAGAAAAGACCAGAGCTCTGTGGAAAGTTTGATACCGAAAATCAAAGAGCAAGGAATACCTGAAAAGGTAAATATTAAGGAAAGGGGAAAAATGTTATCTTCTTCTTTTACTCAAACTCTCTTCTATAAGGACTACATTTATATCAATCTATGTATACTAACATGTGGGGAAAATGTAATGTATAAATAGGGGGTAAAGAAAGACCAAATAGAATAATGGTTCTCACACAAAGATTCACATGGGAAGGGGAGGGGAAGAAAACTCCTACAAGAAGGAGAAGAAGAGAGGGGGGGTGGTTTACTTAAACCTCAATCTCAGGGAAATCAACTCTGAGAGGGAAAAACATCCAGATCCATTGGGATCTTGAATTCTATCTTACCCAACAAGGGTAAGGAGAAGGGAAAACCAAGGGAGGGAGGGGGAGAGGGAGAACAAAAAGGGAGGGAAAGAGAGGGGGGAGGGGGAGGGAAGAAAAAGGGAGGGACTAAAAAGGGAAACATCAAGGGAGGGGACAAGGGGGACTGATTCAAAGTAAATCACTGGACTAAAAGGTAGAGCCGAAGAAGAAAAGGTTAGAATTAGGGAAGGCAATCAAAATGCCAGGGAGTCCACAAATGACAATCATAACTTTGAACGTGAATGGGATGAACTCACCCATAAAACGTAGACGAATAGCAGAATGGATTAGAATCCAAAACCCTACCATATGTTGTCTTCAAGAAACACACATGAGGCGGGTAGACACCCACAAGGTCAGAATTAAAGGATGGAGTAAGACCTTCTGGGCCTCAACTGATAGAAAGAAGGCAGGAGTGGTAATCATGATATCTGATAAAGCCAATGCAAAAATAGACCTGATCAAAAGGGATAGGGAAGGTAATTATATTTTGTTAAAAGGGACTCTAGACAATGAGGAAATATCATTAATCAACATGTATGCACCAAATAATATAGCACCCAAATTTCTAATGGAGAAACTAGGAGAATTGAAGGACAATTGAAAGACAATAAAACCATACTAGTGGGAGACTTAAACCAACCATTATCAAATTTAGATAAATCAAATCAAAAAATAAATAAGAAAGAGGTAAAAGAAGTGAATGAAATCTTAGAAAAATTAGAATTAATAGACATATGGAGAAAAATAAATAGGGATAAAAAGGAATACACCTTCTTCTCAGCACCACATGGCACATTCACAAAAATTGACCATACATTAGGTCACAGAAACATAGCACACAAATGCAAAAAAGCAGAAATAATGAATGCAGCCTTCTCAGATCACAAGGCAATAAAAATAATGATTAGTAATGGTACATGGAAAACCAAATCTAAAACCAATTAGAAATTAAACAATATGATACTCCAAAACCGTTTAGTTAAAGAAGAAATCATAGAAACAATTAATAATTTCATCGAGGAAAATGACAATGGCGAAACATCCTTTCAAACCTTTTGGGATGCAGCCAAAGTGGTAATCAGAGGCAAATTCATATCCCTGAATGCTTATATTAACAAACAAGGGAGAGCAGAGATCAATCAATTGGAAATGCAATTGAAAAAACTCGAAAGCGATCAAATTAAAAACCCCCAGCAGAAAACCAAATTAGAAATCCTAAAAAATTAAGGGAGAAATTAATAAAATCGAAAGTGATAGAACTATTGATTTAATAAATAAGACAAGAAGCTGGTACTTTGAAAAAACAAACAAAATAGACAAAGTACTGGTCAATCTAATTAAAAAAAGGAAGGAAGAAAAGCAAATTCACAGCATTAAAGATGAAAAGGGGGACAGCACCTCCAATGAGGAGGAAATTAAGGCAATCATTAGAAATTACTTTGCCCAATTATATGGCAATAAATACACCAATTTAGGAGAAATGGATGAATATATACAAAAATACAAACTGCCTAGACTAACAGAAGAGGAAATAGAATTCTTAAATAATCCCATATCAGAAATTGAAATCCATCAAGCCATCAAAGAACTTCCTAAGAAAAAATCCCCAGGGCCTGATGGATTCACCTGTGAATTCTATCAGACATTCAGAGAACAGTTAATCCCAATACTATACAAACTATTTGACATAATAAGCAAAGAGGGAGTTCTACCAAACTCCTTTTACGACACAAACATGGTACTGATTCCAAAACCAGGCAGGTCAAAAACAGAGAAAGAAAACTATAGGCCAATCTCCCTAATGAATATAGATGCAAAAATCTTAAATAGGATACTAGCAAAAAGACTCCAGCAAGTGATCAGAAGGATCATTCACCATGATCAAGTAGGATTCATACCAGGGATGCAGGGCTGGTTCAACATTAGGAAAACCATCCACATAATTGACCACATCAACAAGCAAACTAGCAAGAACCACATGATTATCTCAATAGATGCAGAAAAAGCCTTTGATAAAATACAACACCCATTCCTATTAAAAACACTAGAAAGCATAGGAATAGAAGGGTCATTCCTAAAAATAATAAACAGTATATATCTAAAACCAACAGCTAATATCATCTGCAATGGGGATAAACTAGACGCATTCCCAATAAGATCAGGAGTGAAACAAGGATGCCCATTATCACCTCTACTATTTGACATTGTACTAGAAACACTAGCAGTAGCAATTAGAGAAGATAAAGAAATTGAAGGCATCAGAATAGGCAAGGAGGAGACCAAGTTATCACTCTTTGCGGATGACATGATGGTCTACTTAAAGAATCCTAGAGATTCAACCAAAAAGCTAATTGAAATAATCAACAACTTTAGCAAAGTTGCAGGATACAAAATAAACCCACATAAATCATCAGCTTTTCTATATATCTCCAACACAGCTCAGCAGCAAGAACTAGAAAGAGAAATCCCATTCAAAATCACCTTAGACAAAATAAAATACCTAGGAATCTACCTCCCAAGCCAAACACAGGAACTATATGAATACAACTACAAAACACTCGCCACACAACTAAAACTAGACTTGAACAAATGGAAAAACATTAACTGCTCATGGATAGGACGAGCCAATATAATAAAAATGACCATCCTACCCAAACTTATTTATCTATTTAGTGCCATACCCATTGAACTACCAAAATACTTCTTCACTGATTTAGAAAAAACCATAACAAAGTTCATTTGGAAGAACAAAAGATCAAGGATATCCAGGGAAATAATGAAAAAAAAAACACATATGATGGGGGCCTTGCAGTCCCTGACCTAAAACTATATTACAAATCAGCAGTCATCAAAACAATTTGGTACTGGATAAGAAACAGAAAGGAAGATCAGTGGAATAGACTGGGGGAAAGCGACCTCAGCAAGACAGTATATGATAAACCCAAAGATCCCAGCTTTTGGGACAAAAATCCACTATTCAATAAAAACTGCTGGGAAAATTGGAAGACAGTGTGGGAGAGACTAGGAATAGATCAACACCTCACACCCTACACCAAGATAAATTCAAAATGGGTGAGTGACTTAAACATAAAGAAGGAAACCATAAGTAAATTGGGTAAACACAGAATAGTATACATGTCAGACCTTTGGGAGGGGAAAGGCTTTAAAACCAAGCAAGATATAGAAAGAATCACAAAATGTAAAATAAATAATTTTGACTACATCAAACTAAAAAGCTTTTGTACAAACAAAACCAATATAACTAAAATCAGAAGGGAAACAACAAATTGGGAAAAAATCTTCATAGAAACCTCTGACAAAGGTTTAATTACTCATATTTATAATGAGCTAAATCAATTGTACAAAAAATGAAGCCATTCTCCAATTGATAAATGGGCAAGGGAAATGGATAAGCAGTTCTCAGATAAAGAAATCAAAACTATTAACAAGCACATGAAGAAGTGTTCTACATCTCTTATAATCAGAGAGATGCAAATCAAAACAACTCTGAGGTATCACCTCACACCTAGCAGATTGGCTAACATTACAGCAAAGGAAAGTAATGAATGCTGGAGGGGATGTGGCAAAGCAGGGACATTAATTCATTGCTGGTGGAGCTGTGAACTGATCCAACCATTCTGGAGGGCAATTTGGAACTATGCCCAAAGGGCGACAAAAGAATATCTACCCTTTGACCCAGCCATAGCACTGCTGGGTCTGGACCCCAAAGAGATAATGGACACAAAGACTTGTACAAAAATATTCATAGCTGCGCTCTTTGTGGTGGCCCAAAACTGGAAAACGAGGGGATGCCCATCAATTGGGGAATGGCTGAACAAACTGTGGTATATGTTGGTGATGGAATACTATTGTGCTCAAAGGAATAATAAAGTGGAGAAGTTCCATGGAGACTGGAACAACCTCCAGGAAGTAATGCAGAGCGAGAGGAGCAGAACCAGGAAAACATTGTACACAGAGACTAACACACTGTGGTATAATCAAACATAATGGACTTCTCCATTAGTGGCGGTGTAATGTCCCTGAACAACTTGCAGGGATCCAGGAGAAAAAAACACCATTCATAAGCAAAGGATAAACTATGGGAGTGGAAACACCGAGAAAAAGCAACTGCCTGAATACAGAGGTTGAGGGGACATGACAGAGGAGAGACTCTAAATGAACACTCTAATGCAAATACTATCAACAAAGCAATGGGTTCAAATCAAGAAAACATCAAATGCCCAGTGGACTTACGCGTCGGCTATGGGGGGTGGGGGGGAGGAAAAGAAAATGATCTATGTCTTTAACGAATAATGCTTGGAAATGATCAAATAAAATATATAAAAAAAAAAGACTAGCACCAACATAAAAAAAAATAGTCTGATATTTTTGTTAGTGTAAATAATTATTTGGCAGCATGGGAAAGTCATTGCAAATCTCATCATGTCTATTTAAATTAATATTATCCTAAATCATTTGCAGTTTGTTCCATTTTAAGTACTACCAAGATAGTCCCAGTTTTATTTCCATAGGACCAGTTTCCAGTTGGTATTTGAAATTTGTTTATCTTCCCAAGCATGATATCTTATATTTCTCCCTAATCACCATTTATATAGAGGTAGGGGTTATGTTTTTGGCATGGGAACATTCAGAATAGTTGCATTTAAAAATATTCAATATGAGAACTGGTTAAAGGAATAGGGGATGTCTGGCCTGGGAAATAAAAAAGGAAATTGGAGAGAAGCATTTCAGCTGCCTTCAAATATTTGGAGGACAAGAGAGATTATCTGAGATGGATTAGAAGTGTTCTATTTGGCCCCAGAGAAGAGAATCAGAACCAGAAAATGCAAGTTACCAAGAGGCAACTTAAATGTAACATAAGAAAAAAAAAACTTTCTTATAATAAAAACTGTCTAGAAAAGCAATAAGAAGCCTGCTACTTGGGAGTAGTATAATAAAAAATCTTTAAAAGGGGGCTGGAAAACTACCTGTTAGAGATACTATAAAATGGATTTTTGTTTCAGGTAGTAAATTAACTAAATGACTTCTAAGATTCCTTCCAAAAATGAGAGTTTCTGATTCCATTTGTTTCTAGTATCTTCTTGAGGTTTCTTCTGTTTCTGACATTCACTAAGGTAATCATCCCATTATGTACATAAGAACAATATTAAAGTAATTTATCTAATTATGTATTTAAATTCCAAAAATGCACTTAGAGAAGAACTTCAGTAAAGTTCAGAGAATCACAACAGTGACTTAAAAAGTTTTTCAAAACCAACCCAAGAATTGAGAGGCTTCACCAGTAAATTAACAAGTGCATGTTAAATTCTTTGACTATGGCAAATTATGAAACCAAGAAAAATGTGAAATGGCCCTCAGTCCTATATATCTCTCTTCTACTTTTTTTTTTAGAGACAGAGGCAAAATGACAATAAGGGATAAGATGGTGATGAGTCGCACAATTTTTAGAGTATCTATAAACACTGACTTGATACTTAAAATGTGAAAACCTTCAATCAGTGATCAATTCATGGACATAGTACCAGAAGAACAAAGGTTTATCAATTTTGAAATTCTTGCTATAAATTAAATTTTTATGGAAAAAAAGAGAGTTTGCAGTTAAATTAAAAATGATAGACTCTTTTTAGAGAAATAAATAAAGGAATTGTGAATTTGGTATTACTGTATGACCAAAGCCAACATACAATATAATTTCCCAAGATATTAGGTCACTTTACAATTTAGTGCCCATCATGACAAAAGCACTGCAATGAATAGAATTGTAGCTTACATGTCTATACCAGTAACAAAGAATGAAGACAGAAAGAAATTCTGTAATGATATTGATAAGACCCTCCACTATGAATAGAGTAGCTTCAATGTAAAGGAGAGTACAGGAAGTGATGGCAAAAACCATGTTTATATACTATGGTTTGTGAGTAAGGGGTGAAATGCCGAAGGTTTTTTATAAACTATACCAAAGCCTCAAATCTAATAATAATGAAAACTTTCTTTAAGAAGAACCTCAGAAAGTACTAGACATTGCTTAAATTCTGAATATCTTTAAAAATTAAATTGATTATTCTTAATATATAGGAAATATATGCAAATTTTCAAAGGAGTCATTTGTGAATTAGCAATGAGTGAGTAGTCAGATTAAACTTCTTAGTGCATAATATCAAAGTAAATATTAATTCAGAAGAGATAAAATTAAGACATAATGTGAAATTGAGGCAACTTATTTTTTCTTTATTACACGCATAGTAAGTACCGCTGTCAAAAATATTCAACTAAACTTTAAGATGCAGAAAAAAGATTATGTTCAAAACCACAATGTCCATATTGTTAACAATTGTTTCAAGAAATTGTTTAAATTTATATGTATACTGATATAAACATCCTTTGCTTTTGGGTTCTCTTGATTTTGTGGCTGTTATTTTTTAAAATTTAATTATGGCAAGTGTTAATCTTATTCTCTTTTCTTTCCTTTTCATCTCTTCATATATTCCACTTATTTGTTGTTTCTAACAATATAATGCAATTCATTACATTCAAATATCACAGTCTATTCAGCCATTTCTCCCATTCATTGCATTGGTGTAATTTCCAGTTATTTTGTCATAACAAACAAAACTTCCACTAATATTTTCATAAATTCATAGCTTTTTACCCTCTCAATAACTCCCGTAGGGCATAACCCTAGTAATGAGATCACTAGGTCAATGAATATGAACAGCTTTGCAGCTTAATGTATATTTCCATTTTGTTTTCTAAAAAAAAAACAAAACAAAATAATATTCACTAGTGCTCTAACAATGTAGTCTTAAGCCTGTTTCCCCATATTACTATCAACATTTAATGTGATCACTTTGGCTTGTCTGGTTTTCACTTAACATATATTATTATTAGGACCATATTTTACTAGATTGGTCCTTAGTCAGCAGATACAATCTATTGCTGGACTGTACTCTTTCTAAAACAAGTATTTCCAGCTTAGTCATACCCAATAGAACTTTTATTCCAGTGCCACAACCCTTTGGAAATGTAGGATTATCCCCACAAATAAGAGTTTTAAAGACTTTTGAAGAATATTTATGCTCTCTAAAGCCTTGATGTCCTACCAGAAACTGTGATTGTTTTGCATGTATGCTCAGGCTTAGGTCTACTACTAACCTCATGCAGGTGTGTGGGAGATTTCCAGATTATATATAATTGAGAAGGGATGTGAATCAGAGAGGTATTGGTCAAAGGAAATTGAACATATTGATTTGGGCTGACAGTGGTCCATCAGAGGCAGTAATAGGAATGGAACCCTCATTCTCTGAAATCCTGCATTTCTCACTAGTACTAGTTAAACATCAACTGCAAAACCTGTAGTTTCAACATGTGTCAAGCATGAATTGTAGACTGTTTACTGAATCTGTAACATTCTATACTAGATATCAGCATTGTGTTCTTAGAAATAATTAATTACCTATAGTGGTCTTCCAATTTACTGCACCCCCCCCCCATATTCCCACTCTAGAAGGACAGCAAGACCTCTCTGTTGACAAATGATGACAAAGTGGACAATGGAGGAACATGGAACCTGTGAAAGCTTCTTATTCTCTATGGTAACAAACTCCAAAACATACCTCCAGTTGAGTTTAGAAAAGGAGATGCTTAGCTACTAGACTCCAATAAATATGCCAACCCTGATCCACAGGGTGTAGAAGCTGTCACTCTACAGCAGAAGCTGCCACTATAAAGCAGAGGCACTACTCCATACTTTCAGCTCCAAAGAAGCTATTCTATTAGCCCTTGGGCATATCCACCATCCCTAAGGCTACCTGATTAGCCCCCAGACTATTCTACTAGCTACTATACCACCATAAACCACCTTTTCTTCAAATAAAATTCTTTTCTTACTTCTGGACTAAATGGAGTTTGAGTTTCCCATTTTTAGGGTGAGACCATACTACAAATTTGGCTGTGTTTCTCCCACATCAATCTGAGTAGGGATAATGCAGAAAGAAAAGAAGAGGGAGACAAGTGAGGAGGAACAGAGTAAATAGAAGTGCACAACTAGTAAATGCGACATTGTAATGCGATGAATTCACATGAGAAGAAAATGGATAGCAGAAAGTATAAAAAAACAAGGATTTGATAATGTCTACATGACATGTCTCCAATTATCTATAAGAATCAATGAATATGAAAGATTAATGTAAAGTGAAGATGACGGGCTGGAACAGAATATACTGCACCTCAGTTGATTCAAAAAAGACAATCATGATCTCTTAGAGTAAGGGCTAAAATGGGTATAGCTGGAAGGGATGAATAGAGTATGTTATGTTGGTGGAACCCAATATTTAGCAATTCCTATATTCATGATATAAATTCTGTCCAGTTATACTTTATTATCTTTGTGCTATATTACTGTAATATTCTAGCTAATATTTTCATTTAAAATTTTTGAATCGATATCCATTAAGGGAATATTACCAGGAGATCCCACTTACAAAATTAAACATAAGGATTCTTATATACCCACTTAGATAGGACCCTCTTTTCTGGGCATAAAAACTTCTGGCAAATCTGTGCTCTGAATTCCCCAACCTAGATCTGAGTCATGCTGATTCTTCCCTCTGACCATGCACTTGGCAATAATATTTTATTGACTATCTCCTTAGGCTTCATATCTGTTATTAGGTTATATGGAAACATGTATGTTGAAAAAAGATTGTGTGCCAGAAAAGCATGTACTCACTGAAGTTGTATAATAAACAAACCCTGTGCAATGGCAGAACACTGAGTGAACAGATCTGAGACCTCAGTTGTCTCTCATTTCTTATTCGCCTGATTACTCCATCTAGTCAGAAGGACCCTCTACTTTGGGAGACCTTGGACTTGACTCTCAAAAGCCCCCTAATCTAATACTTCTTAAGTGATGTCTATTTGATCTATTTTTCATGTCAGTTGTCTTTCCAATGAGATATTTCATATTTTCTTTAATTTTTTCATTCTTTTGACTTTGATTTATTGCTTTTTGATGTCTCATGGAGACCTTAGCTTCAATTTTTCCAATTCTATTTGTTAAGAAAATATTTTTTCTTGGGGAACTTTTGTACCTCTTTTTTCATTTTGCCATTTCTGTTTTTATAAGGTATTATTTTCATCAACATCTTGTGCCTCTTTTATCAAGTTGTTAGTTTTCATTTACCTAATTTTTCATCTACTACTCTTATTTTATGTTCAAAATAACCTTTTTTGCTCTTTTAGAAATTCTTTTTGGACTTTTATAAAAATCGATTTTTTTTCCTTTGAGGTTTTACTAGGAACTATTTTAGCTTCATTGTCTTTTTCTTAGTTTCTGTCTTGAACTTCCCTGTAACCATAGTAGCTCTTTATGGTTGGATTATTTTGTGCTTTTTTCCTACCATATTTCTTAAGTTGGAATTTTATATTAATATTAGCTTTGTTATTACCTAGGTGAGAATGATGGTGGCCGAGGGGGGCAATGACTCAAACTCAAGAATTTCTGCACTGTTTTAAGATCTACTTCTATTGGTTTGGAAGTTTTCTATGGTTCTCAGATGGTATGATCTGGAGAGAGGTATGGTCACCACTCTCTTGGTATATACTCTGGACCTTATCCAGGATGAGTCCTTTTTACATTAGGATTAAAATTAGTACTCTCCTCAGGGCCCTTCCCCCCCCCCTTTGAAGTGGAAGGAATTCTGTTTCTCAGGTTCATTCATATCTTGGGGCAGGAAGTGACAACCTCACTCAAGGTTTTTCACTCCCTCTTATCTGTAAGTGCTCCCCTCTGTTCTAGATCAATGACCCAGAAGTAACTATATTAAATGGAGCTGCAAAATAATCTGGTCCTATGTGCAATGTTTATATAGTGATACTCTATGATCTCTTTTTGACCAGTTGCCAGGTCCCCTTAACATCTCTAGCTTGAGAACTGAAGACACTGATATTTTTGTCATCACCACCTAGTCCTACCACCAATTTAATGTTTTTTGGAGGAGAATGTTGAGAGAACTGAGCTTAGTGTTTTCTCTACTCCACCATCTTGGTTCTATCTGCAAAGCAGGGAAGATAGCTATTAATATAAGAAGGATGCCTGAAGATTAGTTTTTCCTTTTCTTAATGAAAATTAAAGAGGAAGTTAGTATAAGTTAAATATTAGGTAAAATGGAGAATAAGGATCAATGAGGATTATTCATCAATGGAGTAGATTACCAAAGTGGAAACATAGGAAGGTCTTACACAAGGAATATAATTTCATCCTTCTAACATGGTTTTAAGACATTTTTAAAGCCCCAAACTAGGCTAAATTAAGCTTGTGAAGCATCTTTCAAGCACTTTTTAATTCATTGCTAATTGTTCATGTTTCTACATTTTGTCTTCTGGATATTGTCATGGCAATAGTCAACCTCTAGGAAAAAATAGACTATTTGGAGATTGTATCAAATTTTCCTGATTAATAAGATACAGAGTATGAGCATATCTAAAAAGCAATATGCCAAATTTCTTGAATTGAAGAATTGCATAGAAGAAGAAAAGATATAATAAAACCAATAGCTTTGAGAGTGAAAAGTGTAATAAAGTAGAGAAGAATTGAATTTCATGGTAGCTAAATAACAAGATTTCATAAAGAAATTTAATTATAGACTAGGGGAAAGTGTCCATTGTTGAATCTGACTGCCTTTCCTATGGTAAAAATTAAAAAATCAAAGAAATCAGTTTGAACAAAAGAAAATGATATCTATAAAAGGTACAGTATCAAAATTATATAATCCTTTAGGGCAAAAATTTTTGAAAATCCAAAAAAGAATTTTTTATCTTTCTCAAAATGATTTTCCATTTCAGGTTTAATTTTTTGTGGTTATATTAATTTTTCCTCATTTGTTGTAAGACATAAGTCTTATATGAAATTATATGAAACTACTGTAGAAAGAAGGAAAAACAGCAATATAAGTGGATACTTTGTAAATTACTGACTGCTTTGCCAACACTTGACAATACTGGGCTCACTCCCTGCCAGAAACTCAATATCATTAGCTCTTGAAAGCAATATTAATTTAGATCATACAGTAGAGGTACTAAGTTCAGAGCAGCAGTAGGAATGATTAGAGAAATAAAATTGTCTCTAATTGATTCTGCAGTTAAAGAGCAGGTGCATGGAGGCAAAAAGAAAAAAAAAGGCCAAGTGACTTCTTCAGAATTCAGGGAAGAAGATTAGATCGCAAGTACATGTGTTCAGAAGCATAAAACCCCAATGAATACTTAGTAATGAAAAAAAGCTTATCTGAACAAAAATGCACAAAAGAAGAAATCCAAGAACACATGCTTATAGGAGATTAAAAAGGTAAGATGAGATGAGGATGTCTAAAAAAGAAACTCACAAACCTGAAAAGAATTGAAGTTATCCATCAAAGATTCAATCATGATTTACAGTCCAGGTGCTTCCCTCTTGGTTTTATTAGCATAAGAAGAGTAATGAAAAAGTCTTTCCCTAGAATAAAAGCTACCTTTGTGGCCATGCCACCTTGGGATGGAATTGCTTTGTTAGCCTGGTGTGAGCAGGCGGCTGTCTGTCCTTTAGCTGTCTTGGTTTTTCCATTATGCTAGAACTGATGGCCATGGAAAGGAAAGATTTAAAAGGAATGTCTCCAGAGAAAGTATAATGGGAGTACAAAGGGTAAATTTAGATTGCCCATCATGCAAATCCTCAGCTGCCCTGGAAAGCCAGCTCCAAACACACTTGTTAGATGACTGTTAATGCTTCCTTCATTCCTTTGTAAAGAGTTCATTTATTTTGGCATGTAAAAAAGTGGGTTTGGGGCTTCAAGGCTGGAATAAAGCGACTATTTGTGGTTTCACATGCATTTTTCCTTGGAAAGGCATACTCAAACCTCTTTTTGGGGGTGGGGGAGAATGGTTGGGAATTGAACCTGAAAAGAGAATAATATAAATTTTAACAAGTTTGTTCTGTAGAGTTTTTACTTTTGCCTGAGAATAACATTGTAATCTACAATCCAAATTTTCATTTTAGGGTTTCATAATTACAGATATGAGTGGCTCAAGTTTTTGCAATCATTCAGTAAGAACTTATCGAGCACATAGTTTGTTCTGGACACTCATGCAAAATACCAACAAAGGTAAATACAGTTCTTGTCTTCAATAAGCTCACATTCTCATGGCAGAGACAATGTGCAGACTATGTTTATACTCACACAGTGGAAATCATGATCTCAGGAGGAAAGCACTAGCAATGTTGAAGGGTCTTTTTTACCTCTTACAGAAGGTGAGATTTGAGCAGAGAATGCAGTGATTCCATGGAAGCCAAGAGGCAGAGGGATTAATTTTCATATTCATTTCAAAATTGTGGAAAATACACTCTAGAGACCAGGCTTGTATAAGAAACACCCAGTAGGCAAGGAATGGTATGAAATACTTTAGTGGAAAAAGTTCATTGTATATAGTCAATAAATGTGCCATAATCTAAAAATGGAGCTGGGATATAACTAGTTATGTAATTTCTACTTTTTATCATTCTCCCATAGCTATAATGTCTTTCTTGTTATCCCTATTCCTCATTACTTTTTGGTAACTTGCCCAAAAAAAATTAACATCAGTGAAGTCCATGTAGAAGCCATCAAAAATGTAAGAAAATCATAGTAAGATAAGAGGGAAAAGTACTAGAAATGTAATTAGAAAATATGGCAACTTTTCCAAGGCATGGAATGGTAAAATACTCTAAAGTTATGCATATAAATAAAGTTTTTGTAAGAAAAGGAATACAGATTCAGAGTCCTCCATTTTTGAGGATTATCCACATTATGCTAAAATAAACATTCAGTTCAATGTTTAGTGAATCTAACTATTCTTTTGGCTTCACTTAAGACAAAACAATTGGTTAATAGTTTGAGACTGAAGTTCCACTGTTTGACTTATACTCTCAAGAGGTAAAAGACAGAAAGATCCCATATAACCCAAGTAATCATTGAGGCATATTTCTCATTAAAAAAGAGAAAACTGAAACATACTCCAGAAATAAAAGTATCCATTGATTTGCTAACCATATGATGGGCTATGTATGCCAGTTGGCCAAAAAGCATTTGTTGGGTTCTAGGCATTGTGCTAAGCAGGAAATATCAAGAAAGGCAAAGCCATATTCCCTGCCCTCAAGAAGCTTACATTCTAATGAGGGAAACAACATATAAACATCCATGTTGATGCAAGATAAATGAAGTATGGAAGGTCATCACAGAAAGGCACTGGAAACTGAATTTGAGGAAAGACCACCTGCAAAAGATGGAATTTGAGCTGGGTCTTATATGATGCCTTAGATGCTAATAGGCAGAGATAAGGAGGCAGAGCATTCCACGCACAGGGGAAAGCCAATGAAAAGATACAGAGTAAATGGACTTTTGGGTCCATAGAAGAGGTAGTAGGTCAAATATAGAGTAGATTATACAGTGTGGAATGGTATATAAAATATCAAGTATGAGAAGATTCAAAAGGGAGGAAGGGGCCAAGTTGTGAAGGGTTTTAAGCCAAAGATTTTATATTCTATTTATATTTTATTCAAGAGTTAATAGGGAACCACTGTGGCTTATTAAAAGAGATGTGCCCATACCTATGCTTTAGGGGGAAAAATCACTTGCTGCTGAGTGAAGAATGGATTGAAATGGGAAGAGAATCAAGGAAAAGGAAGCAATTAAAGGCAATAGTCCAAGTAAGAAAAAGGCACTGAGTTCCTGTACAAGGATAGTGACTGTGTGAGTGGAGAAAAGGCAGTATATAAGGAGAGGATTGAGCATTCATCAAGCTCTGGGCACTGGCATACAAAGTGCTGTACACATACTATTATCTTACTGGTGAACTAGGGCTTTGCTCACTTAGCATGTGAAGACTGCTTTGGCAGAACAGGCGGAAGAAACCAACAAGAAGGTTCAACGGCTGAGATGGCGATGCAGCAAGGCACTGTGGAGTGCTTAGGGCGTGATGGAGCACAAAAGACAACATGGCCATCCAATGCAGCTGAGGAAGTCTCCAGGTGTAACAACTTTTCGTGCCAGTGGACCCAGGCTTCCAACGCCAAGAGAGTGGGACTGTCTCTATGCATCGACTTTTCCACTTAAATCTTCATGCACAGGTATCTTTGTGCACAAAAACGCACAAAGACAATTGTCATCCTCAGTTCGAGAGACAACCAACAACGGTGTCTTCACAATTGTGAAGTAGGCATTATTATTATTCACATTATAGAGTTGATCGTTTTTTTGAAATTTTTTTTGTTATAACAAAAACAAACCACAGAAATAAAAGTGATTTGCTGATTGATTTGCTGATAGAGCATATGATAGACCAGGAATGTCAATCAGTCAATGGACATCTGTTTGGTACCATTGTTCATTGTCCTAGGTTGGGAATATAAGGAAAGGAAAAACCACAGACCCTTCCCTAAATCAATTTACATTCTACTGAGATAAAGAGCATGTAAATAACCATGTGTATGCAAAATAGACAAATATTAGAAGGAAGGTAAAAACAGAAAGGATGGTAGGCTGTTAGTGAAAAACCAGGCATCTGAAAAAACTAAGGCAGATAGAACTTAAATGAGTTGCCTGAAGTCATGTAGCTATTTAGTGTCTGAGGTCGAATTTGAATTCTGATCTCTCTGACTCCAGAACCAATGTTTATCTATTTTGCCCCCTAGTTGTCTGAGGAATGGAGGATTTTATGTATTCAAGTAGGATTTATTCAAGTACTTAGTAATGGCAACCAGGTCCCAAGAATATAGAAAAAAGTACTGTAAATACATTGTCTCCAGGACTGCCTCGGGGCTTATAAAGGGTCTTGGTGTCTTATCAACTTGCATGTCTGTTGAGGACAATCCATAGTGACTTTTCAGCATTAGGAGTCTTCTTTAACAGCCTAGAGAACCAGAATGGCATATATGTGCCCCAAATAATTCATAACAGACTAAAACTGAAGATAATATAACCAAATGAAATAAAATAAAAGCAAAGAACACTAAAAATGAAGTTGAATATTATGATTTTATTATCTAATCTTGGTTCCAGGTGATATGGACCTCCTTTTCCCTGGAGAGATGAGTAATCATCATTGCACTAATGGTCATAATTATGAATAGCAGAAAAAAAACCAAATTGCCATTGAAACAGATGCTACCAGTCAAATTGTTGAGCTTGTTGGTTTTACTTGACTAATTTGGTTGTTGTTAATAGAGAAGGAGGAGTGCATGATTAGGTGTTGGAGTAGAGGTCCAGGAGAGGAAAGCTGTAGCCAGAAAAAATAATTTAGAAATAAATTACCAATATATTTTTCTTTTTACATTTATTTGTTTAGGTGTTACATTTGATCACTCAGTTAACCCCCACCCCTTCACCCATTAGAGAAGACATTATTTAGCAAAAATATGTACACATAAAACCATGCCTTATTTACTTCTTTTTATCAGTTCTTTCTTTGGAGATATAATTTGAAAGTCAGCAATCAAATGTTTCCTTTGACTCTTTTAATGATCATATCACTAATGGGTTGATTGAATTTTCAGCTTTTTCTTTAGCTGTTCTGGCTTTTCATAAAGTCTTGGCTTAACTTTGATTCAAATTGGTTAATATCTGTGTGTCTGCTTCTCCGGTATAAAGTGTGGAGATGTGTATGGAAATCGAGTATGTCACAGAAGGTGATGTGAGGGGTGGTAAATAATCTGATAGCCTTCTTGTAAGGAGGCTATAGAGCACACATCTTTTATAAAAAGAATTTCAGCCTTCCCAGAAATGTTACTTCTACTCTGATTCTAAGATCCTTCTGAAGGATTTTAGAAACTAGGATTTTAAAGGGGAAGTAGCGTAAGGCAGGAGAGAGAGACAGACAGACAGACAGACAGACAGACAAACAGACAGAGGGGGAAGAGAAAGAAAGGGGGAGAGAGGCAGAGAGAGAGAGAGAGAGAGAGAGAGAGAGAGAGAGAGAGAGAGAGAGAGAGAGAGAGAGAGAGAGAGAGAGAGAGAGAGAGGGGCAGAGAGAAAGAGAGAGAGAGAGACAGAGACAGAGACAGAGACAGAGACAGAGACAGAGACAGAGACAGAGACAGAGAGACAGAGAGAGAGGGCTTGTGTTCGGAGCAGTCCAGCTCATTAAACTATTTTTTGAGATCAAAAATAATCACATCAAGTACTGTATACATTTGATTTTTATTTTGCCCTATGACTCAGTGAAGAAAGGCATTCTTCAGACTGATGGATAGTGACAATGTAAAACTTCATCGAAATTGCAAACTTATTCTTCAAACAATAAAAATGTTGTAAACTATTGACCTTTTCCAGAGACTCTGCTTGATTTTTTTTCCATGTCAAGCTGTCCAAGAGAAATGCCAGAAACCAAGAATTTGTAATCCTGTGCAATTGCAAAGTATAATGGCACTTTTGGAACGTGATTAAGACAGAAATAGAAGCTGCATAAACACCACATTGTGACCTGCTTTCCCCTCACCCTCTTTAATGATTAGAGTTTACAAATAAGATAAGTGAATGGCTACTTCCCCCAACCATTGGTATTCCTCTTCACCAAAAAAAAAAAAAGCAAAGAAAGATGAATAAAGACCAAGAAGGCATCTTAGGAGGTACTTGTTGCATTCAAGAATTGATCTAAAAAAAAAAAAATAGAACCACTGTTCCAAAAAGTCATAATAAGTACCTTGCACATATTCTGCATCCACACCCTCTCAAATTATCTTGCCAAATGCAAGTCCACAATAAACAACCTTGCCCAGAGTCAAGATCCTTTCTTTAGTGCAAGCTTCTCTCTGGCCCAACCCTATAGAGAAGCATGGCATATTTGAATGAGGATAGACTGATTATTTAGTTTAATCTTCCCCAATATAGATGACAATCTTGTCTCCAGAGAAATGAAATTACTTGTCCAAGGTCATTCAATGTAGTCCTGACAGAACTGTGGTCAGAACTAAAGTTTATTGATGCCAAATAACATTTTCTCTGTCAACATGGTTTCCCAGCCTTGATCTCTAACTAACCCGCAAAACAAAACAAAAATAAATAAGTTAAAAAGAAAGAAAAATCCACTCTCTTTTTGAAGAAGGCTAGTTAAAGCTATAGGGGAGCAATAAAATATGCTACAGTTCAGGCAATGGTACAAATGAAATGTTGTCTTTTTTCTTTCCGTTTTTCTTCCTCCTTGGTAGAGAAATAAAAACTGGCAGTCCCACTAGCCACAAAAATGCCATGTTAAGGTCAGTAGAAGGAAGAAAGAAAGAAGTATACCAGCAGGATATGAGTTGCTTTATTTTTGTTCTTTTGTGGCTTTTTTGGTTTTTCTTTGCTGAGTGGCAGTGTTAGAGAATGTATTTTATTAATTGGAATGTAACATAGTTTAACAGAATTTCATACAGTTTTGATCATGGCTTAGATGGTAAATCTCAACAAACTGATTTTCTCCCCCTATAAAGGAAACCTGGAAAATTTCAATAGTGTTGAAAACTAAAACCACCCACCACTTGCGTACAGCATCCAATTATTTTAAAAAAGCTAGTTTCCTTAGTATTTTAGAAAGAACCTAACAATAAATGAGGAGAAGGGGGAAAGCAATAAGATTACCATAGGAAAAGCCTAAAAATTACTCATTAATTCAAATATTCAAATATTAAATTGATATTTTCATTCAGACAGTCTATCAGGAATGGATGCCAACAATGCACTTATTGAATGTAGCATAGCATTATATGGTGTTCCAAAAAAGTGAGAATTATAGTTCCTGCAATAGAAAGCAAAGGCTTTTTCCCCTCCTCTCTGTTTTCTCAAATAATTAAGAATTTGAGTTTGTCATTTATTTCTATCAACATTCACTACTTCAGTTCATCAATCTACAATAAGAAGAAATGTTTTTAAGTGCCCATTTAGCCTTGCAATAGCTCTGTGGGAGATGAGATCCAAAAGAAATGTGAAGCCACGTTCCTTCTTGAATCCATTATTTCTCAAACCTGTGTTCCATTTGTGACCTCATTCTACCATATCTTGCTAAGGTTTAGAGCTGAAGTAATATATTATTGAGATTAAACTCTCAAAATTACATCTGAAGATCCTTCTTTATCCATATGATTTTGCATAGTTATAATGATCTGTTTTTTCAACTACAAAATGGAGAAAATAAAAGCACCTACCCCGTAGTGTTATTGTGGGGCTCAAATGAAACATTATCTGTAAAGCACTTAGCACAGTGCCTGGTCCATATCAGGCACTTAGTGAATAATTGCTCCTTCCTTCCCTCCTTCGTTCCTTCCTTCCTTCTTTCCTTAGTTCCTTCGTTCCTTCCTTCCTTCCTTCTTTCCTTCCTTCCTTCCTTCCTTCCTTCCTTCCTTCCTCGTCTCATTCCTTCTTCCCTTCCTTCCATTATAGTAAAAGGGAATACCTTATGTTTAAGTCTCTGAGACCACATGGAATCTCTTGTTCACTTCTTCCCTAGGTTGCATCATTCCATATAGCTCTTCCTCATATAATTCCTTCTGCCTATTCTAAAAGCCCCATGACCACAGAATCCTAGCTCTATGTGGGGAGAAAATTATTGTAAGTTTTGATATTACTATAATTCCTTTTTGTAGTCATCTCTCCTTCCCCTGACTTATGTTTTCCCTTTATCTCTCAGTAATATCCATAAATCTCTCTTATTGTGGTCTGTTCCTTCCTCATTTTTTTGTTCTTTTCCTGGGTTTGAGGAGATAAGACTGGATAGATAATTAATCTTTCTTACTCAGTACTTGATTTTTACCAGTAAATGCTCTCTAAATGGATATTTATGTATTATTAACTCTCCTATCTCCTACCTTCCGACAAAAAGGTTGAAGCAGAGCCTGATACATGATTTATGTATTCAAGTGGAATTTACTGAAGTACTTAATACTGGCACCCAGGTCCCAAGAATAAAGAAAAAGGTACTAGAATTACATTTTCTCCATTGCTGCCTCTGGGCCAATAATAAGTCTTGGTGTCTTATCAGCTTGCATGTCTGTTGAGGACAATCCATAATGAGTATTTAGTATTAGAATTCTTCTTTATCAGGGCAGTTTTGACCTATTCCATCTCTGACATGATGTATCTCAGGCTAAAAGATTTTTTTTGTGTGTGTGTTTTGGGTATTGTTTTGATTTTGGTTATACATAGGGGTGTGGGGTGGGATATCATTTCTGTCATCTCTTATTAGTAAGGTCTAATTTTTAAAATATGATTCTGAAGATGTGGAAAACACACTTGATTGACTCCCAGATCAAGCAGAGCGTTTCTCCCCTGTTTGATCCATCAAAATTAAAGATAACTAGTATTTAATATTTGGAATACTTCATCCATCAAGCAAAAGCTCCAGAAGGGGTGATAGTTTAACAAAACATACCCCAAAACAAAGCAAGAAGTTCTTATGTTTTAGGGACTAAGATTTTGTTAGATTGTTTTTGACATTTATGTTCTTCATTTACCTAGCTTCTGTTTCTAGAAAATCTTTTTAAACCCTTATCTTCCATCTTGGAATCAATACTGTGTATTGGTTCCAAGGCAGAAGAGTGGTAAAGGCTAGGCAATGGGGCATAAATGACTTGCCCAGGGTCACACAGCTGGTCAGAGTCTGAGGCCAGATTTGAACCTAGGATCTCCCGTCTCTAGGCCTGGCTCTCAATCCACTGAGCTACCCAGTGGCCCCTGTGTTTCTGGAAAATTTCAAAACCTCCCTTCCTATGCCTAGATAGCTCAGGTCTCACCAACTATCCCCAAGAAGTTTTTCAACTGTGATTTCAAGCGAGAAACTAAAATTCATGTCAGAGTGAGAACCTGCCTACTTCCTTTAAAAAGATTTGCAAGGTCTGGGTAAACATGGCGGCAATCTAGATGTGAATCACTTCCTCTCCCCAACACCCAATAAAATAGACTACCTCAAAAGAACATAAAAATTATCTTTGGAAGAACAGAGGGACTCTACATTAGGGTGCAGTACAGAAGGTACATGGAGTTTGAGAATTTCTACACTATAAGAAGGAGAAAAAGCTCGCACCCAAACATGATCTGAACTACCCTCCCCCACCGCACATATGGAACCAGAGTCAGGACCAGCACACCCACCAGAGACAGGAAGTGAGCGAGGGACATCTCTGTAGTGAGTAGGGGGCACACCAGGGTCCTTGGGATCTGACTAGGACTGCCAGGGATCTACCCCTGAGAGCGGTTACACAGGGAGACCACTGTGCACTGGAGAGCACACACCATGGGCACTCAAGAAAACTGCAGAGGCTGTGGAGACTCCAGAAGCCTGAGGCAAAAGCCCTGCTCCTCTCTGTAGTGAGTGGGGGAAAGTCCAGGGTCCTTGGGAACTAACAAGGACTTCCAGGGATCTACCCCTGAGAGTAGTTACACAAGATACCCCTGTGCACTGGAGAGAACAGACTGCAGGCACTATAGCAAACTGCAGAGGCTGCAGAGACTCCAGAGCCTGCATGAGGCAAAAGCCTTGCCATGTAACTCCACAGAAAACCTGCCCATCTTAATCATATTTCTGACTAAAAAGGAAAGGGAAAACCACAAAAGGGATGGCTTATTTTGCCCAAGACCAAACCTCCAAGAAAAACAGGAAAAAAAGTGATTCTTGAAAATGTTTACGGAGGGAAAACTCAGGCTATAGAGGAAAAAGAGGATGAAATTCAAACAAAATCAAAACCTTCCCCCCCAAAAATGGAAATTGTCCGCAACCTCTGGAAGAACTCAAATTGGAGCTTATCCAAAAGATGGAAGCCTTCTGGCAGGAAAAATGGGGAAAAATTCAAACAGAGAACAACAGTCTGAGATACAAGAACTCTGAATTGGCGAAATAGCTGGAAGCCACAAAAAGCAGGACAGACCAAACAGAAAAGGAAATCTAGTGTTTAAAGACCAGAATAAAGCAACTGTAAGACAATGGTCTTGCAAAATAGCAAGAAGTAATAAAACAAAGTAAAAAAACTAACGAATTAGAAGAACGTAAAATATCTCACTGACAAGGTGACAGACCAGGAAAACAGAGTAAGGAGAGACAATTTGAGAATCATTGGTCTAACTGAAAAACCAGAAATAAACAGAAATCTTGATACCATACTACAAGAAATCCTTCAAGAAAACTGCCCTGAAGCCCTTGAACAAGGAGGCAAAATAAAAATTGAAAGGGTCCATAGAAAACCCTCTATACTAAATCCCCAAAAGACAACTCCCAGGAATTTAATTGCCAAATTCAAGAGCTTCCAAGCTAAGAAAAAAAGTCCTACAAGAAGCCAAAAAAAGACAATTCAGATACCAAAGAGTATCAATCAGGATCACATAAGACCTGGCAGCTGCCACACTGAAGGACTACAAGTCCTAGAGCACGATATTCAGAAAGGTAAGAGAACTGGGTCATCAACCAAGGATCACCTATCCATCAAAATTGACTATATACTTCCAAGGGAATGTATGTGCATTTAACAAAATAGAAGATTTCCAAGTATTTGTAGGGAAAAGACCAGAACTAAGTGGGAATTTTGACATCCAAATACAAAGAACAAGAGAAACATGAAAAGATAAATATGAAAGAAAGGGAAAAGGAAAAAAAATGTTTTTTTTTCTTTTATTCAAACTCTCTTCTATAAGGGCTACAATTAGATCAAATTATCTATATCTATATCTATATCTATATCTATATCTATATCTATCTATATCTATCTATCTATATATATATGGGGGATATGTTATTTGTAACTCTCAAAAAATGTATTTTTTTAATGTCTGAAATAAATTTTTTTTTTATTGAGATGTTTACACAAAAGGTCATGGAATTCTTTTTTTTTTTTTTTAGATCCCTGTAGATTGTTCAGGGACATTGCATTGTCCCTAATGGAGAAGTCCATTACATACGATTTTACCACAGTGTATCAGTCTCTGTGCATAATGATTTCCTGGTTCTGCTCCTTTCGCTCTGCATCACTTCCTGGAGGTTGTTCCAGACTCCTTGGAATTCCTCCATTTTATTATTCCTTTTAGCACAACAGTATTTCATCACCAACATATACCACAATTTGTTCAACCATTACCCAATTGAAGGGCATCCCCTCATTTTCCAATTTTTGGCCACCACAAAGAGCGCAGCTATGAATATTCTTGTACAAGTCTTTTCCCTTATTATCTCCTTGGGGTACAAACCTAGCAGTGCTATGGCTGGATCAAAGGGCAGACAGTCTTTTATCTCCCTTTGGGCATAGTTCCAAATTGCCCTCCAGAATGGTTGGATCAATTCACAACTCCACCAGCAATGAATTAGTGTCCCTACTTTGCATTATCCCCTCCAGCATTCATTACTTTCCATAGCTGTCATGTTAGCCAATCTTCTAGGTATGAGGTGATACCTCAGAGTTGTTTTGATTTGCATCTCTCTGATTATAAGAGATGCAGAGCACTTTTTCATGTGCTTATTAATAGTTTTGATTTCTTTGGCTGAGAATTGCCTGTTCATGTCCCTTGACCATTTGTCAATTGGAGAATGGCTTGAATTTTTTTTGTACAATTGATTTAGCTCTTTGTAAATTTGAGAAATTAAACCTTTGTCAGAGGTTTTTATGAAGATTGCTTCCCGATTTGTTGCTTCCCTTCTGATTTTAGTTACATTGGTTTTGTTTGTACAAAAACTTTTTAATTTGATGTATTCCAGATTATTTATTTTATATTTTGTAACTCTTTCTAAGTCTTGCTTGGTTTTAAAATCTTTCCCTTCCCAAAGGTCTGACATGTATACTATTCTGTGTTCACCTAATTTTCTTATAGTTTCCTTCTTTATGTTCAAGTCAAACACCCATTTTGAATTTATCTTGGTGTAGGGTGTGAGGTGTTGATCTAAACCTAATCTTTCCCATACTGTCCTCCAATTTTCCCAGCAGTTTTTATGAAATAGTGTATTTTTTTATTCCAAAAGCTGGGTTCTCTGGGTTTGTTGTATACTGTCCTGCTGAGGTCACTTACCCCTAGTCTATTCCACTGATCCTCCTTTTTGTCTCTTAGCCAGTACCAAATTGTTTTGATGTCCGCTGCTTTATGATATAGTCTGAGATCTGGGAATGCAAGGCCCCCTTCCTTTGAATTTTTTTTTTCATTATTTCCCTGGATTTCCTTGATCTTTTGTTCTTCCAAATGAATTTTGTTATGGTTTTTTTTCTAAATCAGTAAAAAAAAATTTTTAGAAGTTCAATGGGTATGGCATTAAATAGATAAATGAGTTTGGGTAGGATGGTCATTTTTATTATATTGGCTCGTCCTACACATGAGCATTTAATGTTCTTCCAAATGTTCAAGTCTAGTTTTAGTTGTGTGGAGAGTGTTTTGTAGTTGTGTTCATATAGTTCCTGTGTTTGTCTCGGGAGATAGATTCCTAAGTATTTTATTTTGTCTAAGGTGATTTTGAATGGGATTTCTCTTTCTAGTTCTTGCTGCTGAGCTGTGCTGGAAATATATAGAAATGCTGATGACTTATGTGGGTTTATTTTGTATCCTGCAACTTTGCTAAAGTTGTTGATTATTTCAATTAGCTTTTTGGTTGAATCTCTAGGGTTCTTTAAGTGGACCATCATGTCATCCGCAAAGAGCGATAACTTGGTCTCCTCCTTGCCTATTTTAATGCCTTCAATTTCTTTTTCTTCTCTAATTGCTACTGCTAGTGTTTTTAGTACAATGTCAAAAAATAGAGGTGATAATGGGCATCCTTGTTTCACTTCTGATCTTATTGGGAATGCATCTAGTTTATCCCCATTGCAGATCATATTAGTTGATGGTTTTAGATATATACTGTTTATTATTTTTAGGAATGACCCTTCTATTCCTATGCTTTCTAGTGTTTTTAATAGGAATGGGTGTTGTATTTTATCAAAGGCTTTTTCTGAGTTTATTGAAATAATGATGTGATTTTTGTTGGTTTGACTGTTGATATGGTCAATTAGTTGGATGGTTTTCCTAATATTGAACCAGCCCTGCATCCCTGGTATAAATCCTACTTGATCATGGTGAATGATCCTTCTGATCACTTGCTGGAGTCTTTTTGCTAGTATCCCATTTAAGATTTTTGCATCTATATTCATTAGGGAGATTGGTCTATAGTTTTCTTTCTCTGTTTTTGGCCTGCCTGGCTTTGGGATCAGAACCATGTTTGTGTCATAAAAGGATTTTGGTAGAACTCCCTCTTTGCTTATGATGTCAAATAGTTTGTATAGTATTAGGGTTAGCTGTTCTTTAAAAGTTTGATAGAATTCACTGGTGAATCCATCAGGCCCTAGTGGTTTTTTCTTAGGAAGTTCTTTGATGGCCTGCTTTTGTTCACTTTACTTTGTATCATTTCATAGAAGTCTTTCCAGGCTTTTTTGTGATCATTTTGGTCATTTCTTATGGATCAAGAATATTCTATTATAATCATAATATATCCTTTATAATCATAATATAATTATTCCATTATAATCATATCCCACAACTTGTTCAGCCAGTTCCTCTTGATGTATGTCCCCTCAGTTTCCAGCTCTTTGCTACCACAAAAATAGCTGCTATAAATATTTTTGTCTTTAATCCCTTTGAGATACAAACCAAGTAGCTATTTTGCTGGGTCAAGGGGTTTGCACAGTTTGATGTTCCTTTAAGCATGGTTCCATATCACACTCCACAATTGTGGTGTCAGTTTATAGTTTGACCAATGGTATATGATTGTCCCAATTTTTCCACATCCCCTCCAACATTTATAATTTTTCTTTTGTGTAATATTATCAAGTCTAATAGATAAGAAGTGGTACACTTCATATTTGCTTCAATTTGCATTTATCTAATTATAATTTAAAGCATTTTTAGTAACTAAAGAAAAATTTAATCTCTTTATCTGGGAAATGCCTAGCCACCTCTTTGGACCACTTATCATTTGAATAATGCTTTATATTCTTAGAAATTTAAATCAGTTCTCTTTAAAAAGAATTTTGAGAAATGAAGCCTTTGTTAAGGACTCTTGCTATAAAATTATTTTCCCCAATGTGTTGTTTCCCTTCTTAGCTTTCTTGGTTGCATTGATTTTACTTGTGCAAAACCTTTTTAATTTAATGTAATCACAATTACATTACACAATTACATTACGATACAAAAATATACATTTTTACATCTTATAATGTTCTTAATATCTTGTTGGTACACAAATTCTTCTCTTACCTAAAGATTTGACAGTTAAACTATTCCATTGTCCTCTAATTTGTTTTTGTTCACATTCTTTATTTCTAAATTTTGTAGCTAGTTTGATTTTTCCTTGCTTTATGGCATGAAATGTTAGTCTATGCCTAGTTTCTGCCCTACTATTTTCTGTTTTTCCCAGCAGTTTTTGTTAAATCGTGAGTTCTTCTTTCGAAAGCCTGAAACTTTGAATATGACAATCTATAAACTACTATGGTAACTAACTATTGAAGATTGAGTGCCTAATCAGTTTTGTTGATCAACTCCTATTTCTTAGCCTTTGACTGTTGTTTTTATTTAAATCCTTATCTTCCCTCTTACAATCAATACCATATATTGATTCCAAGGCAGAAGAGTGGTAAGGGTTAGGCAATGGGATTAATGGACTTGCTCAGGGTCACACAGCCAGGAAGTTGCTGAGGTCATATTTAAATCTAGGACTTCCCATCTACAGGCCTGGTTCTCAATTCCCTGAGCCACCTAATTGCCCCCTAAGCCATTGACTATTTTGCTGGATATTTTATAATACATTTTGAAATTCAGTACAACTAAAGCTTTTTATTATTTTTTTATTAATTCCCTTTGTATTCTTGGCCTTTTTCTTTCAGATGAATTTTATTTTTGAGGGGTTCAATAAAATAATATTTGGCTAGTTGATTGGAACTTACCTTTTTTGATTAAGTCCATGGCTCTCATATATAACCTAAAGTGTCCCTAGTTTGGGAGTACCAAAGAGCAGTTCTAATATGAATTTTTCCCTAAGTGTAGCTATCTCTTGGGTGGACTCAAGATGTTTGCTTAGAGGCACCAAAACTTTAGACTTCTGGAGACCCTTCCACACCAATAAAAAGCTCAGTACTTCTAGGGGACTGAAAATCAATTCTAACAACAGGACAGAACTAGGGAACCCTCCTGCTGGTCTCAACTTAAAAGGTATCCCCCCGCCAAAAAGCCTGAATTCCAGAACACTCAGGTTTAAGGGGAAGAAAGAAGGAAGGTCCTGGACCCCTCCCCCACCTACAGTGCTGAGCATCCAGCACTGGCTGGAATCTCTGGGAGGACAAGGGCTCTGATCCAGAGGGAGTACCTTGCTGGCACAGCTTTGCCAGGCTCAGGGCATTGATCACAGGTGGCCAGGAGGCAGCTGGAGGATAAGTGTAGAGCAAGAAGCCTAGAAGCAGAGGAGACACTCTATCTTAACCCCCACACCCCCTTCTCCAGGTTGTGGCCTCAGGGTATATCCAGCTTCGCAGATCAACTCTGCCCTGGCTCAATCTTATCAACAGGGCAGATAAGAAGCCTTCAGAGGTCAGGGAATCTCAGGCTCCAACACCCCTCCCCAACAGACTACTCTGAGATTCTTTCTGACTAAGCTCCAAGGGCACCTGCAAACACTACAGACTACAACCTTGATAACAGGGTGGAATCCCAGCTCCTTTACAGCTTCTGCTGCCAGCTGGGGAAGATCAGACCTCAGAGCTCATCAATACCATCAACCTAACCAGAATAATCAGCAGATCAGAGAAGAAGCCCCTTCATGATGGAAAATCCCAAACCCACAGATCCAACACATAATCAAAGGAGCAAGATTACAGGTAATTACAGGGAGGAAAGAAGGGAAAATATGAGTAAACAGAAAAAGAAAAAAAATTAAAATTGACAGCTTCTGTCCTGGCAATGAAAAAAGAGCAAAGAGAACAGAAGAGGTCCAAATACCAAGCAAAAATAAAGAAACACCAACAAATTGAAAATAAGCTTTGGAAGAACTCAAAATACAATTCAAGAAACAATTAAGAGAGGCTGAAGACAGCTTGGAAAAGAACTTAAAAAGCAGGATAAGCCATCTGGAAACAGAGGCACTTGAACTAAAAAGAGAAAATAGTGTCTTGAAAGCCAAAATTAACCAGCTTGAAAATGAGGCAAAGAAGATGAAAGATTAGAAAGAGAAGGATGACCAAAAAGCCAGGGATAAAATTCAGTCTTTAAATATCAGAATCCAACAGTAGAAGCAAATGACTTCCCAAGGCACCAATAATCTATAAAACAAAACCAAAAGAATGAAAAAAAATTGAGGAAAATATGAAACATCTCATTCACAAAATGACAGACCTTGAAAACAGAGTCAGAAGAGATAATTTAAGAACTATTTTACTAAAGGGAGAGCATGACAAAAGGAAAAGCCTGGGTATCATCCTACAGGAAATTATCCAAGAAAACAAGGGATAAGTGGAGATTGAAAGAATCCACAGATCACCTCCTGTATTTAATTCTGAATTGACAATGTCCAGGAATGTTATAGCCAAATTCAAGAACTACCACACCTAGGAAAAAAATATTACAAGCTGCTAAGATGTCATTCAGATATCATGGGATCACAGGTAGAATAACACAGGATCTGGCTGCATCTATACTGAAGGAACAAAAGGAATGGAATATTCTGGGAAGCAAGGGAACTGGGTCTACAACCAAGAATCAACTAACCAGCAAAACTGACTATATTCTTGCAGGGGAAAGTATGTTCATATAATAAAATAGAAGACTTCCAAGCATTCATAAAGAAAAGACTGGACATAAACAGAAAATTTGATGCCCAAAAAGAGAACTATAAAGAATCACCAAAAGGTAATTAAGAAAGAGAAAATAAAGCACTTTTTAAAGGGACCCAATAAGTTCAAATTATTTGTACTCCTTTAAGAAATTATGATACTGGTAAGATCTCAGCTTTGGGGACAAAAATTCACTCTTTGACAAAACCTGCTGGGAAAATTGGAAGATAGTATGGGAGAGATTAGGTTTAGATCAACATCTCACACCCTACACCAAGATAAACTCAAAATGGGTGAATGACTTGAATATAAAGAAGGAAACTATAAGTAAATTAGGTGAACATAGAATAGTATACTTCTCTGATCTATGGGAAAGGAAAGATTTAAGATCAAGCAAGAGTTTGAAAAAATTACAAAATGTAAAATTAATAATTTTGATTACATTAAACTAAAAAGGTTTTGTACAAACAAAACCAATGTAACCAAAATTAGAAGGGAAGCAAAAAATTGGGAAAAAATATTCATAACAAAAACCTCTGACAAAAGTGTAATTACTCAAATTTATAAAGAGTTAAATCAATTGTACAAAATAAATCAATCCATTCCCCAATTAATATATGGGAAGGGATATGAATAGATAATTTTCAGATAAAGAAATCAATTATTTGTATGCTATTAATGTGCTAAATATGTTATTTATTATTATTATTAAATGTGTACAATAAATGTGCTAAAATGTGCTATTAATAAGCACAAGAAAAAGTGTTCTAAATCTCTTCTAATCAGAGAATGCAAATCAAAAGAGCTCTGAGGTACCACTTCATACCTAATATATCGGCTATCATAACAGCAAAGGAAAGTAATGAATGCTGGAGGGGATGTGGCAAAATTGGAACATTAATGCATTGGTGGTGGAGTTGTGAATGGATTCAACCATTCTGGAGGGCAATTTGGATATATACCCAAAGGGTGCTAAAAAACTGTCTGTCCTTTGATCCAGCCATAGCACTGCAGAGTGAAAGGAGCAGAACTAGGAGAACATTATAACCAGAGACTGATCCATTGTTGTACAGTAGAATGTAATGGACTTCTCTATTAGTAGCAATGCAATGATCCAGAAAAATTCAGAGGGATTTATGAGAAAGAACACTATCCACATTCAGAGAAAAAACTGTGGGAGTAGAAACACAGAAGAAAAATAACTGCTTGGTCACATGGGTTGATGGGGATATGATTGGGGATGTAGGCTTTAAATGATAACCCTAGTATACACTCCAATAATATGGAAATAGGTTTCGATAAAGGACACATATAAAACCCAGTGGAATTGTGTCAGTTATGGGAGGAGGTGGGGACAAGAGGAGAGAAAGAACATGATTCTTATAATCAAGAAAATTATTCTAAATTGTCTAATTCAATAAAATAACAAAAATAAGTGTAGCTGTCTCTATAGTTACCATACCTAGATGTGTATTAAAATCTCCCCTTGTGTTGATAAAAATAGTTGTAATTGAAGCACTTACTAATCTGTCTGAGTCTTGATTGTTACCTCCTTTAAATCTCAATGCTACTGCAATGGCTTCCAACAGGAAATGATGGGAGATGAGCCATCATAGTTTTTGTTAAAATGCCTGATCTAATGGCAGACCATATAGTCTTACCTCTCCCATAGTTCTCACCAAGGTCTACTTTGTTCATCCAAACTCCTAGGCAGTTTGACTTCTTGATCACTATAACATAATCTGTTTCAGGAAACTAAGCTAACATACAGGAAAAATTTAACAAATTATGAGGTAAGCACAAGAAGTATTTATTACTTGTCTGTTAGGAAATGTAAAAACACAGCAGCAACAGCAACAACCAACCTCATTCTCAAAGAGCTTACATTAGAGGAAAAACAATGCGTACAATGAAAAGTAATGGCAAGATATATTGAAAATAAAAATTAGTATTTATTAGGGATTGGAGGGTTGGACATAAGAACTAGTGAAATAAGGAAAAGCTTCTTGGAGGCCTTAAATTTGAGTCTGGAAGAGAAATAATAGTTTTAAGAAATAGAAGTGATTCTAGGCATGGGAGAAAATTTGCATAATATCATTGGAGTCAGACGTTAGTATATCATATGCACGGAAGACCAAATAGATGAATTTGACTGCAATGCAGAGTGCTTGGGCCAAGAAGGGGAGTTGGGGTATAGTGCAATTGCTTGGAAATATAATTTATTCCTGCTGAAGGGAGGAACTTAAATTTTATTTCAGAGGTAATAGGGAACCACTGATGTTTTCAAGTAATTAGAATACATGTTCAAACCTGTATTTTAGGAATAACAATAGGATGATAGACTGTGTGGAAGGTGCATAGAAAATAAATGTAGGGAGACCAGTTAGGAGGTTATAGCGATGGTCAAGAAGAGAGATGATGAAGGCCTGAATTAGTGTGAGAGCCTATGATAATAGAGAAAAGTGGTATATATATGGAAGATATCATATAGGTTAAAATTGATTCAAGAAGTAGAAAAGGTGAGACTTGGCAAATGACTGAAGAGATGAGATCAAGAAGAGAAAGGAAAGAGGAAATCAATGAAGGGAAAAATATGTTTTTATTAGTAGCACTTATTTTGTGCTAGCCACTTTGCTAAGTGCTTTATAAATATGATTTCTTTTGGTATTACCATAATATAGCATTTATATAGCACTTTAAAGTTATCAAAGCAAAGTACAGGTTATCTTATTTGATCCTTATGAATCAGGGACTATTATTATTCCCATTTTACAAATAAAAAAAAATAAGACTAAGAGAATCTAAAGGACTTGCCCAGTATTTCAAGCTAGATTTGAATTTAAGTTTTCCTAACCTCAACTCCCACAGTCTGTGAAAATGAGATTAACTCCAACCTACTTATTCTTTAGATTTTTAGCCACCAGGAATGTAGACACCCCCACTTATGGATTTGGTGTGGAAGGGGGAAGGTCTAAGATATGTTAATAGGTGACAAATCAGAAATAACTGACATCCCTCTGGGCAGTCCAAAGCCAAGTTTAAGCCACCAATGGTACACAAAAAAGGCAGAAGGAAGGCACAGGAAGTGACACAAAGAACTGCCTTTAAATTTGGTGGCCACTTCCTGTGAGGGGGTCTTTGCCTTTGAACTTGGACTTGGAGGAGCTTGGGTTTGATATCTCAGACTGCTTCCCTTTGGACTGACATGTGGTGAATGAAAAGGCTGACTCCCTTTCCTTGGCTTTTCTGGAGCCACTAGCCTCTGGAGAGGCCCCTCATTTAATTAATCCTCTGGCTCCCCCCTTGCTAAGGCCTCTGAATCTCTGCCTGGTTCAGACCAGGCTGGGAGCAGCTCTCTCACTCTCTTTCTCTCAGTCTCACTCTTGCTTTCACTCTCCTTACTTTTTTCCTCTCTCTTTGTAAAGAAACTACCATAAAAGCTATTTTGACTTGAGTAACTCATTGGAACTTAATAATTAAATTCCTGTCAACCAGACTCTCAAATATTAAGTCCAACCATAATTTTTACCCCTTACAAGTATTATCTACTTAACTGCTTCTAAGGATGCCTCTTTCTCTGAAACTGTAGCCAAAAGTTACATGGACAGTATAGGTATATTGGCAGAGAAGGCAATGAGACTAAATATGGAAGGTCACATCACATGATCTTAATCTCAATGGAAAGTTAAGATCATCTCCTAAGGGTTCAGAGTGGTATAAAGTAAAGAATGGATTATAATTCTTTTTCTTTAAGTGGAATCATTCAGATCTATGTAGAAGAAAGGCAGGCATATTTCCTGATTTCCAAGACAATGATTCTCAACCTAATTTTGACTCTAGATACTATTTTTGCTTGAAAATGTAACATTCCACCTATTAAGATTGCTACAAGTACATTTTAAAGTTTTAAGCATATTATAAATAAGCTTCACCATTTATTTTGAAGTTTTGGTAATATTCCTCTCAGCCAGTTGTTTATAAACTGAGATATCACATTTACACACAAATGCACACAAATAGTTAATGGTTGTTATAGAAACTTACTGAAGAGTTTTAATTAGTAAATTAAAAGATAAATATAAGGATTAAATACCTTTAACAGTAGATTTTGTTATTTAAATGGCAAACACAAGCATTTATAGTTTGGTAAAAACATAAACTTGAATTTGAAGTTCAGTTAGGCTTTAAATTCTGGTGATGCTACTTTCTACCTAAATGAACTTGGAAGAGTCACTGTGAGCTTCAATTTCATCATCTTAAAAAGAGACCTATAATAGATCAAATCTAAAATTCCATTCATTACCAGAACCTATGATCCCCATGGTTTAATAGTTCAAAATAGCTCTTAATGGATCAATCAGCAAGCAAGCAAGCATTGATTAAATGACGACTATTTACCATGAACTTTATTAGGCATTTGGAATATAAAGGCAAAAATCAAACAGTCCTCTTTCCCTTCTTGTCTAATGAGAAATCTCCAAATAGAGCTATATCTACATCTCCATACCTAAACACTAAAAGACTCTAGATCCTGCACAAGCACTGGAGGTAACAATGAAAATCGTATTTAAGATAGACTTTATTACACTCTGCAGAAAAGAAAAAAGCCAACATAAAATACAATATGAGTTGATGTTAGGCAATGAACTGTAGATACAATTCTTCTCCTTTTCCAATATGTCTCTTCTTAAACCCAGATCCCTATGCACTCTCCCAGATTCATACAAATGTTTTAATTTTTTGGAAGGAACAAACTTTTAAAAATTATTGTTATTATTATTTTAAAACTCTTATCATCCATCTTAGAATCAATACTGTGTATTGGTTCTAAGGCAAAAGTGTGGTAAGGGCTAGTCAATGGTAGTCAAGTGACTTGCCCAGGATCACACAGCTGGGAAGTGTCTGAAGCCAAACTTGAGCCCAGGGCCTCTATGGGCCCGACTCTCAATCCACTGAGTCACCCAGTTGCCCCTGGAAGGAACAAACTTTAAGGTACTGAAGAGACAACACAAATTTCTCTTTCATGCCAAATATGCATATAGGCCTTTAGTATTATCTTATTGCTCTAAGGGCTTTATAAGAGAATTGATGTTTCTCTTTTAGAACATCCCTACTCTTCCATATGTCCTATTGATGTAACATCAATGCATTCAAATAAATGTCCATCACCCTGTACTTTTATCAAAATAATGAGGAAACAGGAGAACACTATGCACAGAGACAGATACTCTTGAATATAATAGACTTCTCTACTAATAGCAATGCAATGAACCTGATAAATTTGGAGGTATTTATGAGAAATAACACTATCCTCATTCAGAGAAAGAACTGTGGGAGCAGAAACAAGGAAGAAAACTGCTTGATCACAAGGCTCAATGGGGATATGATTGGGGATATAAACTCTAAATGATCACCCTAGTGCAAATATTAATAATATGGAAATACATCTGGATCAATGGCACACATAAAACTCAGTGAAATTGCTTATTGACTACAGGAGGGGGGTGGGAAGAGGGGAGGGAAAGAACATGAATCATGTAACCATGGGAAAATAGTCTAATTTAATTAATTAAATAAATAAACTTATTTTTAAAAATGAGGGAACTTCCTTAACCATTTCCCTACTCAAGAATCCAAGGCTACCTTCTCCCTAGAACCTAAATCACTCTTGAAAGTAAATTGGAAATTAATATTCTTTATAGCAATCAGGTACCCAGTAGTTGATAACTAGTATTCTAAAAATAGGTGGATTGACAAAAAGTGATGTAGAGTAGCAGAAAGAGTGCCTGATTTGTAGTTAGGAGAGATCCATGCTTGATTCCAGCCTATAGAACTTCCTAGTTGTTTTGACCAGTTTTTGAGCGACATTGTTTTTCATCAAATAGGCAAACATTACCAAAGGTTGTGTGTTATGGCAGATGGAGATTAAGTGTTGGAGTTCAGGGAACTTGTAATATTTATTGGGAAAGGAAATGGGAGGATTGGAAAAATGGGGATAAAGTGAAGTTTGTATGGAGGTATGGAGGATTGAGGGGAGAGATGCCCACTGCTGAGAGGAAATAGCAGGGGTTCGATAAGGACTGTTTGTCCTGTAATGACTGAACTGAAGTTCAGCTCCCTCTGTGTCCAGAAAGATAGTCCACTTATCTGACTGTGAATTCAAATAATATAAAGTTTAATAATCAGTTGGGATTGGAGTTTTTCCTCAGCTTCAGAGTTGAGGCCAGGCCCAGAGGCTGGTGTAGGGATTCTTCCACTCCCGTCTGCTCTATATCAGTCCTGCTTTGTCTAATTCAGAATCTTAGCAGTAGATAGAAAGCAAACAAGAATAGGTCTAACTTTCAGAAGTGATTGGGCCTGAATCTTCTGACTGAATCAAGAAGAGGCAGCACACCACACCAGACTGGGCTAAACAAGCTCCTCTCTCCTCCAACACCAGGAAGCAAGAAGAACCCCTGCAGGAAGGAAGTGCTAGTCACAAGACCCAACTGCCAATCCCAGTTGCCCCTTCCCCCACCAACTGTTAGTTTTGTTTCCTTTCTACAAACTTGAATGGAAAATAACTGCCTCTGACACTGTTGGACACTCTGACACCTTGGACAACTCACTGAGGCTCTCAGGACCTCAAAGAAAATCCCTAAGACTATACATTGCAGAGTTGTTGCCAATCTGAATTAGTAAAAGGAGCTTCTTCGCTGGAACTCCCTATGGCAATGAAATCACAGGTTCAGACACTTTCCCTTCTAAATATTACCTACTCCACATGGGTTTTGTGAGAATCAGTGAGATGATTTATGTAAAATGCTTTGTAAATTATAAAGCATGATATTTTTAATCTATTATAATTACCTACTCAGTGAACATGGGTCAGAAAACACATAACCAAAGACGCCCTTTTAATAGGCAATGAATCAATCAGTTTGTAAATTTGTTAGGGATTTGTTTTGTACTAAGCTAAGAACTAGGCAATAGGGATAGTATGAAGAATGAAACAATCCCCTACTCACAAGGAACTTACATTTCATGAGGAGACTGCTAGTACGTATAAATGTACATGACGTAAAAATATGAAGTTAATAGATACAAATATCTAAATATATAAAAAGAAATTTAAGTATAAAGTAGCCTGGGAAGGAGGGCATTAGCAGTTGGGTGAATAAGGAAAGGTATTTTGTAGAAGATATTGCCTGAGCTGCATGATATAGGAAAAGAGGGACTTAATTAGGCAAAATTAAGGAGGAAGAGGATTCCATGCATGCGTATTGGACAGTGAAAAGACAAGTTAATAAGAGATGAAGAGCTGTGTATGAGGAACAAGAAAAAAAGGTGACTTTAATTGGTTGAAGGATTGATGACAGAGGAGTAACATCTGAAAGTTGATAGTTTGAGGCCAGCTTGTATAAGGTTTTAAAAGTGAGAGGCATTTATATTTTATTCCAGAGGCATTTTTTCTTCACTTAAAGAAAATTATTTATTTATTTATTAAATTATTTATTATTTCTTCACTTAAAGAAAATTACTTTGGAAATAGCATATAGGATAGATTGGAGTGGGGAGAAAATTAAGATGAGGCCCACACCCCCAGATGGGAGGGTCTGGAAACTGGAAGAATTATTGTAGCTGTTTTATTTTCATTGAGTTTGGAAAGATTCTTATATAGTACAATTTTTCTTTTTGTATAGGTAGCTGAACTAGTTTTTGTTCAATTGGCCCTAGAGATTTTAGAATAACATTATTAGCTAAAGGTCTGGGTAATTTTAATAGGATTGGAGGCCAAATACTAGAAGATAGTCAAGAGTTCAGGACAAGATCGCTTGCAACTCTGCCCATGGAAGATATATTTAGAATGCCCTTTAGATGCCACCATCTCTTTTAGTAACTATGAAGTGGTATAATGTGGTCTGCTCTACTTTCTGCTCATTGCTTCTAGATTTATTAAGTCACAAGATTATAATGTTCTATGCTATATATTAATTACTAGATTATAAACTCTTTGAAGGCAAAAACTTGCTTGCAATCATCTTCAAATAGCTTATAACCCTTAGAACCTGATGCAGCAATGAAGTCGCACATCAGTCCTCAATCATGGTGTGAGAGTGCTCTTAAGGTCTCATAATTATGCTTGAAGAGTATAAGAAAGAGATGGTCCTATTAAGGTGCAAAGATTTTCTAGAACAGTCTGGGGTTTTTTTTATCTCTTGTTCTGGGACCTAAACATAGAGGGTGTTGCAAAACAGATTGGCAAGTAGATGATGCATTTTTGGGTTGAAACCTCTTGAATGAAATGACCTACTAACATGTAGAAAGTATCAAAGTCTGTACTACTGGGGAAAATACACACACCAAGGGCATCTAAGATCTATAAAGTATTAAAGTAACAAGTATTAAAAAATATTTCCCCGAAAATAACTGTTCATTTTAGTTGTATCATCTCCTAGGCCTTTGAGACCTGGTGATGGTTGGTAAAGACTTTTCATCAGCAACAGTTCTGAGCATTTTGAAAATTGCAAAGTGTTTTATAGGATCATCCATTTAGAGGTAGAAGAGACCTCAGAGGCCATTTGTTTTCAACACCCTCACTTTCCACGTAAAGAAACTTGGATCTAAGTGAGTGCAAGAAATGGTATTTGAACCCGGGCCCTCTGCAAAGCCAAATGCTTTTCCTTGACAAAATCTATATTGAAGTTACAACTTTGTCAGTGCCAGGAATAATCAGGAGCCAAACTTTAACTTTCAGGTTCAATATTTCCTCCCCAACAACAAAGGTATAAATGGACTATTTTTGGATGAAATAATTTTTTTTAAGTGACTCAAAATGGAATATTCTTATTGAGTCATTTGGTTTTGTGGCAAATGTTTAAAGATTCGATTAAAAATAAAGTATGTCCTTGAAGCCTGTTTCTGCCAGATTGGGAGTATCAAACAACCAAGTCTTACTTTAGAGAATTTTAATTAGATCACAGCTTAAAATAAGACATAAAACTTATGAGGATTCGAATGATGTAAGTTGAACTAAAAATAAATTATTTTAAACTTAATGGCTATGAATAAATTTTTAGAAATGTCAACTAAAAGAAGGCAGAGTCAACTCCTTCATGCAACTAGCAAATGGGTTTTCAGCTAACTTTGGGCCACTAATCTTACTATAAAAACATTGATCAGCCTCTCAAGAATTCTGAAGTTGTAATAAAGTTCAAGGAAACTTACAGTTCTGATTTGGACAATTAGTCTTCTACTATATTAATAGAGGTAGTATGTATTAGCTAATTATTTGACAGGCATATCCCAAAAAATTTTATTTTAGCAATAAAGATGACATGAAAACACTTGATATTAGGAATATCTAGCTAGCTTATGGTGGAATTGCTCCAGATATTTCTTCAAAGTTAATGGATTTTACAATGAACCTAAGACTTCATTGGGCATATACATTCTAATATTTGACATCAGATGAGAAGTTTAAATTTATATAATTTTTGTTAATTTTATTCTATTCCCAGAGTAGCTCAGTATGTTTATTAATACAGTTGTTATTGTATTATTATTGTTACTATTTGTCTATGCATAGATCCCTACAATCTCAAATAGATAATATGTGGATATTCACTTATTAGACTGGATTGGCCACTCCAGTCTGCCTTTGCACTGGCATAAATTCTCAGAAAAGGACTAATCAAATCTCTTGGGATTTTAGAGGTAAGCGTCTTGGAAGGAATTACACTTCTCCTACTTAGGGTTTTAGTTTTAAGCCCCAACTAGTACACTTCCACTTATGCAACTAACCATGTACAATAATGACAAATTTAACCTATATGTATAATATAAAATTATAATGAATGCATATGTATAGATTTAAAATAATATATCTTAATTTAAATATAACTTATAATTGAAAATAGCACTTAGATTTTTGATACATCCTATATGTAATCTTTTATTTAACAATAAGGCAGAAGAAAAATAATATCAAGTGTATTATATGTTAAAGGAAATCCACAAAAAAATCAGTATATTGCAATCTACATATGAACATGAACCATAGTATCTTACCAATGTACTCAGTACCTAGTAGGCATAGTGGATATACACTTATAAAAGCCTACCAAGGAAATATAAATGGAAGAAAATCTATGCGCTTGGTTTCACTCATAATCTATACTCAAGTCTTTTGTGTCATTGGTTTATTCAGGAATAAACTTGTACCCAGTGCCACTTCTTTGTTAAATGCATGTCTGCTGATCCTCACTGCTCTTTGTCTAGGAAAATCCTCCTAGGCAAAGAACATCAAAATGCATCATTTAGACCAACTTACTTATCATTCTTCTCTAAAACTTCATAATCCTTAGAAATGTTTTAAAAGATTCCTTCTCTGGGAGTATAATTTTATCTCATGTGAATCAACAGAATTAGATAATTATGAGATTGAATAAATCTTGGGAGGTTCTCCATTTTCTTGCTTCCTGCCACAGAAAGAGAGCAGATATCTCTACAGTTAAAGTCAGAAGAATGAGTAGTTTATTTATATACCCGTCAGATAATCTCTCAACTCTTCTCATCCTAACTTAACTGATTAATGATATGGTGACCTCTCTTGATGCTTCTTGGGGATCTACATCATTATTTTTCAAAGGACAAAATGGCACTTTCTCCTCAGCAACTCCATCTCTCCCAAAAATCTATTTTTAAAAAGCTTCATTTTTGTTATAAAGTTATAAATATTAAAAGGGTCTTCTTTTTCTCCTCATATCAGATTCTTCTAAACTCTTATCTCTTGAAAGATCAAAATTCCCTCTTGTTTCTCCAGGTAATTTTTATTTATTATTGTTATCCCATCATTTTTTATAGCACCTTGACCAACGCCATTCCCTAAACTTCATTTGAATTGTATTTTTAAGTCCCCAGAGGGTGGATGACTATACCATTTCATTGTTCTAGATAGAACACCTTGAAGAGCTGAGTATCTAGTACTACTCTACCTGAACCCTCCATTTGATGTGCTCCCTATAAATAGACCCAAGTAGTTTTTAGCAAAGACATTTACAAAGGTGGTATAATTTTTTTAAAAAGGTGTTACAACAATATCCCCAATCACCTGGGACATACCATCAAGCAAGTACACATAAATGTATGGAAAGTGGGTGCTCATAATTAGAGGATCGTAGCAATGAGATATATGGAGAGAATTGGTATGTGGCGAAGAGAAAACTTACAACTCCTGGTCTTTTGTAACTTGGCTAAGTTCATATCCAACATTATTCCTCATGTTAGGGATCTTCCTCTTGAAGCTTTTTCTATCTCTGAGTATCTAACACTGCATCCTTCTTTTCTCAGTGGGTCACTATGCTGGATGTGTCTCCTAATAGACTAGTGTCTGTTACCCAAGTTAGATGTAGTATCTTTTCCTGGTCCAGACTTTCTGTTGATCTGATAAATAATAAAGGGAACAGAGAAAGATCTCTTTCCTCTAAGAATGATGCACTCCCAGCTATCATTATATATTTCCTGATTGATATAATCTGCCTTTGTCCACTGGATAAAATGCTTTTGCTGCTCTTCAGTTGCTTTAGTCATGTAGGACACATTGCCCCATTTGGAGTTATCTTAGCAAAGATACTGGAATGGTTTGCCATGTTTTTCTCCAGTTCATTTTACAGATGAGGAAACTGAAGCAGAATTAAGTAACTTGCCCAGGGTCACACAGCTAGTATTTGAGGCCATATTTGAACTCAGGATGATGAATCTTCCTGATTCTAGGGAGTCTATCCACTGTACCACCTTATTGCCTTTAAAACACTCTAATCCTCTCAAATTAATTAATCACTGATTTTTCTGAGTTGTAGAAAAATTCCTTTCATTTTTTTTTTATATAGGACTGATTGATTGATTCAATTGGGGTAGCTGGTATTGTTGTGATTAAATTAATTCATGTGAAGGAGGAACCATGACCCTTATATTACCTTGAAGGTCTTCTAGTTTTCAAGGACTATATAATTAGTAATTAAATTTAATTGGATTAACTGGCAAAGGATGAAATTAGGAGAACCAGGAGAACAGTCATAAAATATGAAAATGTTGGAAAACAATTCTGAAATCCATAAGTACTCCGATCAATGCAATGGCCATTTCTGATTCTAGAGGAATGGTGGTGAAACATGCTATTCGCCTCCTGATAGAGTGATTGATTCAGAATGCAGAAGAAGCCAAACATTTCAGTACATGGTCAATGACAGAAATAGTTTTGCTTAATTGTGCAGATTTTTTTTTTTAGTAAATCTGTTCTTTTTCAATGAGAGGGAGTCTTGAAAGGGAGAGAAAATAGATTTTTGTTAAAAAACAAAATTTAATTTGAAAAAGAATTATCTCTGGTAAAGTAGAGAGGCATTCTGCTCATCTTTTTCTATTTTCTGTTATGAGAGAAAATGTGAGCTTTGCATAACTATTTGGTTATGTTCAAAAGGACAAACATCACATATTATATTTAGGTTCCCACATGAACTCTTTTGCTCTCCAAGTTTGCTTGAAGCAAGAGCCTCAGTTTTCCACTATTCTTGTTGGCTGGAGTGGTGGGGTGTTGTTTATATCTTTTTAACTCTCTAGGGCTTCAGCACCAGGGAGGATACAAAGGAAAACTGTATATATTTACTGTAGTTTTCTAAGGTTTCCTCAAGGAGATGAGGCTAGTTTTCCTAAATACTTCTGATTGTCAGTTAATAGCTTCCCATCAAATCCCTAGTAGAAACATGAAGCTTGGCTTAACTGATATGCAAAGAGACCCCTAACCAAATCCAATTTTCCACTATTCTGCTGCTCTTTTTGTCATCAGAATTATTTCACTCTATGAAAGTCAATCTCTTTATCTAAAAAAGAGAATAAAGCCCATCATCCTCACCCTATTCTTGTGGCCCTAATGATGCTACATTTTTAAGTTTCTAGAGACAGAAAAGAAGCTCATGCATTTCTGTGAAAATCTGCCAGGAAGCAAGAATATGTTGCTGAAATTATTTATGTTCTGTTTGGTTTCACAGCTCATTTTAATGATTTATATCTAGGGCTTAATTCATTTATCATTTTTTAATGATCTATGTGCATTTAAAAAAAATGATCTATCTTGCTGCCTCACATCTGTACCTGAATGTGTGCCAGGGAGCAAAATCATGTCTGAGCTTCAGATCTCAGTGGCTGTCTGAACCACACCAAAGCCACAAACCTTTGGCAGTGATGCTGCAACATATTAGCTTTAATTTCAATAGCAATACACAATAAGGTTTGGAGTGATAATTAGATTATGATGCCAGCAGACACTTTCTCACATTCCTCCTATAGATTATTAATTTTCCTAATTTACTCTTTTTAAAGGGACAGACTTCTATAACTTTATGTTCAACTGAATTTTGAACTAAATAAACAATTTTACTTATTGAAATGTTTTCTTCCTTTTAAACCCTTACCATCCATCTTAGAATCAATACCATATATTAGTTCCAAGACAGAAGAGTGGTAAGGGCTAGGCAATGTGGGTTAAGTGACTTGTCCAAGGTCACACAACTAGGAAGTGTCTGAGATCAGATTTGAAGCCAGGACCTCCCATCTCCAGGCCTGGCTCTCCATCCATTGAACCATCTAAGTTCTCCCTGTTGAGGTATTTTTTGATTATTTCTTTTTGCTTTTATATATATATATATATATATATATATATATATATATATATATATATATATGACATGGATAAATAAATTATTATGCTTAATCAATAAACATTTATGAAATGTGCTAGATGCTGGAAAGTCAAGTTGTGTACAAAAGTGACAAATTCCCTACTATAAAACTCCCAGGAGTTTTATATATTTACGTAGATGCATTTTTACATCCTTAATAGATTTAAACGGCTTTAAAAGTCAACCCACAAACATTTATTAATGGTTCACTATTTGCCAGGCACTGTACTAAGTCTTAGAGCTACAAAAAAAAGCAAAGTTTTCCATGAGTTCAAGAGTCTCAAAGTCTAATGGAGGAGATAACATGGAAAGCACTATGTGTAAAAAAGGTGTATATGTAAATATATATATATATATATGAGTTAGGTGTATACACATACACATGTGTGTTTATAAACATACATGTGAATATACAGATATACATACATGTACAAGTATGCATCTGGAGAAAGAGAAAGTCTCAGAGGGAAGGCATTTTCCTTAAGGAGGAAAGATTTTCACCAAGATTTAATGATAGCAAACTGAAAAAATGTGTGAAAGACACTTTTAAGCCCTATAATTATGTTCAATAATACATAGAGAATACAAAACTCTTTCCTTATAAGAAACCAATGAGGTAGGTAGGACAAGTATTATCTGCATTTTATAGATGTGAAAATTAAGGCTGAGGGAATTCTGTGACTAGCCCAAAGTTCCCAACAGACTAAATGTCAAAGCTGAGATAGATAAAGAGATATCCCACATAGGGATAAGCTAAAATTCTTCTTTATTTCCCAAAAAGCCTGGGAGGTAGACATTATTATTATTCCCTTTTTGTAGTTGAGGATTTGAGGCAAAAAGAGGTTAAGTGACTTGTCCTGAGTCATATAGCTAGTAAATAACTAAGACTTAATTTAAACTAAAATCTTTCCTACTCCAAGCCCAGCAATCTATCCACTGAGCCACCTAGATTTTTCCAAGTTTTATATACATGATGTCATTTAACCCTAATCACAGTTCTATGAAGTGGGTAGTGCAAATATTTTTATCTCCATTTCACAGATGTAGAAACAAAGAATCAGAGACACTGTGACTTACCCAAGGTGCCATGACAAATATGCCTCTGAACCAGGATTTGAATCTAATTCTCATGCAAATTTCAGTTCTCTTTTCACTTGGACATCCAGACTTTCTTCATCTTTTAAGGGTAGAAAGCCACTGTGCCAAATATCTCTTCAGTCCACCAGTATGCATGCACTAAGGAGACATAATCAGCTGTAAATCAGTCAGATATTCAGCTAGTAAGGATTTATTAAGAAAATACTATGTGCTACACAACGCCCAGGGGGTTCAAAGAGGAGTACAGCCAAACCAAACCAACTGAAAATTCTCTAGAATGTTCTCTCTAGCTACCAGCATCCATATGTTAGAATGTCCCCGAAAGTTCATGATTTAGGAGATGTCTGTGTTTAGCTTTGTGGCATATCTGTTGACAACTATGGTTTTGATGCAACCAGTATATCTTTATCTGGTTCATAAACTCGGATAAAGGAGAGAATACCAAAGGTTCATTTCTCCTTTCATTCTGAGAATATGCCTAATGGAAAATCAAATTCCAAACTACAGAACAGCAACAAAATATATTTGCTGAGTATTTTACAAAATTTGGGGTAGTACCCGTGTTAGTATTATTGTTTTACAAGTGAACAATGGAAAGGAAAGAGAACAATTTTTTCCTTAAGAAGATGGTAAGGGAGAAAAATCATGTAGAGTAAGATAGCTTGAGATGATTCAAATGGATGTTTAAGCATGTTAATGTCTCCTCAAACAACCAGGTCTCTCAGTTTAACTCCTCACTCCAGAAACTCCCACAACATATATTCACTCTGGCTCTCTCTGCAACCCATCATCATAACTGTTCCTCCTAAACTACCTTGTGTTTACCAATTGTGAATTTCTTGTCTTTATAATTGGTTTTTATATTGAAAAAAGTGGATTGTATCATATTAAATCATATACATGTGCATGGGTAGACATATATGTATGTGTTTGGATGTATGTTTGGATGTTTATATGTTCATCTCTGCTGGAAGAGAATTTCTTTCTTCATTGTGTATGCTTGCTTTACATCACCTTTCAGTGATCTGAAGGTCAAAGACCATGAGATGTGTAGGTATAGACAGGCCCTCAGAGAAAGGAAATTAGAGACAGGAAATTGATCCCACAGGTACTACTCCCCTGGGCGGTGCCAGGCAAATTAAAAAACTATGGTTGGTTCCTGAGATGTCATGTGTGAGATTTAGTGGGTGGAGAAAAGAGCCTGTTCTGGGTCTTCTGTCTGGAGTGTGAATCCTGAAGGAACTCTGGTCAGTGTTCAGTTTCAATCCATCATGGCGGCCAATAGAGTAGTGAGCTAAGTAACTCTATACCTCTTTCCCACCTTTCCCTCTCTTTACTATTACTACTTTAATGTAATAAAGTTATTAAAGCTACTAGCAGCCTCATAATTTAATTTTAATTATTACATCTCCCTATTAAAATATAATTCCCTTTAGAGGAAAAATTGTTTCATTCTTGACACTTGCATCCCAGTACCTAGCACAGAATTTAATCCATAGTAGGTGCTTAATAAACGCTTGTTTATTCAAGTGAGTTAAAAATATCCTTGATTACACCTTCTTTTTGGTGCAAAGGTCTCATATATGATAATATATAAAAACGAATGGGTATTATGTGTTTTAAGTCTTATTAAAAATATTCTGCAATCTTATTTATCTGAGAGAGTTGGTACTGTCTGGTTACCCTAAATCAAGACTATGTGACCTCTCGAAAGCCTTCCAAACTCTAATTATGTCAATTATTCCTTTGTCCTCTTGAAGTCATGGAGAACTCTGTAGAAGTAAAGTTTATAACTTGATTTAGAAACTCCTGCCAGTGCTGATTGAAATCATATTGAAACCAACTTATGCCTTCAATTTATGAAGTTAAAGATCTGAATGGAGGTAAAATCTTCAATTTGGGAGCTTTGAAGTTGTTCTCTGTTCACTGTGAGTTTCAGATCTGTTGTATTTTGCTGTATTTCACTATGTCCTGACTCGACACTGACTCCAGTGGAGCATGACTTACAGTTTGGAAATGTGATTGGAGGTTCAGTGATTTGGATAAGCACAAAATTTAGAGATCTGAGACTTCCTAGGAAGAAATACTGCAAACATTATTGTTGTTGCTGCTGTTCTTTAAGGACTTCATGAATTCTTATAAAGTTGGTTCAGATTGTCATGGTGTTATGAACTAACTTAAAAGTGACAAGTGAAAACCATCATGGCAACAAAAGCAGATGATGAGTGGGAGTGAGTACTATTGGGAACAGACACTTGGTGAGTGGCTAAAGGAATCAATATCCTGTCTTTGGAAACATCTTCACAGGCTCTCTGGATTAATGTTACTTTCATGATCTTTGCAGATGATCTGAGAAATAAAAGTGCTATCAAGATATAGGAGAAAGGACAGAAAATGACCAGTGAAAGCTGGAAGCAGAGACAAGAAATAAAAAAATGAGATTCAACTGGAAAACAGTGAAAGACTACATATCAATAGAAAATGAATAAGAAACAGTTAGGAAAAGGGAGAAATCTAGAAAGCAGTAAAGTCAATAGTGACACAGAGGGATAAGATTATAGATCCTAAATCAAATATTCCTGAAGCAATATGACAATTAGCCTCTGAATAAGCATGGTTGCAACATTGCAAAATGTATACAAGGGCTCTGAACTACAAGGGAAGGACACCTGCAATAGTATTCAGTTTAGAAGTGTTTTTCTTTTTCTTTTTTTTTAACACAGGATTCAAAAGAACTGGAAGGAGTTCAAAGAAGAACAGCTAGGATAATTAAGAGCTTGAAGGGATTGATTTATGTGGTGAAAGGAAAGAAATGAAATATGTAAGTCTTGGCTAAGTGGAGGCTAAGGGAGAACATAATTGTGTAAAAATCTTTAAAGGATTTAAATGCTGAGGCAGTAGGGAATGATTTAACAAGATAAAAGGGAATTGAGGCTGGGGCCTATTGGTATTAATGGGGACTAAATAAGGGAAATCAGGAGGAAAAACTGGTTTTGGAGGACATCTAAATCACTGAGCTGGCCACCATGGAGTGTACAAGGACACAGAAATCATTTTGCCTTTAAATAATTCAGTCTAGATGAAAAGATGCAGATGGAAATAACTGCAGTTCAGTACAATAGTACATAGATGATAACTATACAGGGGTTTAAGCACAGTGCCCTAGGAGTACAGGGAAGAGCAAAATCTCTTTGGGATGATCAGGAAAAGATATTTGTATATCATTTAGAAAGTACCCAGTCCCATAGTTGATCTTTCTGTTTCCTTCCTCCATTATAACCTTTCCATATTAACCTTCCTAAAATGCTACTCCTAATATAATCCTTTTTTTTTTTTTGGTAGACTATCTCATCCCCTGTCCATGTGCTAGTTTAGGCTATTTTCCCCCTTAAATTATTGAGACTATCCTTCAGACTTGATTGGCTTAGAGGACCAAAGGTTCAGGTTGTTCATATCACTTCTGGTCCCTTGGGCAAAGCAGCCAAGAGGATCTCCAGTAGCCTTTCTGATGTCTGCTGTTGAGCCATCATGGGCACCAAGCAAGGGAGCTCACTTAGCTGAATTGAGGTATCCCCAATATTTTTCCTTATTTAGTATCCTTCTTTATAACTAAGTTAATCTTCTTTTCTTAACTTTTGAATAACCTATGAGTGCTTCATCTTGTTCTACTATGAAATATAAAGTATAAGGGGACTGGTCTAAGAAAGGCTCTGCCCTGAATCATTTTGCTTCTCAAGATCCACTTTTGCCCTTTTTGATTCCTTTACAACTTCTGTGAGTTAAGTAGCATAGGGGTTAGCATATTCATTTTGAAGAAAGCTGGCATTTACATAATAATTTAAGGCTTTTAAAGCACATATATTAAGTTATTTATATTAGATTTAATTGGATCTTCAAAATAATCCAGGGAAGGATGTACTACAGTTATTCTGATCTCTGTTTTGCAGTTGAGAAACCTCAGACTAATAAAGGTTTTCAGGGGCTTAATGTAGGACAAATAGTAAATAACAAAACTAGGTTGTGAGCCCAAGTATTTTGAGTCCAAATCCAGTCTTCTTTCCTCTATAGTATAGTTTCCACTTCCCTAGTACAAGATATTCACCAGATATTCCTAAACACTTTTTGCATCAGGGTCTTCATTGGCAGTTTTATAATACCTAAAGTTATTCTGTGTGTTTGTTTTTTGCCTGCCCTCATCATTAAAGGAAATGCTAAATTTCTATAATAAACTAATGAAAATTAAGATGAATTTTTTCCCATGCAAGGTAAAGAGCATTCTTAAGTCTATCCAGGGACACATTAAGAATTCTTAGATCCCCCATGACAGAGGAGAGACTCTAAATGAACACTCTAATGCAAATATTATCAACAAAGCAATGGGTTCAAATCAAGAAAACATGTAATGCCCAGTGGATTTACGCGTCGGCTATGGGGGGTGGGGGGGGGTTGGAAAAGAAAATGATCTATGTCTTTAACAAATAATGCTTGAAAATGATCAAATAAAATATATTAAAAGAAAATAAAAAGAAAAAAAAAGAAATTGCAAAAAAAAATTCTTAGATCCCCAGCTCACATCTAAATTTGACTGCTTTCCTTTCAAGGTCCTCCATGATCTTATTTTTCCATAAACATTGATTTTTATTTTTTCTCTACTCACCAGCATGAAACCTTTTAACAATCAGGTAACCCCTACCCCACCTCCTGACACATTCTATGTTCATTCCTGCTTCCATGTCTTTGCCAAAACTATGTTCCACTTTCTTTCATCCAGTACAAAAATTTGGAAATTTTGAAGTTAATTCATATATAAGTATTTTAGATACTGAATACACTAACAGATCCAGGAAAGAAACTACATTACCCAATAAACTAAATTGCACTGTCATAAATTTTATTGGGTTTCTTTTCTCATCTTTTGTAATCTATTCATTACTTTGTTAACTAATGCTAACTAAAGAGTTGCAAAGAGTGACTTTTATAGGTCTTTTTGAGGGATATCCATGATTGTTGTTCAAGCAATTTGAGTCATCCTCACTTGAAAGCTATGCATTTAGATTCATGAGACCAAATTTTAGTATATCATTTCTGTCCCTCACTGGTCCACGCTTTTTAACCAAACAAGACATGTTCTTGTGGTATTTCCAAAGTTCCTCTTCCCTTCCCAACCCAAACTAAAAAGTAATAAAAGTAAATAAAGACATTACACATTGATTAAGTTGACAAATGACAGCAGAATTGGCTCTCTGAAAGTTGCACTGTATCCAGTTGGCCCAAAGGAATTAATTTAGCCACATCCATGGCAGGGAGCATTGTTTCTGTATTTCTGTACTTGATGGTGCTATGTAGAAGGAATCAGAAAAATCTTGCCAGAATTTTCCACAACTCTATTTTTATTGTAATGTGGGTGGTTTTGTGGAACATTTCTTACACTTCAGAATTCAATTTCATTTTGATAACATTTTGGGTGTCATTTTGTTACACAAAATTATTTTGCCCATCCCCTAAAATAGAGTAAGGAATATTATTCCTGAAAATTTTCCATTTTAAGTTCAAAAGATAAGTTATAGAAATGTGATCACCATCATACTTAAGCTATTAGTTTATTTTCATAATTATTTTTATATTTTTGTTAAGTATATCCAACTTAACAAGAAAAACATTTTAACAATCATTTAAGAAAACTTTTGAGCCTCAAATTCTCTTTCTCCTTCCCAACCATCCTCATCCTTGAGAAGGTAATTTGATTTTGTATTATACATATGGGGTTATGCAAAACATATTTCAATGTTAGCAATGTTATAAAAAGAAAACACAAAAAATAATAAAGATAAAGCAAGTTTTTAAAGCTATGCTCCAAACTGCATTCACATTTTATCATTTCTTTCTCTAGAGGTGGACAGCCTTTTTCATCATGGGTACTTTGGAATTGTCTCAGATCATCACTGACTTGGTCAAAGAAGCTAAATTTTTCACAATTGAATTCATACTCCTATTACTGAGTACAATATTCTTCTGATTCTACTAACTTCAATTTGTATAATTTCATATAAGTGTTCCCAAGTTTTTCTGAAACCATTCTGTTTATCATTTCTTAAAGTACAATAGCACTTCATTATAGTCATATAACACAACATGTTCAGTCATTCCACATTGATGGACATTCTCTCAACTTCTAATTCTTTGCCAATATAAAAAGAGCTGCTATAACTATTTTTATACAGAAAAGTCCTTTTCTTTCTTCTTTAATCTCTTTGTTATCGAGAACCAGAAGTGGAATCACTGGAGCAAAGGGTATGCAAAATTTTATAGCAATTTAGGTATAGTTCCAAATTATTTTCCAGAATGGTTGAACTAGTTCACAGTTCTACTAGAAGTACCATAGTGTAATAATTTTTCTGCCTCGCCACTAGCATTTGTCATTTTCCTTTTCAGTCATGTTGGCCAATCCAATAGGTGTGAGTTGGAACCTCAGGGTTGTTTTAATTTGCATTTCTCTAATCAGTAATGACTTAAAGTATTTTTTTATGTGATTATAAGTAGCTTTGATTCCTTCTGAAAACTCCTGTTAATAAACTTTTGACTAAATGGAAAATGACTCATTTTAAAATTTGGCTCATTTCCTTCTGTATTTGAGAAATGAGGAATTTATTAGAGAAACTTGCTATGATATATTAATATCATCTTTTACCATTTTATTTAACTTTTTGTATTGATATCCATTAAGGAAATTAGTCTATAATTTTCTTTTCTGTCTTTGGTCTAGTTATCAATAGCATATTTGTTTCATAAAAAAGACTTCCATGACACTTCTTTATTTTTTCAATAGTTCATATAATATTGTGATTAACTGATTAAATTAACTGATTAAATGATTGATTGACAGAATTCAAGTCTGCATCCATCTAGTTAAAGGTTTGTTTCCTTCCATGAACTAAATAATGTAATTTCTTTTTCTAAGATAGTATTATTTAAGTATTTTATTTCCTCTTCTATTAAATTTGTATTTTTATAAACATTCATTTACTTTAGTTAAATTGTCAATTTGACTGGTATATAAATGAGTAAAATAACTTCTAATATTTACCTTAGTTTCATCTTCATTAGTACATTAATTACTAACAATTTTATTTCTTCATTTTAAAATGAAATTCATAAAAAGTCTATTTTCCTGGTTTTTCCATAAAATTCTCAGTTTTATTAGTTCAATGGTTTTCTTACTTTCAGTTTTATTAACATATCCTTTAATTTTCAGTGTTTCCATTTAATTTTCATTGTTGTTTTTATTTTTTTAATTAAACTAAATTAAAATTTAATTTGTTGTTTTTCAATTCCTTTTTTAGTTGCATGCCCAATTCATTTAATCTGCTTTTTCTCTCTTTTATTATGAGTGCATATAAACATATATACATTTTATCCTCAATATTACTTTTCCTACATATCTCAAAGTGTTCTGATTGTTTCTCATTGTTGTCATTCTCCAATTGAATTGTTGATTATTTCTGTTTTTGCCTCTGAACTACTCATTCTTTAGTATTAGAATTTTTAGTTTATAATTAACTTTTAATCTATGCATTCATAGTTCTTTATTAAATGTAGTTTCTTACATCATAGTCTGAAAGGGGTACATTTAATATTTCTGTTCTTATATATTTTGTTGTGAGATTTTTATGTCCTCATATGATGAGTTTTTGGGAAGGTGTCATGTACAGTTGACAAAAATGTATGTTCCTTTCTATTCACATTCAATTTTCAATAAAAGGCCTGTCATCTTTAACTTTTCTAAAATCCTATTTCTTTCCTCAAATTCTTTCTTGTATATTATATGATTAAATTTATCTAGTTGTGAAAGAAGAAAGTTGAGGTCTCCCCACTAGGATTGTTTTGTGGTGTATTTTTTCCTATAATTTATTTATCTAACTTTTAAGGATTTATATGTTATGCCATTTGGTGTGTATGTGTTTTAGTATTGATATTACTTCATGGTCCATTTGATCTTTTAGCAATAGATTTAGCTAGCAGTTTCCCTGCTTATGCCTTTTAATTAGGCATACTTTTATGCTTGCTTTGTCAAAGATCATGATTCCTGCCCTCCTTGTCCTCCTCATCCTCCTCCTTCTTCCTTCTTCTTTCTTCCTCTTCCTTTTTCTATCCTCTCTATCTTTGCCTCTCTCTCTCTTTCTCTCTCCTACCCCTCTCCTAAAATCTGTTTTACTTCTGATCTTTGCCTTCTTTTATATGCCTTCACTTTTGTCACCCCTACTACTTTCTCTTTTTTCTTTCCATTCCTATTCCCTTAATGAGGAACAAATTATAATACACACACATATATTATATATTATTCCCTCTTTGAAACAATTTACATATGAGTGAAGTTCAAATATTGCCCATGTCCTATTTTCCTTTTTACTATATTTCTACTATAAAATCTCCTCCTTGTACACCTTTTTAGAGTTAAATAATTTCCCCCATTCCTGCGCTCCTTTCCCCCCACCTCCTTCTCCCTGGGGATTCTTCTTTCTTACCTATCCATTTTTTTATATCAACCTAACATAATTGACTCATTGCCATGCTCTATTTCTATGTAGTATCCTTCCAACCACCCTAATTATGATGAAGTTCTTTGAAGATACATCTTTCCATATATAAAATGATGCAGTTTCTTTATTGAATCCCTTATGATTTCTTTCATTTTTTTATGTTTCTCTTGAGTCTTGTATTTGAAAGTCAAATTTCATATTCAGTTCTGAACTTTTCATCAATACTTTAAAATACTCTATTTCATTAAATATCTTTTTTTCTTTTAAAAGATTACACTTACTTTTACAAGTTAAAATCAATAAGCTTTTATATCTCTTTTTCCATTTGATCAATTGCATAATTCAATGAGTTTTTTTCATTGGTGACTTTTCGTCACCCTACTTCTCTGGGTTTGGAAATTTTCTGTGCTTCTAAGGTGGTATAATCTGGGGAGAGGTCTTGTCATTACTCTATTGGTTTGCAATCTGACCTTTACCTATGAAGAGTCCCCCTGATCCCTTGGAACTGCAAAAAATACTTCTCCTTGGGGCCTCTCCTCTATTGGGCCAGCAAAGGTATTGTTCCTCAGGGTCCCTGATCCCTTGGGGCATAAATTTATAATGTCCTTCAAGGCTTCCATTCCCTCTTGATTAATAATGCTTCTCTCTTCCCTCCCATCTATGACCCAGAAGTGAGTATAGGCAATGAAATTGCCACAGAAAGTCTTGTTCTATATGTAATACTAGTACAGGGGTATCCTATTTCTTTCTGATCAGTTGTTAGGTCCCCTTACTATCTCTGGCTTGAGAGCTCCTGAAGATGGTCCTGCTTCCATCATCACCATCCAATACCACTGGTTTTTCATCTATGTGGGCTTCTGCCAGGATCCTCCCCACATGTCCTAGATCTCTCTTTCCAACCTCTTATGTTGTCTTGGGAATGAATCATGTCTCACTCTGATCATTTGTTGACTCTGCTACTTCAGAATTCATTTTAAGGCACAATTTTAAAGTTGTTTGTAGGAGAATATTGGAATAGCTCAACTTCTTCTACTCTGACATCTTCAAGCCCATCCCCAAAAATCTTTAACTTAATTAAGATATTCTTCTCAGCTATAACATTATTACCCTTGCCTAACAAAAACTGGCTTCAATCCACATTCCTACTCAATTATTTTCATGGACAAAAATTAAAAGGTAAGTGGTAAACACTTTGAATTTTGTACCATAATTAACTCTAAGATTATGTAGAGAAAGGGATGATGCCTTTTGAACTTCCTTAAATATTCTTTAGCCTGACATCTATGGATCCTCCACAAAGTATATCAATATCTGTTTCATTTAATTTTTTTTCATTCTTTTTTCCAATTAACATGTATTCAGTAGAAACACCGAAGAAAAACAACTGCTTGATTACATGGGTCGAGAGGGATATGATTGCAGATGTAGATTCTAAATGATCATCCTATTGCAAACATCAACAACATGGAAATAGGTTCTGATCAAGGACACATGTAAAACCCAGTGGAATTGTGCGTCGGCTACAGGAAGGGGTGGAGGGAGGGAAAGAATATTCTTGTAACCAAGGAAAAATGTTCTAAATTGACTAAATAAAATTTTCCAAAACAACCCAACATGTATTCATTTTCTTTTCCTCTATTCTACCCCCAATTAACAATGACAAAAAAATAAAAACCTGAACAAATGTTCAGGTGGAGAAAATTCTCTTCCTAACCATGTTCAAAAATGTGTCTTATTTTACATCTAAAGACCATTATTTCTTTTCTTCCAGATTATTTTCCCAATTCCTTGTTTTTTCTCTATTGTTTCTTTTGAGAGCTTCACTACTTTTGATTAATATTTTTCTTCTTTGTCCATAATTACTGTTCTGGAGGTTATAAACATCAGGAGTTGGTTCAGTTTCCTTTGTCTTGAAATATTTTCTTCACCTAGGTAGTATGGTATTAGGGTTAGTGGAGAAGGAAGTAATAAGTAAGCATGTTATACATTCTGGATTAGTCTTCTGTGCTGTTAATACATTAGGCCATTTCATCATTAGACATATGAAAAAATGAAGAGGTTTAAAGAAAATATTTAATATTCCATTTTGTTGGTCACATGACCCAGATTCTCCTTGTATATATCATGCCTTTTCATGATTATTTGCATGCCTCCTTCATTAGAATATAAGTTCCTTAGGCAATTTGGAACTATGCCCAAAGGGCTTTAAAAGAATGCCTGCCCTTTGATCCAACCATACTACTGCTGTGTTTGTACTCCAAAGAGATAACAGGGAAAAATACATACAGAAAAATATTTATAGCTGTGCTCTCTGTGTGGCAAAAAACTGGAAAATGAGGGGGTGTCCATCGATTGGGGAATGGCTAAACAAATTATGGTATCTGATGGTAATATAATACTATTGTGCTCAAAGAAACAATGAACTGGAGGAATTCTGTGTGAACTGACGAGCTTCAGGAATTGATGCAGAGTGAAAGGAGCAGAACCAGGAGCCCACTGTACACAGAGACAAATACATTGTGACACAATCAAATATAATAGACTTCTCTACTGACAGCAATACAATGACCCAGAACAAGTGTGTGGGACTTATGAGAAAGAATGCTACTCACATCCAGAGAAATAAATGTAGAAGCAGAAACACAGAAGAAAAACGTGTGATCCATCATATGGTTCAATGGGGATATGATTGGGGTTGTTGACTTTAAATGTTAATACTATTGCAAATATTAATAATATGGATATAGGTTTTCAACAATGATACATGTAAAATCCAGTGGAATTTCTCATTGGCTCTGGGAGAGGGAAGGAAGGAGGGGAGGAAAAAATATAAATCATGTAACCATGGAAAAATATTCTAAATTAATTGAATTAATAATTTTAAAAAGTATATGAGTTCCTTGAGAGGAAATGATTTTTGTTTTTCTTGTATTCTCAGAGTAATACACTCTGCCTGGCATATAGTAACTATTAAAAAATTTTTATTTAAAATTTATTTTTTATTTGCTTCTTACATTAAAATTCCCAGGATCTCCCTCTGTCCCTCCCTTCCTCACACTAGAGAAGGCAATGTTTGACCTAAAACCATATCCTACTTGTTTCAATTTATCAATTTTTTCCTGGGGGTAGAAACACAAATTATTCTTCAAATAATATTTCTAATGCAGTATATAATGTCTCTTCATTCTGTTCATTTCACTCTTCATAATTTCATGTAGGTGTTTCCATGGTTCTTTTAAATTAACCTTATCTTATTTCTTATAGCCTAGTAGTATTCCACCACAATCATTTGCCCCAACTTGTTTAAGCACTCCCCAATTGATAGATGTCCCCTCAATTTTCAGCTCTTTACTATTACAAACAGAACTGCTATATTTTGGAGCATATAGTTTCTTTTCATTTTTCTATGATCACCATTAGGAAATAAACCTAATAACATTATTACTGGATCAATAAGTATACATTTTTATAATTGGAATTAATGAATGCTTTTTAACGTGGATCTTGGAACAAAAATGTTTCCAGAGGAATTGAAATACCAACAGAAGGTAAATAATTAAAATGTTTCTGAATGTCCTCAATGAGTCCATAGAAATAAAGAGCTGGAGGAACCTCAAAGACCATCAAGTCCAGCTGCCTTATTTTTCAGATGAGGAAACTGAGAGTGAAAGAAATTAAGGCTAAGAGGTTACCCATTAGTTTTAAGTTGCTTCATGACTAGGTACTTAGCTAGTCTGAGCTGGTTCAGTACTCAGATCTTCCTGACTCTAATCCTAGTATTCTATCTCCACTGTGTACCATAGGCTAGCTTTAATTGATATGGTAAGCATTAGCATATGTAATAGCATATGAACCTCTCTTCAGCAGTGATCTTCAAAAAAAAAATTAGAGAAAGGGAGGATATTTCACAAAATTGGAAGAGTGAAAACATTGTCCTTAACTTCAAAATGAAAAGAATTTGGAGTCTCCAGACTATAAGCTAATTAGTTTATCTGAGGCATGATTTGAACTGAGGTCTTACTGACTCCAGACCCAGAATTCTATCAATTGCACAGCCTAACTAGTTCAGATAAAATCTTTAATGATGTGCCCTGAGATCTGTTCCTAAACCTGAGCTTCTAAACATTTTTATTGATGATTTAATTTAAACATAAATTACATGGTTATCAAATTTATTATTAAACTCATTAATTATCACTCTCAGATTCACATTACCTACATTTTACAAAAATACCTCAATGGTTTGAACAATGATCCAACTCTACTGGAATGGCATTATAATATAAAGTCTTACTCTTTGGATTGTTAAAAAATCACCCTCATCAAAAGAGAGAGGTAAAGAATAGAGAACTTCTCTTTAAAAAATAGGGAGTTGGTATTTCAGTGAATTGTAAAGAAAATGTGAATTAGCCATGTGACAAGATACAGTGGTATATTGGAGCCAATTAATGCTAATTTGAGAAAGCTGATCGATGAATTTCCAGTGTATGTGGTTACATCTCAGAAATTGACCAATGCTACAAATGATGGAATGACCTAGTGTTTTATTGATCATCTAGTACAACAAAATATGGGTGAAGCGTGACCCCTTGACAATTTTTGTATGACCTAAAATACTTTAATTTTATTTAAAATATGAAAACCACAAGCACCTACAAAAATATATTTTGCTGACCTCTAGGCTAGACATGAGAAAGTGATGTAAAAAATGTAAATCATACAGATAAAAATCAAGAGAGTGGCATATGTATTTTTTTCAGAAATATAGATTTTTAACATTGACCAGTACTCTCCTGCACAGTAGCCAAGAATCTAATGTGCTCATAGAAGGACATTAAGTATATTATTCAGATCACGGACCCCCTATTTAGAAAGGATATTTAGAAGATGGAGCAAATTAATTAGAATGTTTAGGTACCTTGAAAACAAGGGTTAGTTGGATGAAATGGGGATAATTAGACTGGAAGAGTAGTCTGAGTGGCCTAATAACTGAGTGAGTATTTGAAGGCCTCCCTGATAGAAGATAAATATTATTTCTGCTTAATCTCAGAAGGGAAGAACTGGTTTATGATTATTTTCCCCAAGTGAAATATTTTATATCTGTATTTATTACATTTCACTTCAAAAATACATAGGTAGAAGTTTGAGTTTCCTCTGCTTGGAAAGAAGTAACTCCAACATTAAAGGTATACATAAATGGAATGAACAGCAGTAACGTATGGTGATCAACTGTGAATGACTTAATTATTATCAATAAGCTAATGATCTAGGACAACTCCAAGAGACTTATTAAAAAAAAGAAAAGGCTATGCATCACCGTAAGAGGAACTTAGAAGGATTTTGAATCCAAAATGAAACATACAACTTTTTATTTCCTCCATGAATTTTCTCCAGTGAAAACAACATGTGCTTTCTTTCAGGACATGAAAAATATAGAAACAGGTATTATATGGTCATATATGTTCAACTCTTATCATATTACCTGCATTCTTGAGAAGGGGTGAGGGAAACAGAATATGGATTGCAAAATATGAGAAAACAAATTTTGAAAAATTAGATTGGCAGGTAATCTGGATAAAATAAAAACTTATTATAAAAAATGGTTTTAAAAAATGGAATGGTCTGCCTCAGGAGATGCTGACTGCTCTGAGTATTATCAAGGGAGGATCATTAACCTTTGGTCAGAGATTTTGTAGAAAGGATTCCTGGTTAGGAATATAATGCCTCAAAATACTTTTGCACATCTGTGATATGGTAAACCATCAAAGAGTCAGGGGAAGAGTTATAATTCTTTTTTTAAACTGTTCTCTATCCTTTTCAGTTAGTTGACACAATGGATAGAATGATGGAACTGAAGTAAGGAAGACCTGATTTTAGATTTAACCTCTGAGACTTGGTAGATGTGTGATCTTTTGCTGATCTTTTGCAAATCACCAATTTATGTTTGCTTCATTTTCTTCATCTATGTGAAGACTTCTCCGAACAGAATGGGCAGATGAGAATAAATTGTTCCAATAACAAAAAAGTGGCTGGAAAAGGAATGATGGAATACCTAGAGATAGTCCAGACATCAAAGTTGCCAAGGTCTTCCACTGTATCTGAGCCATGGTCAGTCATTCTGATTTTTGTCTTGCCATTTGACTTAGACAATCTAGAAGAGAATGAGACTGTTAACTTTATGCAACTCTGCATCAGTTAAATTCAATTCATTCTTAAGTCAGGCTCCCCATGATGCCATTGATCTTGTAAAACAGGCAAACGATTACACCAATACTTATTTCCATGCCTACTATATATAAGGTACAGTATTTGGTGTTTTGGATTATACAGATCTCAAACTGAAAATAAATTTGATTTGGTTTTGTTTGTCAAGCATCTGGCTTAGCTTACAATACAACTAATTTACAACTAGAAATTTAAGTTTTGCCTGTTTTAAAGATGTTTGTAAATATAATAAGTTAACATAAAATAAAGAAATTCATTCCCCAAAGCTAAGTAGTATTTCAGACCAGGAATAGGCTGTTAGCCAATATTTTTAAACCAAATTCCATTTGGTTGAAAGAAGGCTCTATAGTTTTCCAGTATTCCATCTTCAGGATTTTCCAAGAATTTTAGTAACCTAAATAAAACCTTTATAATGATGGGTTCTGATAGAATATTATGGAGCCAGTTGAATGTATGAATCATCATTTTGGCCCTAAGCAAACATTAAGGTTTAATGTTTGTTGAGAGGATGCCAGGAAGAAGCTTGATAGTGCCTTCTGAGAATCTGATTTCTAAATTCAAGAAATAAAAATCATAGTTAAATCACAAGGATGGGAAGAGAGAAGAGAATTATGGATACAGTCACCAAAAAATGGACAGAAATAAAAGGAGGACATTAAAATATGTTTTTGAAATGCATTAAAGAAAATAGAAGGAAGACCAGAAAGAATCACAGACAAGCAAGAGAGCTCTAAAAATAATATTTAAAATTTTATTCCACACTCTAAAATAAGCTACACATAATGGAGATTCTATTTCCTGTACAGCCCATACTTTCTGTTCTACTGTGTATTAATCTCATTGATTTTATTTTAATTTCTGTGTATTAAGTTTAGATTTTTTTAAAAAATCACAGAAAGTGAGCAGTTTATGGTCTGACAAAATATTTGATGCAGTAACTATTAAAGCAGGGATTTTTCTCCTACTGACAAGTTAAGAGTTGTAGTCTTGAAACTTATTATAGGAAGTCAGATTTTTAAAAACAAACTAATGATCATTGCCCAGAAGTAGAAGAAATGATTCTTATAAGACCTCATAATGATTTTTAACTTTGTAATGTTCATAGCTATTTGGCAAAGTTAATTAAAATTCTGCCTAAAGATAAGATTATTTACCCTTCTAATAAAATTCTTAGGCTAGTGGTCACCCTGCCCTAAACACCCGTCCCCCTCAAATACCATTTCAAAAGGTCACAAGTAGATATATTCCATTTGTCAGAATGCTTGAAACCAAACAATGCCTATGAAGCTCTTTATTATTATTTGTGTGTGTGGGAAGGTGGGAGAGGGAAGAGAATGGAGGTGAAGGAGAGAACAAAAGTGGAAAGTGGGTTGGCATATGAATGGAACACAGGCAGATGGGAGTATTAAGACTATACAAGTTTATGTGTCTAAAAACTTGGAACCCAGACCTGAATGTGATCTGATTTTTTTGAGTCATGTTGTAAAAATTGCTTAACCTCCCTCACCTTCAGCTTTTTCTTTTGCGAAAAGAAATCCTAACTGTCCTCTTATCCTGTTAGACCTGGCTGTGTTTTCTAAAATACCTGATCCTGCCAAGGATCTAGAAAGCAAACTGTTTTCCTTCTCGGAAAATTATTAGCCTGTGCTTAAAGGTAAAATCTCATCCGCCAGGTGTTCCCTGTCCCACTTGCTTCTGTGTTTACAGTTTTTCAGGATTCACTTAAGAAATATTCATTTAGTGCTCACTATACTCAAAGCACTCTACTCTGAAAGGACTTTATAAAAACTTTGGGAGATAAGACAAGTATACAGATAGTACAAGGAAGAATGTAGTAACATGGCAATGAAGATGTGATAACTTATTTTCCAAACTATTAGCCAAATTAGTAATAAGAATATTCTATTGACTGAAAAACAATAAGCTAATAAGCATACTCTGTAATTCATCTGTGAGGTCCCTAATAACTAGCAGGTTTTTTTTACTTTTTAAATAATTTTTGATGAATATATTATGTAAAACTCAAGGAAAATGCTTGCCAAAATCAATTTAAATTCCAACTGGTTTTCTTACTATAATAGAAGATTAGATTAATCTGACAATACTTATTTTTCACCAAATATACTGTTATTTTCCTACTAATGCTTAGGTAAATGAAATATGTTTTGGTTTACCAATATGAATTGGTAACCCAATTCATTTGATTATTTTCAGTGTTGGTGTTTTTCAAGAGGTGGTTTCATTCAATTAACAAGCATTACTAAGCAATTATCATGAACCAAATTCTCTACTAACTACTTAGATATAAAGAAAGATAAGAACAATACTTGCTCTCAAAAGCTTATATTCTAATGAAGGATACAACATAAATATAGATAAGGTATATGTATAATTACACACACATATAATATGTATTTGAAGAAAAGCAAAAAACAAAATTAAATAATCATTAGGACTTAGAGATTTCCCATCCCCAAATAAGAGATTTCTCATTTCACAGAATCTCATTCTTGACTCATTATCATGATCCTATCCAAATCAGTTATCCCATAGAAAAATTCATAAACCTTATGTTGGTATGGCTCCATTCTTGGAGGTTTCAAGTTATTACTGTGCCTCACACATAAAGTAGAAATTCAATAAATTCTTTTTGGATAAATAAATGAGTGAATGAAGAAAGCATCATCCTTTTGCCCTAGAAGATATTGGACAAATCACAACTCCCTGAACATCAATCTCTTCATTTGTAGCATGCGGAAGTTGGATTAGATAGTCTCTAAGTTCTCTACTATATTTTGATCAATTATCCAATATAATTTCAGTGCTATTTTCCCACAGAAGTAACTCCTAATCTGTCTGTGACATGCCCAAGTTGTATAAGAGCAATTAAAGAGATTTTAATTTAAGGTAATGTAAATTTCTATGGGAAGAAGACCATAGTTGAAAAAAATAGCATTATGCAAACTACATATGAGTGGTAGTAAAGATTACTTACATTTGAGAGTTCCATACAAGCTATTTTGGCACCTACAACAAAAGACTCAAAATATATTCATGGCATAAAACACTTTAAATAACTTTTAAGAAAAATTTAATCAAGGGGCCAAAACATGAGACCCTACTGGGGCTGATATTAACTTTCAAGATGATGGAAAGCTGCTAGCAGTGGAAGAGTGGAGAGTGGGCTAGGCCAAGGAAGAACAGACCTGTTGAATAGAAACTAAGTCATATTATAGCTTTCTATTTTAACTAATCCTTAGGAAATAAGTGCAAAATTATGTTTTTATCTAGGGTACTAAAGAATCCAAAATGCTATTCATACACTGCATATTTTGGAACCCTGTGTGGAAAGGAAACTAGAATAGGTTCTGGACTTTCTGCCACTGTGTTGGAACAAGCAACAATGGGAATATTAGAGAGAGAAGAAATTGACAGACTGAGAGTTGGTGGGAGAAGGGGCAACTGGGAGTGGCAGTTGGCTTCTGACTTGAGCACTTCCTTCCTGTCATTGGAAGTAGGAGGGGCTTTGGCTCTCCAGTCTGGATAGAGTGCCTCAATTTTTCTTCAGCCCAAAGAGACAGGCAAAACCAGCTCTGAAGGTCATAACTTTTCTTGTTACTTGCTGTCTACTGCTATGATTTTGAAATTAAGAAAACTAGCACAGATACAGTGTAGACAGGAATAAGAGAAACTCTCCACCAGCCTGTGAGGCCTGGCCTCACCTCCAAAGCTGAGAAAGACTCAAACCTTATTTAGAGACATCTCTTTTCCCTTTTCTCTGATACCTCTCCAATCCGAACTGGTTATTAAAATTTATCTTATTTGAATATCACAGTCAGATAAGTGGGCTATCTTCTCTGGGGCATAGAGGGAGCTGAACCTCAGTTCAGTCATCCAATTACAAATGTTCCTTATTGGACCCCAGCTGGGTGACCAAATTCTGGGGGAAGGCTTGTCCCTCAGGAAGGTCCATGTTTACCTGCTCCGGGGTAACATTAGCAGCAATCCAATGAAAAGACATCTCCACAGGCTATCATAAGTGGCTTATTTCTTGGACACACCATTTTGTTCAAAATATAGCCTCTCGGCAGTGTGATATCAAAATTACTTTAAAAGACTGATATATATTAATTTAAGGTCACCAAGGAATTCAGCTATGTAATTCCTAAATGAAAACTCAAGTCAGCAGTCAACCTTTTGGAGTTTTTAATTACAAACAGGAGGAAGAAAGGTATTAGAGAGATAGAGATAGAGAGAGAGAGAGAGAGAGAGAGAGAGAGAGAGAGAGAGAGAGAGAGAGAGAGAGAGAGAGAGAGGAGAGAAGAGAATAGGACTTAAATACCCCCTCTCCTTAGGCCGGGCCAAAGGCCCAAGCCCTTAGATAGTTGAGGCAAAGAAAAGAGATCAGTCCCTATCACTCACATGACCAAAATGGAGAAACAGTCTCAGGGGCCTCCACCTCCAGACTCCTTCAGAGCAAAACCTCTCAGAGCAAAACCTCCTCAGAGCAAAACCTTCTCAGAGCAAAACCTCTCAGAGCAAAAAACTCTCCTCCTCCCCTCTGTCCTCAGACCCCACTATCTTTAAGGAAACCATCTATGTTCCCTCCCCTCAGTTCTCACATCTACCAATCACTGTCGATGTCTGCCCTGTGCCAATGGTGGCTCTAGTTTAACCCAGGACCGCCCAGAGGTCTGTGGCTTTGCACATGTCTGTTGAAGATCATATTCTCAAATAATTAAATCTTGATCTTTGCTGCAGCCCTTCCTAAATCCTGTTACTCTAAGTAGGGTGGAGATTGTATTTTCCAAGACCTGGTTCTGTCATTCCAAGTATCTCTATTGTATCAATTCTAAAATCAATCATGACTCAAAGAACTTCCTGTTCTATGCTTAAGCATAGGTCAGAAGTCCTAAAGTAGTCTTAAGTAGGGAGGAGAAGGATCCTCCCATGCCAAGGGGTTTCACATTCCAATAGAGTTCTTACTATCAGTAGGAAATTTTTTCCAGTATGAAATTTCCCAATGGGGAAATTTCCAACATTCATAAGTCTAAGAAATTTTAAGGATTACAGCAGGAGTCATCTCTCTCCTTTGCCTCACAGGCAGCCATATTCCTTCTCATCCTTCAACTCCTCCATTCCCTGCTACAAACCTTCCGTATCCCCTGTTCTTCATATACACTGCATCTTCCCCTATAAATAATACAGTTTTTGGTGAGCTGGCTAGGTTTTCAATGCATTTTGTCAAGAAATTGGAAAAAAGAAGGCAATTGCAGGTGTCAGAGAAGTTCCAGAGAAATTGGGCCTACATGCATTTCAAAAGCCTGTGCGACTGTGAAAAACAGCCATTTTGAGAGCAGTGTTGAGTGCAACTAATCTGCCTAGTAACACCACAGCCAAAAGAAACCACTCCTTCTGAAGGGAGGAGGCAACTCTTAAAGGGCCAGACTTAAAAACATTTTTTCTGTTGCAAAAGGCTTTTCAATATACAAGATGCCAAAGAAACTATTACTTGCCATGTGTTATCTAGCCTGGATTTGACATTTCTTTTATATATTTTACAACTTATTTTTTTGTCAAGATTCCAGATTATATTTATTTTCTGCTTAAGATCTATGAAAGTTTGCAATGGCTGAATATAAGTGTAAATTGCTTGATTTCATTCATTCCCATATATGCTGGAGCATTATTCTTCTTAATCCAATTATACTATGCCCTAAAAAAAGGTGTGCATCTAATTTATGGGGAAAAAGTAAAAGACAATGAAATAGCCATGATGATTTTAGCCATGAGGGAGGAGATGATACAACTAAAGGAAATGATTAAGCAACTGACTGAGGAGAAACAAAGTGGCAAATATATTAACACACAACAAAACATACCTAAAAATAGCAATATAACTGAGCAAGAAAAAACAGATGGGACTGAAGGTGGAATACCAATATTGCCACTAAGAGATCAAACAAGCCTACAACCAGATGGCAGCATAATTCATATTAAAATACATAAGCCATTTACAGCAGCAGACCTTGAAAGTTTGAAAAAATGGATGCCTTCCTGGTCTTCAGATCCTGTGAGATGTTTGAAAGAATTTAAAAGAGCAATTAGGCTTTATAATCCAAATTTCCAGGACACTGAAATTCTTCTCTCAGAATTATTTTCAAAAAGTGAAAAACACCAATTCATTGATGAAACTAGAAACAATCCAAATTTTAACATCATGGCCAGAGGAAGGAACATATTTTGGAACCCTGAGACAAAGTTAAGGTAAAGGTTGTGTAATCCTCTGTATAGTTCCACCATATATCAAATTTATTAGCTTCATCTGGAATACTCTGTATGATTTTGTTGGAATAGATGGATAAACCTTTGATGTCCTAAGTTGAAAAAAGTTACCAGGACTTGTTGTAGTCAAAGTTTTTGGTCACATAATAATCCATTTCACATAATAATAAGGTATCAGAGTAAAACTTTATGAATGGAAAATGATCATAAAATAAGTTTATTAAAGCATATTTTTAAAAGACAGAACAAATTAACTAGTGGTAGAAAAAATTGCAAAGATAAAGCATCAGTTTTATGATAGCAGAAGTTACCTTTCACAAATCCTAAAGAAAGAGAAAAATCACAGAGTGGAAATACAAGAGATGGAGACAGAAATAGAAATAACAATCTATCAACCACATTTGTGAATGAATCAATGCAAAAAAAAACACCATTTATTAAACACTTACTCTGAGCAAAGCATCAAATGAAAGATATTTTGCTAATCAGTATGGTGGGAAAAGAAAGTGAAACAGTCCTTACCCTAAAGGAGCTTATCTGCTAAGAGAGAAGACAAAATATAGGAGGAAAGGACTAAGCATTTCTATAGCTCATATTATGTTCCAGTTATATTATTACATATGTATGAGGGGGAGAGGGAAGGGAAGAGGGTGGGGAAGAAGCATTTATATAATGACTACCAGGTGCCAGGAACTGTGCTACTTTTTTTTTTCTTAATAAATATTATCTTATTTGATATAGATTTTTCAAAAAGATGAAGATAAAAGATTTGGTAGGAGATGATGCACTATCAGTTGAGAATTCCTTGAAAGATTTATGAAGAGAAAGTACCACTTTTTCTAAAACCCTTACTTTCTCCTTAGAGTTAATACATTGTATTGGTTCAAGGGAGAAGGATGGTAAGGGTTAGGTGATGGGGAAGTGACTTGCCCAGGGTCATACAGGTAGGAAGCATCTGAAGTCTGATTTGAAAGTAGGACTTCCCATCTCTAGGTTTGGCTCTCAATCCAGTAAGCCACCTACCTTCCCCCTAGAAAGTATCACTCGAGCAGAGTCTTGAAGAATACCTGGGATTCCAAGATGGGGAACTGAGGATGATGTGCATTCTAGTCATGTGAGACAGCTAGTACAAAAGATGCCATATATATATATATATATAGAAGAGTGAGTAGGCAGGCTGGTTTGGCTGGATCGTGTAATGCAAGGACGAGAGTAAAGTGGGAAAAGAAAGAAGAAATGGAGAGACCTATATTTGCAGATACATTTTGAAGACTTTTTGTGTCAACCATCTGTAGAGGCCTTTGGTAGACTCTGAAATTATTGAGTGGGAAAGAGATGACATGAGTACCCTTGTGCTTTAGGAAGATTACTTTATCTGCTATGTGGAAGATGAACTGGAGTGTAGAACAACTTGAGAGACCAAATCAGAAGCTACTGCATTAATCTAGGAATCAGGTGATGATGGACTGAACTAAGGTGGTGTCTGTGTGCAGAAAGGAGAGTATCTGGGGTAGAAATGGAAATATCAAAATAGAAGGAAGAAAGAGAATGTTGTCATTATAAATGACAAGATTTGGCAAGAATATTTTTCATTGTAGGTAAAATTGCTGTTATCTTTGATTATTTGGGGATGGGTAGCAGGCAGGCACTAAAGCTGTGGTATAGATGGTAGGGGGAAGATGGCCCACATTATAAGGGCACCATAATAAAAGAGATTTCCTTGGGGTAGTTGTGACCCAATGGCAGAATATCACAAATTATGTAATTGCTCTGTTAATCACTATGGGGCAGTAATGTACCAGCAACAGAGGAAGTCTTCATCCCTTACCCCAAAGATTGGCTATATTTGCTTGTGTTAATTACAACTCTATTTCTTTTGTTTTAAATATGAAGGGATCAACAAATTTGGCAGTGATGAATTATTATTTTTTAGAGTTCTTTCTACTGACCTTTACATGACTAAATCAATATCTTCTTTAAGAAAAAAAGATAGTGTTATTCACTGCTTTTTCCTTTAGAAATATAGTCATGATCGTATAGTCATTAGTCAAATACTCCTTGGTGTTCAAGGTAAGAAGTGACATAACATTTCCAAGTTACACATGGTAAAGTTTGTATAGTTATGAGGGGAAAGAATCTTACCCTTTAATCACTTTAAATTCTCTAGCTGAAATTTCTCTAATTTTTCTATAAAGTTCAGATTCCATAAGGCCAACTTTTCATTGCTAAGAAGCAAAGTACAACTGAAACTGCATGGTTTTGTATTACCAACCTTGACCAGATTTAATGCTATAAATCAATTATAATGGCAATGATGGATGGCATTTGGGGGGTTGGGAGAAGAGATGGTTTGCATTTTTAAGCATAGTTTATTTTCCATTATGCTAGTTTCAGAGAACAAAATGTCATTGATATCCCCTAAGTTAGAGAATAATTAAGTTTAAAATCTGTTCCAAGCTCTGAAAGAGTTTTATTCTAGCCATTCTTTTCTTGTACTAGATTTCCTAAGTTTTTTTTTCATTAAACAATTGCTTGGTAGTTTAATATCAATTATAGTTCCATAAACATTGAAGAAGAGTCACAGTATTGTCAGTGTATGTACTCTTTCCACTAGTATATATTGCAACCCACCAATGCTTTTTTTTCTTAGGTGATTGTCATCCAGCACTTTCTTTTGAATATTATTTTAAAACTTTTATTGATGAATTCTTTCTCTAGCAAGATTTAACAGATATACCTTTTTCTTTTCCCCATCATCCCTTGAACTTTCACTGCTAACAAAGAAAACCGATTTAGTAAAAAAGAGACTACATCTAACAGCATATACAACAATCAATACTCATACTTCCCCATCCAATTCCACCCTCTGCCATCCTTCCTTCTACCATTCGGGAAAATAAAACAAAACAAAATACACATAATAAATATAAACATATAGTTGAGCAAAATATCTTCCCACCTATGGTGATTATGGAAAAATGTATATGTGTGTATGTATTTGTGTTCGTGTGTATGTATAATTGTTGTCTTTTAGTTGATCATCTCTCTTCATTCCTTAGCCTGAGTCACCTGGAATTCTGGTTGGTCATTGTGTTCAACAGTTTTAAGTTTTTTAAAGTTATTCCTTTTTATGGTTTTTATTTTATAAATTATTCCCTTGGTTTTGCTACTTTACTCTGTATTCATTCAGACAAATCTTCCCATGTTTCACTAAAATTATGTTTATAATATAATAGTATTCACTTAAATATATATCATAATTTATTAGCCCATTCTTCATTTGATAGGCACCCCTTTCATTTCTTCTTCCAGACTACTACAAGAAGAGCTGCTACAAAAATGCTTTTGAATATATGAGCCTTCTCTTCTTTCTTTGATCTCACTAAGGAATAGCCATAGTAGGGTATGCATAGTTTAATGACTTTTGGAAAATAGTTTCACATAATCCACAGTTTCATCTACCATCCATTATTGTGTTGGTTTGGCCATACTCCCTACTTAGCACTTAGTAAGTCACTAATGAAGAGAATTCACACTTAGTCATTAACACTTAGACCTAAAAGACCGCAAGCACTGCCCCCTCTTAACCCCCACCCCCACCCCACCCCGGAAGTGCTAGGCAAATTGAGAGATATTGATTGGTTCCTGAGATGTGATAGACCAGCCCACAGTGAAAGGAAGGAGAAACCAGAGAGCCAGGAAGTGACTCTGAGAAAACTGCTTATAGAAGCCAGCCAAGGGCATTTTTCTTTTTCTGCTGCCTTGGTGGCTCTTGAAGAGGGAGGACTTCTGTGTTGGTGTCTTCTGAATTGGAGGGATTCTTGTGCCTTGTACTTCTGCACTAGAGATTGATTCTGCACTGGTAAGACTCTTGCTGAAGAGACTACCAGGACTCCTGGTTGGAGATCAGGAGCTGAAGGAAGCTTTGTCAGAGCTGAGCTGGACTTCTCTGGATCAGCAACTTATAGGCTATTTATCTAGGCAATATTTTCTACCTCTTTCCTACATTTCCCCCTTTACTATCTCTACCCCATGTGCCACAAACTGTGCGCCTCAGCCTTTGGACTCCAAAGCCACATGAGGGTACACCATAGATGAAACTGCACAAAGACAATAGTCATTCTTGGTCACCAAGAGACTACCACTGACTAATCTCTACCTTGTAAAAAAGCTACTAAAGCTACTCATCAGCCTCCTGACTTGAGTTAATTTTGTAAATGGTGAGCACAATCATTCCTTTTAATTCATAAATTTAGTCAAACAATGTTTAACCCTTACATCTGTCACTGTTAGTCACTCCTATTCAGAAATAGCCTGCCAACTGCCCCTCCATATTACAGCTACAGCTTCTAGAGACCTAGAAAAAGTTCTTGCCACCAAAGTCCTGGATAATACTGATTCAGTATCATAAATGGATATATTTTTGTCAATTAAAATGGCATTAAAGGAGATGTACTACCATCTTCTTTGCTACCACAACATAAAGACCATGAGACCTTTCCATTTGACTTGTAACTCAAAGCTAAAGATGTTGTTTTCCCCATAAGATTTTGAGATCCTGGAATGCAGAGACTGTCTTAAGTTTGTTTTTATATTCCTAGTACTTAACAGTACTTTGCACAAAGGAGGCAATTAATATATTATTCATTCATCCATTCATTTATATAAAAATTATGGCTATTAGTAACTTTCTCTTATTAAATTCTCACAATAACTCTTTGAGGTAAGTAGTACAAGTTTCTAACTCAAGAGGTTATTGTGGATAAAATGATTTATAAATTACAAAATGCTATATATGTAAATGTGAGCTATTATTATTAGCTTACCTATTTATTTCTTTTTTGCAAGTGAGGAAACTGAGGCTTAGAGAGATTTAGTGAGATTCACACAACCTGAGAGAGCTAGGATTCAAACCCACGACTTCCAATCCTCAATAAACTTTTCCCATTATTCTATAGCTGTTTCCCAAAACACCATATTTTCTCCGTCACTTGGTCCTAACAACAATCTTGTGAGATAGGTGAAACAAGTTGTTTATATATTTCATTGATGAGGAAATTAGGATTTTAAGGACTTCCCAGGTCTTAAAAATATTATCTAAATATAAACCACTATTATTACTCAAGGGGAAGGGGATGGAATAGAGGGTCTCTCAGAATAGCATTTGGTTCAACTAGGCAGAATTTCTTAAAATTCTAATTGCATTAAATGTATTGGCCAAAGAAAACACATTTCTTCATGGTAATGAAACATTCTAGCATGGGAATTATTTCATGGGCATTGTCTTTAATCTGTTGCTACCATAGGGGAAACATTATAAAGAAGATAGTTTTTAGCAGACAGAACATTATGGAAAGAAGACTTTTCCAGAAGCCTGGGGTTTTGTCAGGTTTTAAGTGTCTCTTCTTGTTATTTTTATCCATGTCTTTCTTTGTTATTTGATCTGAAGGAATCATCCTAGCAATCATATTTAGCTATCGAATATTCTCTTTTCCCCTATTCCTTTCTTTTCTCTTTCATGTCTTCTCTCTCTCTTATTCCCCACTACCAAAATAGAAGATTTTCAGACAGCAAACTGTAAAAGTTCTATTTATCCATTAAAAATATTCAATTGCCATTTTGGAAAGGAGAAATGGAGTCCTAAACATTGCAGACTGTTTCTTAACAAAACCATTGTAAACTAGCTTAAAGGAATTGTTTTCTTTTCCATATCTCCAACCATAATGGTGATTCTACATTTGCAACCTATTCTCCATACTTTCTATATTCCACTCGATACATTCTGCCTCAAACGTTTAAGATCAGACTCCCGCTTGCACATCATGTCATAACCATTCTAATAAAATTGTATTTCAAAATATCTAAAAAAAGAAGCACTCTTGAAATTATTTTCTTGCCTTCTAAATAATTATGGGCAACTTCATAGCTTCCAGTTATACCTTCTTCCTTCCAATTATCATGTCACCAGTTTCTAACAGTTGCCCATATTTATACCTTATCTACATATTAGACTCCAGCTACTTTGTCTTATCTCAACTTTGTTTCAGTCTTAATTTTTCATTAGATACTTAATTTTTGTTTTCAAATAAATGACTATTAGGCATTTCTTCACTGTGCCATGGAATCTCCTATTCACTCTTTCCTTCTTGATTTTATTCTGTAATTTTTATTTCTTCCTAATTCTTATGCTTAATCATAATGTAATGGTGATATTGCATTTTCAAAGGCTGTTCCAAAGGAGTGTCAACTCTGACTGACTCTACTAAAGATACGTTTTTCAGTAGAGACTTAATATCTAAGGATTGCCCTATCAAAGATTTTAGATACTTATCACCAGATATTTTTTTCCACCTAGTGAAGACTTTTTTTTTCTTTTGGCCATAATAACTCACAGAGGGGAATAATAGGTTGTACAATGGATAGAGCTCTAGGCCTGGAGTCAAGGAAACTTACCTTGCTGAGTTCAAATCTGGTCTCCAACACATGTTATCTATGTGACTCTGGGCAAGTCACTTAATCCTATTTGCCTCATTTTCCTCATCTGTAAAATGAGCTGAAAAAGGAAATAGCAACCACTATAGTATCTTGCCAAGAAAGCTCAAATGGTATCATGAAGAATTGAATGCAACTTAAATAACTGAAAAACAACAAATTTGCAGAGGAATTGTCCTTTCATGGGATGTTTGTTGTCTATCTAGAAGAGAGTTTCTCAGAATGGTTTCGAGGCTTGGGAAATGGGAAATCTGAATTCCAAAGACAAAATGATATATGTATATTTTTCCTTGCTTAGTTTTTCTACATTTTCAGAAAACTCTCTTTAACAGATTAAATGAATAATCCAATTTAATTTAATAAAATGGACATGATTAATATTATCAATGCAATACTGATTTACTAGAAACTCCGTGATGTCGAAGATCATGACATCTAAACTTTGTGTCTTCCGTAATGCCAGCACAGACCTTTCATACAAAATTCTTATTTAATAAATGTTTATCAAACTTGAACTTAAATGTAACATACAATGACTCTGGCATAATGCTAACTAAATTTATTAAATTAAGTAATAAGAATATAATTAAATATTTTAAAGCACTTAATAACTACTTATTTTCCTTCTTCCCAAAGAAAATGTTACCTACTCTAAACTATTCAAAAACAATATTTTTTTCTCTCTGTGGCTTATGAGCACAATGGTACTGACTTTCCAATGATTCTTGGATGAAATAGTAAGTGCTTTTATTATTAGGTGAGTTCTGTCTTTCTGCTGGTGGTATTTATTAGACAGCCCTGTCCCTATGGAAAAGAAATATATTTGTTTACCTTACTTGATTTTTAAAAATTTATTTTTATTATCATGTGAAACATAATTGTTTCAACATAATTAACATAATAATATGAATACTAACATTAACATATAATAATTAATATCATAAATAATAACATTAAATAACATAATGTTTGAACATTGCCATTGTTGTAAGAGCACACTCATTCAAAACTAAAACCCCCAGATAAAACCATAAATACACTTATGTGAAAGATAGCATGTTTTGATCTGTATCCATCCAACTCCCAATAGTTCTTACACTGGTTACTTGATTTTTTGATGTAAGGGCAAACAACTAGAGTTGGAGAGATATTGAAAATGGCAATCATCAGAATAACTGCTGAGAGGTTTGAAACCCTAAAGTGGTGACATGAAATTCTGTGATCCTTATTGGGAGATGGGGTCAGTAGTTTAAATAGTGTTCATGCTGCAAAGTGTTTCTAAAGAAAAACGAGAGAAGTGCCGATGAAAGGTTTTAAATACCAGTGGCCTCTTATAGTTACCAGGTGCCACTTGAAAGATTGAGGCACATGACAGAGGAATGACAGTGTAAATCAGTTCAGTCACGATGTAGTTTAAGTGAACTGAAGGTCTGAAATTCAGATTTATTTCACTACATACACAGCAGAACCAAAAAAATCTAAAAACTTCAGACTCAAAATTTTATTTTAAGATTGGTTATGGTAATATCTTACTGGGACCTTATGTTAATGTATGGTTTCATACTGCTTTAAAAATTGCTTATTAAAATAAATATCTTGAATATTCATTTAGTCTGTGGATTATCTGTCATTTTTTAAACTCCCAAGCCAATGACTTACTCCCCACTAATATTATTCCAGTCCTTCTCTCTCTACTTCTCAGTTAAAATAAAATATAATTGGGAGGGAAATTAGCTGAAAAGCATTACATCATTATTATTGACTGATCTGAAGTAGAAAGGATCCATGATGATGTCACTTTCTATGTTTATCATTAAATCCAATCTCTTTTACATAATACCTATGTGGTTTGGAGCAAGACACTCTTTTACCCTCAGTTTAGGCATTTGTAAAATGAGGGGTTCACCTAGATGATCTCTTTTCCATTTTTAACTCAATGTAGCTATGAACCCAGTGGGGCTCTCTGACAGAGCTTTCTCAAGAGGGCTTTCCTATAAATGTACATTTTAAATTAAGTTATGGATCATTTCATTTTATCCTTTCTCTTGTTACAATTGTTTCCTGATTCTTGACTCATTATAAGATAATATGGAGGATGTTGGAAGAAAAGCATATGAAAAATGGGAATATTCCTTATGGTACATTTGTTTACATATTCGTGTAAGAAATATCTTTCCTCTCATTAATGTTCTTTATCCCACATTTCCACCACAATGTTGGTATGATGGGTGTGGTCCACCTGAGACTGCCTTCCCTACTAAAAAACATTCCTCAGATTGACTTAATTACAACACATAAACTAGTAGGCCAATAGAACCTAAAAACCTGTTACCATTGTGTAACTGAATGATACTAGATACCTTGCTAACAAGATTTGACATATTATAAACTGTAATTGAAGGAGAATATAAATAATTATAAAAATTAAATTACTCTAGTGTATATATACATATATTTCTGATCATGGCACCAATAATTACAAAACTTGAGGTTTGGGGAGGCAGAGGCAAGATGGTAGAGGAAAAAAATGAGCTCTTGGAACTTTTCCCTCCAAACAACTTTAAAATAATGCTTCTAATTAAATTCTGGAGTGACAGAGTCAACAAAAGGTTAGGGTGAGGCATTTTTCTAACCTAAGACAACTTAGAAGGTCAGAAGGAAAAATCCATAACATTGTATTAGAGGTGACTAGGAGCTCACATGTCAACAACACAGTAGTGTGTCATCAGCAATAGCTATTTTAGGAGCTTGTAAACCAGAGATGGTAAGGTGATATGGCAAATGGGGAGAAAGATATAATAGAGGACTCCTGGCCTAGCACTAAGAGCACTATAAGCCAAATAAAGCACTGTTTGGAAGATAGGGCAGAATAGGAAACTTCTTGTTCCAAAAGAACATGAGCCCTGAGGAAAAATATTGCTTTCAGTCTCAAGGGATAAGGAACATGAGGAACAGTATCATTTTTGGTCTCAAGGGAGCAGAGTTCTACATCCCTTCTCAGATTACAACTCTTTGGAAGCACCCAACACCTAAAGACATCAAGAGCTCCCTCTGAAAACAGTAGCAAGAAAGGACTAAAGCTTAAGACAGTGCCTTTTCCATCGTGGGAACAGAGACCAACTTTAATATAAAGTGAAAGTCAAGAAGTTGGCTAGAAAATGAGGGAGATAAAAAGAATTTAACTAATGTGGACAGGAAAGATTAAAAAAATAAGCCTAGAAAACAATGATGTCAAGATAGCTAAATGCAATGCCTCAAAGAAAATTGTGAAATGGTTACAAGCTGTAGAAAAATCAAATGAGACAGGTACAGGGAAAAAATGGGGGGCGGGGGGAATGAGAATAATGCAAGAAATTTATGAAAAAGGTCAATATCTTGGTAAAAGAGGCACACATACACACACACACACACAACCCTAAGGAAAATAGTACCTTAAAAAAACATAATTATCCTGATGGTAAAAGAGCCACAAAAATTCCCTGAAGAGAAGAATACTTTAAAAAATATAGATCTCCATCTTTGATGGTGTTTAGAAAGATAATCAAATGATTGGGGATGTAGATGCTAAGCGATCACCCTAGTGCAAATGTCAATAATATAGAAATAGGTCTGGTTCAATGACACATATTTTGAATATTTGCCATAAAAATCCCCTTCTTCTACCAAGATCCCTATCTTTCCAGAAATGACCATCAATAAATAACAGAGGTATTATGTATGTAATATAAAATAAATCTAGATATAGACATATACTTTTAAAGTAAATGATCATGTGTACCATATCCCCAATGTCTTAGTTAAGCTTTAAAGTTAAATAACTTTAGAAGTATAAATGCCACAAACTTGCAAAAAGATAACTTTTTGTGAACTTTCAACAATTTTTTAATCTTAAAAATTCAAGAACTAATATTATATATTGCTTTGAAGCATTTCTATGTGAAATTTTCTTAGACTGGAAAACTAAATAGGAGGTCTTTTTTTTTACCACTTTTGTCACTTGATGAAACTTTATTAAACTTTTCCTTGTGAGGTCTAATAACCGTCCCCATATGCATTAAACCCACATCCTTTTTATGATGTTAAAGCTAAGATTACAAGTGCAGTCCTTTAGGTACTGAGCAGGGGTTGATTAAACTTTTTGTAAAGTACAAAAATTGATTACAGCTATGTACAAATGACATAAATTTTAATAACGTAAATATTTTAAAATGTTCAGCAGTTGGCATTTTAAATGTCATTTTTAGAATGTTGGAGCATTCATATTTCTGACATTATTAATGTTTAAAATTGCACTAAGACTTTTGAGACAATACTTAAAAGCACATACATACACACATATGCCATAGCATTTCTAAAATAAACCAGCAACACTAAAACCCTCCAATTGTAACAGGTACTGAGTGAAGTCAAAAAGCAAACAAAATGAAAAACCAGTTTTATTCTTCAATAGATTGTAGAGAAGATACTAGTCTATTAGATCAGGACTTCACTTCTTATTAGTATGTTCTTGTGGCACTGAGTAACTGCATTATGAACAGAAACCAAGTGGGAAAGAAGGGTATTGAAGTGAAAGCACAATCTGGGGAGAGGGAAAGTCATGTGGAAAAAGCCCTTGTGGCAGTGCCTTCACATGAAGGCTTGCCAATTGCTGGGAATAAGATGAGTAAAATGGAAGACAACCTCTTGCTATGAGTGAGCTGACTCCTTGCTGGGAATAAACTAAAAGGAAATTAAATATGACTTAATTTTTCCAATTCCACCTAGTCACACCAAAAGCAATTTCTCTTTCCTCCAATGAGTCTTTCCCAGAATGGTATCCCTGGGTTTTCCCCAAATATTTTTTCAGGGAGGAGACCATTATGGAGAATGGAGAATATTTAAAGTATCTTTCTATTCTTGTACTATTTTAGAAATCCTAATTAAAGACTTACTTTTAAAATCACAGTTTTCTAAATTCCAAGTTGATTTGGAATGGGGGCTTGAGCTAATTGAGGTACGCTTATTTTCAAAGTACTCTACACTGAATCCAATAATCCAGGAGAACTCCAAAGTGGAAAGGAAAGTAGGTTACATAATGTTCTTTTAACATTGACTTTTTAATACCCAAAAGCATTACTCACCTTCAAAAAACACAATTTACTTGTTGAATTCAGGGAAAAAACAGCAACAGACAACCCTGCCTAGTGACTGGGATAACCCTTGGCAAGACAGAGAGGGATAATATTTCCCTTTGTGTTCCTTCCACCTCCTCTTCAGTACAATATCTTCCCTCAGAGAACACTGATTTCTCTTGATACCCAAAAACTTTATTCAAATCTTCCTTTCTGGCAATTTCTTATACACTGAACCCCCTGAACCCCCATTCACCTTCTGTATTGGCCTCTATTTCTATCTCTATGTCATTTGGAATATACCCACTAAACCAAGTCATAGAAGGGCATAACTATTTAAAATCTCGTAGGATCCTTCAGAAGATTTGTATAAGAGGACTGAATCTCTAACAATGGACCTTTCGGGAACCACAGAGAGGCTAATGAAGGAGATCATTTTTCAGCAAGTGCTGGACCTTCCAGGTATATAGCATTACTGTCCTAGTGTGAGGCTGTGCTGTGTATAGCAAAGACAGCAGAAAGCCTACAAATCAGGACAATGATATAATATACAGCCAGAGGAATCAAAAATGATGGTAAAAATCTCTGGGCCTGGCATGAGATCTCCATCTTTGATGATGTTTAGAAAGATAATCAAATGATTGGGGATGTAGATGCTCAGCGATTACCCTAGTGCAAATGTCAATAATATAGAAATAGGTCTGGTTCAATGACACATGTAAAAGCCAGTGGAATTGCATGTCAGCTATGGGAGGGGGTAGTGGGAGGGGAAGGAAAGAACATGAATCATGTAACCATGGAAAAATATTCAAAATTAATTAATTTATTTATTTATTTCCAAGATAAATTAAATTTCCAAATTTCCAAATAAAAATAAAATTTCCCAAAAAAAGAAAGATAATCAAAATGAATAGGACCAAGATCATCAGTTTCATTTACAAGATGGTAAGATCCATAAGGAAAAGGTCCCATGACTTATCTGAATTTGGCATTTTTCCTTACCTTAACTATGTTCACAGTAAGGGCTTAATAAATCTTTGTAATATATATGCATATGTATGTGCATGTACAACATAACACATATTATATGTGTGTGAATATATGTGTATGAGTAAACCTACATATGTATACATTATGTAATTGTGTCTGTATGTATATATTTTACAACAAAGAAAACATAAAGACATAACATACAGCATTAAAACAGATTACCACTGTGCAAACATATAGGGAAATACAAATTTAATAATGATAGTTAACATTTATAGAATACTTACTGTGTACCAAGGGCTATGCTAAAAACTTTATCATTATCATCTCATTTTACCATCACAGTTTTACCCTCATTTTGCCTGGAGGGGTAAGAGTAATTCTTATCCCCATTTTGCAGATGAAAAAGCTGAGGCAAGGAGAAATTAAGTGACTTGCCCAGGGTCACACAGCTAGTAAGTGTCTGAATGTAAGGTTTACTGACTCCAGATCGTATCCACTGCATCACCTATGTACTCCCAATTTATTGTAAAAGAAAAAAATTCATAGATAATGATCAATTATGGCAAATAGATCAGTCCATGTGTAATTGTAAAAGCAAATAAAATCAATGAAAATAGTCTTCTGAATACTTGATATCATCATAACAATCAGACTAATAGGAAACCAATACAGGTCAGTAGTGATAAAGCTTGTCAATGACATTATTCATAAATAACAGCTTTGTAACTCAGGGGAAATTCTTTTATTCCCTGAGCCTGGATTTCTCATATGTAAAATGGAGATAATTTCATATGTACTGCCCGTTGTATAAGACCTTATGAAGAAAACAGTTTGTTAAAGTCTTCAATATGGTTATTATGATTTAATTAGCACATTAGTTTGCTTGACAACTTCTAACAAATAAGTGATCTGGTCATTCTCCAAAATGCTTTGGGGAATCAATCAATTAATGTAAGGCAACAGGGTAGTATAATGGAAAAAACATTGGTCCTAGATTCAAATTCAATCTCAGATACTTAATGATTATGTGATCCTAGTTAAATTTGTTTGATTTTTCAACTACAAATTGGAGATAACAGTAGCATATGATCAGATGAGATAATAATTGTAAATCAATTACCATGGTGCCTGTCACATAGTAGGTACTATATAAATCTGTCTATCTATACTATATCAGCTATTATTATTATTATTTTTCTCATCATCATCATTATTATTATAAAGCCTTTCACTAGACTAGGCTGTCCAGGAATACAAAGATAAAAAATGAAAGTCCCTATTCATAAGGATCTTATATTCTTTCAGATGAAACACCAAGTACACATAGAAGAATTTTCTAAACAGATACAGTCAGTTGTGCTATGTTTCATGCTTCAAAAACACAAATTTGCTCCCATATGATTGCTATATTGGAGTATATTACAAGCATAATAAATAATTTGCAGTTTACTTCTGTGCAATTCCTTCTATCAGGACCAGAACTCAAACTGAGCCTGAGAACACTGCTACTATTTATTGTTGTATTTATATTTTTAAGCATTTCACATAAATAAAATTGTGCTACAGTTTTGTATGCTGTTCCTATCTTTTTCTGTGTCATTGCTGAATTTTTTGAACATTATGGCCTTAATCTCAGTTTCCTCCTAAGTACCATGATTGTTATTTCATGATTTTTTGCATAGCATGGTGCTTTCTGGGAATGCCATTTATCATGTTATAGTCGAACTGACTGTATATAAAAGAAAATGCACACATTTACCAATTTAAAAGAGGAAGACTGGATAGAAATGTGGTCTTTAAGCCAGGAAGCAGTGGTTCAAATCCTGCCTCTGATATCTACTGGCTGTGTTAACCTTGGCAAATCGCTTCTCTTCTCAGTGCTCTACTAAACTCACAGACAAGTTGCAAAGAAGACTCCAAAATGCATTAACAAAGGGATTTTTTCTCTTGGGGGTTTCCTATACCAATCAAATCACAAGTCAAGGCGGCTGCTTCTTTTTCATATCTAAATAAATGAAAGATGCTTTGAGTGGGGTTGTGTTAGAAGAGGTCTATCTTAGAGGAAGTGTTGGGTTGCAGTTTGGAAGGAAGCTAGAGAAGTAAGCTGCTGCAGATGAAAATGGGCATTCCAGCAGTAGATAGAGATTATGCAAAGACACAATGAAGAGAAATGGATCATTATGTGTCCTGGAATGAATGCATTGCAAAAGACAAGTCATGCTCAAGCTCAATATTGGAGATAATGTGATTCCTGATTTATGTCTTTCATTTTCCTATCATCAGTCAATCAGTAACATTCACTGAGTGCCTCCTGTGTACCAAGCACTAAGGATACTCCAAAAAGAAGCAAAAGTCATTCGTTGCCCTCAAGAAGATTATAATCTAATGGACTAATGTCATAGTAACTGAGACTATCTCACATTTAGCACTCTAAAGCTTGCTAAGTATCTTCTTCCCAAGAGCTTTATGAAATGGATAGCCCAAGAAATAATGTGGCTTTTCTGCATATTATAAACCAAAGCTCAGGCAGGTTACTGAAAAATTTAACAATTGACTCTTATAAGCCAATTTGAACTGCCCCCAGCACACACCTATATTCAGGGCTCAAACTTAATTCTTATTATTCTAAGACCAGTGCTTTTTATACTATGGGCACCGTGTCTCTTAGAGAGATGTACATATTTCATCTGTAACATTATTCATTCAGAATAAATACCTTCTAGCATGTTCGTCATCATCCATCCTTCAGCTGAATAGTGATCACTTCTCTTTCATTCAGGGTGAGCTAATGCTATCACCTCCTCAGAAATTATGCTTTATCTATAACCTAAAATTAATCAATAAATAAACATCTATTTAGTACCTTTCTCAAATTCATGAGAGATTGTTGAGGGGATGAGTAGGGACCAATGAACAATGAAACATGGTCCTCTCAAGGAGCCTATAGTCTAGTTAACAGAGAAAATATGAATGCATGTGAACAGTCTAATGAATAATACAAAATAATATGAAGTTCAGTGTTAAATCATATTATGAGAACTATTCGTGTAAACTCACAGGAGGGCAGGAATAATGCTGCTTTTAATTCTTGTATTATTGTTACTCATCAAGGTACATAGAACATCATGACTGCTTTGTTATTCATATGGATTAAAGGAAGAGATAAATCTCTTAGAGTTGGAGTTATGGAACTGGAAGGAGTGGTCTTTGAGTCATGAGTGTGGAGTATCCATTGGACAATGAAGCAACAAGTCTGAGTGCATTTGGAAGCTACTAGAAAGAGAAATAAAGTAGATTCGTTATGTATTCAGTGCTTATATATTGTATTGCTGCTGATTTTTCAAATATTAGATTTGGCCAAAGGGGGATGAACAACCAACTAATCTTGCTTCACAAGTCCTCTAGTCCCAACTTGATTGGTTGGGGGTCTATAAATGGGGTTTCATTCAGCTAAATGCCTGCTTTTTCCCTAAGATATTACACAAGCATTGTATGGATTGCATCAAAAAACATGGAAGGCAAACTGTTTGGAAGGCCTGATTGGCCTCTAGAAGGATGACAAAAGCATTCATCTCAGTAAGAGTTCCATGAAAACTTTTTTAGTCAATGTGACTTTTGGCCTTGACCTGTAACCAATCCAAAACTAATTTCAAAATACAAACAAAATAGAATTTGAGAGAAGGCTGTGGAGGAAAACTTGCTGAGAACTTTCAGAAAAACCATTGTCTTAGATGTGAGAATGGCCACCTTAAAATGCCATCTGTGTCATAGTATATCCTTCTTATATTGATACTTGATCATTCCTTCACAACACCAGATGATAGACCTTTGATTATTTTAAAAGTGGCTGTTATGGGACAGGTAGATAGTTCAGTGGGTAGAGAGCCAGGCCTGGAGATAGGAGAACTTGGGTTCAAATCTGACCTCAGTTTTATGACCTTTTAGGTATGGTTGCAGATAGCTCACTAGAATTACTGGATCAGTTCACAGCTCCACCAGCAATGTATTCGTGCTCCAATTTTTCAACATCCCCACCAACATTTATCATTTTCCTTTTTTGTCATGTTAGTTAGTCTGCTGGGTGTGAGGTAGTACTTCAGATTTTTTTTTTACTTCTCTCATTTCTCTAATCAATAACAATTTGGAGCATTTTTTCATATGACTAAAGATAATTTTAATTTCTTCATCTAAGAATTGTCTACTCATCATATCTGGGTTAATGAGGGAACAATATATGCAACTAGAAATGTAAAAGTCTTAATGTGCAGAGAAACTGGGGGGAAAGAGGAGATAGTATAAAGGGCTAAGAATTCCTCTAAGTGACTAAGGAACTAAGGAGGGAGGAGGGTAGGTAAATTGAGAGAAAAGAGGGCAAGAGGATAAGAAAAGGAAAGGATACCTAGAAGAGATTATCTATCAAGAAATAGAAGGGGTAAGGGAGGGACCTTTAGAAAATTGCATTGAAAGAAGATGAATCTGGCTATAATACATAAGGAGAAGAGTTTGTAGTCACAAAAATCAGCTAGAAGGGTCCTGGGAGAATTGAGATTCTGAGCAATTCGGCTACCACAGCACTGGTGAGATTAGAATAGGAAATAGATGGGAAATTCATTTAAAAGAAACAATCAATAGAACATGGTAGCTTATTGATTCTCCAAATGAACTTGAGTCTCATCAGTCTGTGGCATATATACCATATATGTATGTATATATACTTGACAAAAGTGACAACTATATTTTATTCAAAATCATGAATCTAATGAATTTAAAGTGAAATCAGTGTCTACATTTATGAACAATTTTCAAATTTTTCTCATTATGTATTTGAATTTTAAAGAAGGAGAAAATAAAAAAAAAGATGCATGATCAGATCACAAGTGCCAAGAACATTAGCATTGAATCAATGGGGAATTTAGCCATTTATTTCTTATAACTCTCATATATAGAGCACTTTACAGTTTACAATGCCACCTCACAATAATCCTTTGAGGAATTGTTATCTATTTTATATTCATTTTACAGAAGAAAAAATGGAGAATCAAAAATAGCCAATAACTTGACCTAGGCAACCTGAACCCAGGACCAAAAATTCACTGTTCCCTCCATTATAACATTTCATCTTTAATTATTTTCCCTTTCAGATGTCCTCAAACTATGTTCAATTTTATTTAAAATATACCCAGATTGCAATATCAATATATATTCCAACTCACCAAACCATACATGAACGAGTGGTACCACTACTAAACTTGTATGCCAAATAAATTCAAGAAAGAGGAAAAGGGCATGTAAAAAATCTGTATATATGAATACATGTGTATAACATATAAATATGTATGTAACAATGACTATAATCCATGTCTATATATACATGCTTATGTATGTGTATTTAGATTAATATATACATACATATGTATATATACATATATATATATATATATATATATATATATAGAGAGAGAGAGAGAGAGAGAGAGAGAGAGAGAGAGAGAGAGAGAGATTTTTAGCAGTTCTCTTAGTAACCAAGAATTGGAAACAAAGACAGTGTTCTCTTATTGGGAAATTGCTAAATATATTGTGGTATGTGAATGTAATGGAATATTATTGTGCCATAAGATTTGCTGAAGTGGGCAGCTTACTAGGAAACTGGAAAGATATTTATGAACTGCTACAGAGCAAAGAGAACAGACTAAAATCCTTTATGCAATGGTCACAATATCATCAAGAAAAACAGCTTTGCTGGAAGACTTTACAACTCGGCTCAACACAGTGATAGACTACAGGCCCAGAAGTCTGAAGAAGAAATAAGTTTCTCACCTCTTGACAAAGAGGTTAGGACCCTAAAATGAAGAAAGTGACACATTCTTGAACATTGCTAATGTGGAAATGTGTTTTGCTAGACTATGCAGTTGAAGTATTGAGGGATTTTATTTTATTTGTTCATGGGGGCAGGAGGTGTGGGTAGTGAAAGGGACAGATTAATAAAATCCCATAACTTGAAAAAATAAACTAAAAAACTATTTTAAGAATTCAGCTTTGAGCCATTGTCTTACTTTCCCCTGCTAGTCCATAGCCTTTGTGTAAATTTACAGATAGGATAATACCAGCCCAAGGAGGTCAGATGACAGGTCCCAAGTTACACAGCATTCTAATGGATTATCTGGGATTAGAGACTGGGATCCTCTTGGCACTCTAGTTCCCTTTTGTCTCTAACCCTAAGATTAGTTAGCCTCAAAGAAACTGGGACAATTATAGAAGTTGGTAATTAATTAATTCCTCCTCATTCTGCCTGCAAGGAACTGAATTGTAGAATAATCACAATTCCAGGGTCCAAAAGCCAATGATCAAAGGAAAGAAAAAGTAGACAAAATGTGCATTGTGTTAACAAAATAATGTTGTAAAAATGTTAAAATTAGAAAGTTACGATTTCTGGGCACAGAACCCTAGAAAATCATCTTTGCCTTTTAGTCATCTTTCCTCCTTTATTTATTTATTATTATTTTTTACCATTAAGTTGGTTACTGAACTTGGGCAAAAACAATAATTCTTCACCCTCTTTTGTTTTGATCTATTGCTAACATAAAGAGAATTTTAATTTTTTTAAGAATACAGTGTTTTATTCAGTTGTTCCTGATTCAGTTTAATTTCACACATTGAAAATACAATTTTCTGTCTTCCCACAATCTTTACAAATAAGTTCAATATTGTTATGAACCCTGTAAGAGTGAAAATTATGGGACTGGCCATAAGTTAGTAATTTTATTAATCAAAAAGTAGTAGAGGAAGAAAAAGAGATGGAAAAATAGGAGGATATAAAAGGTACTTTCCTTATTGTTCCATTTAGCTTGCAGCCACCATTAGAGACCCCTACCCATGCTATATAGTATGAATCTTAAAAGAGTTACAGTAAGCAACTAAGAGGGAAGAGAAGAGAGTGAAATCTACTCTTGCCTCAGTTTATCAAGCTTATTCTCCACTCTCTTAATTCTCACACATCACATCTCAGGAGCCAACCATGGCTTTCTATTTTGCCCTGGGCACCCAGGGGGCAGACCGGGGAGGTAGTACAAGGGAAGTTGCCCTGTCCCCTGCCTTGTGATCTCTTGACTCTGTTGCTGTATTTTTCGGGCTGCTGTTCTACCTTGGAGACTCAATTCACCCAATGCCAAGTCAAAAGGAGATGAGGTCAAATATGCAACATAGGAGAGGGTGGAAGCAAAAATTTCCTTCACACAATCCTTTTAAAATAGCCCATTTTGCTCTCTGAAAAAAATTAACCTGCTAGTCTCAAAAAGAGAAAACTAGGTGGCACAGTGGATAGAGTCCTGGGCCTGAAATTTGGAAGACACATCTTCCTGAGTTCAAATCCATCCTCAGACACTTAATAGCTGAATAGGCAAGTTTCTTACCCCTATTTACCTTAGATCCTCATCTTGAAAATGAAATGGAGAATGACATAAGAAACCTCCAATATCTTTTCCAAGAAAGCCCCAATAATGTCATGAATAGTTAAAGCAAATGAAATGACTGAATGATAAAAATTCTTTAAAAAAATGCTAGCTCTTACTAGGTTAGTAAATGTGAATCGAGGCAGCTCTTGAGAGTGCTACAATGGTATATACTAGTAAGTCTCCTAGTCTTGGAGTCAGAAGATTCAAGATCAAATTGTGGATCTGACACCTATTAATTATATCATCTTGAAGAAGTCCCTTGTCTTCACTGAGATTGTTTCCCCTTCTATAAAATAGACTTGATCATAACTGTACTCTTTACCTCTCAAGGTTGTAATGAGCCAAATTCTTTCATAGGACTAAAATGCTATCAATGTTATGTAATAAACATTGTTATTCAGCATCTACCATGTGTGGAGCACTGGTCAGAGTCCAAAATAATATTTTCATTAGAAATAAATGTCTGATTTATTAAATTTGGCAGAAAATCTAGATAATTTTCATAGTTATACATATATTATTTGCACATAGTTTGTCCTGAAACAAATTGAACTATTTGCCCATGTCCTTAGACATCTTTAGACTGGCTGATAAGTCAGTTTGCCTTCTGTATCCTCATGGTTTGTAAAGAGAGCCCTACTGATACCTGCACTTTTGAATCTCCTTTCCTCATAAAGATAGGCATATGGGCAAAGAGAACTCGAATTAGTAACTTTTTTCTCCAACATAAAATTCTCCTGCACATGCCTAACAACAACAACAAAAATGAACCTAGGTTTGGCTGCTCATATTCTAACAATCCATCCAATCAGCAGTGCCCAAAGACTTGTTTGTCTGAAGTTACAAAAATAAACTTCTCATTTTCTTGGAAAGAGGACAAATGTTTGCAATAACTACAAGATGTTCTCCTGTGAGAATGATTCATATCTTTCATAAGCACGGCCTTTCTTCATACAGTTACAAAGGATGTGAATCAGGCTGATTATCCTTACTGTTACTGTCTATTCTTGTAATGAGATTAAAGACAAAGGAGGGGGAAATTGAGATATTACCATAAGTCTTATTTAGAAGAAAGTCTTTGAAAGTACCTGATTGTTTTAAGATTTAGAAAATTACCCTATTATATTACCATTTGTCTCAACTTCTGGGCTTCACTTAACTTGTACAAGTTGAAACCAAATGGAAATTTGGTAGAATCACTGGGTACAGAAAACATCCCAAAATTAATATGGTAGGAAGTACCAGCAGGACTTATTCCTAACAGGGATTTTTTAAAAGTGGACATTAATTTATCATTAGAATCAGAAAGTTTCCTAAAGTATTATGCCTATTTACATTATAAAATTGACTTAGTTTCAATATTCCCTCAGTAGAAAAGGGAAAGTTCTTAATGGAAATGTACAAGGTTTATTTTTTGAACAATTAAGAGGTTATGGGATCTTATCTTAGTAGTGAAAATAAGTCATTTGTTGGAGGGAGAAAACTTTAATTCTAATGAAAAAAGAAAGTCTGATACCATAAATTTAGACAACTTGTTTTTATAAGTATAAGGTACCTTACAACAGAATAAGATTAATGTTATATAGCCACAGTCAGTTCATAATTCATAGAACAATCTTTTGTAATTATTTTGATTTCATTTCCAGAAATGAATCCTGGAAATTAAACATTTTATTTTCAGGTTTCACTGCTTACCAAGAATTCTCTAGTTCAATGAAATGATAGATTTGATTCACAACAGCCATTTTATTTGATCTTTTTTAAAAAGTTACACCTTTCACTTTAAATTAAAATAATCCATCACATAATCATTTAGAAAACACTTACTATGTACTAGTTACTTTGCTAATAACTAGGGAAGAAGTGAAAGTTAAAAAAGAGTCTCTGGCTTCAAGGAGTGTACTTTCCAAATTGGGGTGGTGTTGTTGATTGACATATAAATATTTAGGGTCTATATATATATTTGCATATGTGTATATATGCATATATATGTGTGTGTGTGTGTGAGTGTGTAGATGAATGATTAGAACAGGAGAATCTGGGGAAGTCAGGAAAGGTCTTCTGCAAAACATAGAATCAGAACTATATTTTGAAGGAAACCAGGAAAACTGAGGCAACTCTGAATAATTTTAGTTCATTTGATTTTTTTCTAGTCTTTATTCATGGGCAAAAATATTTATTTTAAAATATCCATGTGCTCTACATAGATTGTCTCTCTTCTAATGAAGCTCTTCATGGGCTGCTGTAGACAACCCTTTTATTTAAAAAAATATTTATTTGTAACATTTAAAATATTAAGATACTCAGTTAACCATCACTATGACATTTGACAAAAAGATATATGTATATATATAAAATTATGTCTTATTTTCTATTTATCAATTCTTTATATAGAGATACACATGCACAAGTCATTCATCAAAGAATATTTCTGTTGCTATATATAATGTTATCTTGGTTCTGCTTGTTTTACTCTTCATAATTTCATGCAGATCTTGTTTTTTTTTCCAAAACTTACCTTATGCTATAAAGTATATGCCGTAAGCACATATGCCACAACTTGTTAAGCCATTCCCCAATTGTTAGTCATACCTTCAATTTCCAATTCTTTACCACCATGAAGAGAGCTGCTGTAAATAATTTAAAACATAATTTATTTTTATTTTTTCCTTCATTACCTTAGGAAAGAAACCTAATAAGGGTATTTCTGGGTCAAAAGGTATACTTAGTTTAATAAATTCTTTAAGTAACATTCCAGACTCCTTCCCCAAATGGTTGGATCAGTTCACAGTTCCACTAACAATGTATTAGGGTCCCCATTTTTCCACATTCTCTCCAACATTTGTCATTTTGCCCTTTTATTATTTTAGCTAATGTGATACTTATGGGATATCTCAGAGTTGTTTAGATTTGCATTTCTCTAGTTAGTAAAGATTAAGAGCATTTTTTCAAATAGTGATGCAAAGTGTTGGATTTCTTTACCCAGAATTTTCTATTTGTATCTTTTTACCAATTAGCCAATCTTTTATGATGTACTTCTCTGAACTTATAGAGACTAAACTTCAGATATCAGACTGTTCATACAAGCCTATATTTTATAGCCTTTAAAAAACTTGGTAGTATACTGGAGGGACTATTTTCTCTGTCAGAGACTTCAAAAGCACACTCAGAAGAATCACTGAAGAATATCATTATAAGGGAATAGATGGCATACCTCTGCTTAGAATTCTCTTAGCTTCAAAGAACCTGAGGACATAAGTACCAGAAATAGTCCAGAGGCAAATCCTAGAGCCAAAGCTCTTATTCACATAGTGTCAAAGAGCTCCACACCCAACAACCATAAGAAAAACAACAATAGCAAATATTTGATAGAACTTTTAAGCTGAAAAAGCATTTTATCTGTTACCTTACCTGAATTATTATTCTATTTGCTACACTGAAATAATTGGTGCATCCATGAATGCAAGGAGTCATAGTTCATCAACTTAGAACTGGAAAGGATCTTAAAGGTTTTCTAAATGAACCCCATCATTTTGCAGATGAGAAAACTGAGGCTAAGATTACTATTATCACAAGGTCATATAGATAGCCAGTGATAGAACCAGAGTTTATATTCTGACTCCAAAAAGAGTGGCTTTTCCACTCTTCCAAGTTATGTGAGCATTTTGTAATATTCACTATTGTAGCTAAACCATAAAAAGAAACCCAATCAACTCTGGCAATGTAGATATGATGTAGCCTATGCTCACAGGCATCAAAACCTTTTAGGACATGTTTGTTGTGGTTCTTTAGACATTTTCAGTCATGTCTGTCTGATTCTTCTTGACACCATTGGGGAATTTTGTGGCAAAGATTCTAAAGTGGTTTGCCATCTCCTTCTCTAGCTCATTGACAAACTGAGGTAAATAACTTCCTGAGGGTCAAACATTTAAATAAGACTCTTGGTCTAAATTTGAATTCAAGAAAATGAGTCTTCCTGACTTCATGTCCAATACACTATCCATTGTGTATCCACTGGGCTACCCTTTCATCATATTTAATTTATATGAATAAATGAGAAAATGGCAGTAATCTGGAGAATCAGTCAAGGAATCACTTAGATGATTTATGGTTATTTAGTTGTGTCTTCATGACTGCATTTGAGGTTTTCTTGGCAAATACTGGAATGGTTTGTCATTTCCTTCTCCAGTTCCTTTTAGAGATGAAGAAACAGAAGCCAACAGGTTTAAGTCCAGGGTCACACAGCTAGTAAGCGAATGATGCTGGGTTTGAACTTGGATTTTGGACCTTGTGCTTTATCCATTACACCACCTAGCTGCTTAGTAAGTTTCAGAAATCTCCAATTTTCCAGTTGTGTCCTTTGAATAAAGAACAACCAAAGCCAGTCTATGTGATGATATCAAAATCACTGCTGCATTCTCTGTCCCTCCAATTTCTTTCCAGAGAGGGTTCACTGCCTAATCTGCTGCTTCACTGCAGAACTTGCCCTGACTGCCCTAGATGGCCACATCTGACACTGATCTGCTCTTTGCTGAGGAATTCAGCATCCAGAAATCCCTGTGGTCAGTCTGATTACATATCAGATTGCAATCCTATTCACTTAGTCCTGCTGTGCTTTCATCAGTAAACAGGATGTTGCACCCAGAAACAGGGTTTATGGTTTATGTCTATTTAAACTGACATAAACATATTTTAATAGCTAAGGCTGGAGCTGGGGACCCCACTCAAAGTAACAATAAAATGAACTTCAAGTCTTATCTACATGACTACTGAATGATATGAAAATGTATTACCAACATTTCATTTGCCCCTTTAAAGATGTCCAGTTGTTTGTTGTATTTACCTGTGCATCCTCCTCCCTTTGAAATCTTTTCTAAAACTCTGGGATTATGTTTTTAAGTTTTGGAATTGATATGGCTTATTCTGATGATAGTGTTCACTGATTAAATGTTATAGTTAGTTCTCAGCATTCCTTTAAAGGTACTGGAATCACATTCATCCATTCAATAAATATTTATTGGGCATTTAATAAGTACAAGGTACTAAGCTTGCCTTTACCAAGATCTGTTCTTTTCTCTTCCTAAACTTGGCCTTCAGTTATAATGCATTACCATGCTGGGTCAGATTCTTTATGCATGGGTGAATTCTCAACCTCAACTGCCCTCAACTGTTGTGGTCCATGTTCTCGTGTTGAAATTTTTATGATGTTGTTTGGTAAATGAAATGTTTGCATTGAATATATTTGGCATAATCAGGTGATCAACATGTATTAAGTGCCTACTATGTGGCAGGCACTCTTCTATAATTTCATTATTGAGGAAACTCCCTTTCTAACATAGGATGCCATTTTCGCTACACCTATAATCTTACACCCAAGTCACTGAGAGATTAAAAGACTTACTGTGAGTTACACAGCTAGTATGTTTCAGAGGTAGAGCTACCTGTCTAAGAATAATCAAAATCACAAGAGCTAACATTAATAAATGTTTACTACGTACCAGTCATTGTGCCAAGTGTTTTTCTATTATTATCTCATTTAATCCTCACCATAGTCCTGAGAGGTAGGTGTTATTATTATTCCCATTTTGCATATGAAAAAGGAGGAAAACAGAGGTTAAGTGACTTGTCCAGAATCACAGAGGCAGTGATTGTCTGAGGCCATATTTGAGCTTAGATATTCCTGACTCTAGACCCAGCACTCCATCAATTACAACACCTAGCTGAGTATATAAATGTGTGTGTATACTACTTAAAATAATTGTGTAGGAAAGTAATTCATCTATTATTCCTCCTTTAAGCAGTTTAAACAGTTAAGGAATTTGGATAAAAAACATACAAATTGACAGTGATTTTTGTTTTCCCAGTGTATATAGCTATTGTATAATACAACTTCCATTTAACTCCTTTTCTAGGAAAGATGATACTGACAACTGTGTTGAGATTTCAGATAAATGCCTTAGATAACTTGACTATTACTTTGCTGTGTAATTCAGGAGAAACAAGCTCTATATTTGGAATTTTGAGGCCAGATTTTGAATCTTGGATCTATGAATTTGGGCAAGTTCCTTCAGTTCATTTTCCTCATCTACAAAAGTGAGATAATTAATACTTGTGTTATTTACTTTATATGACTGTCACAGGGAAGAGGTAACATAATATATTATAAAAATATCATAAGCCTTAAAGCAAATATGGTTTGGGTTATTATTAAATGGCAAAGATCAAAATTATAAGGAAGTTTTATTGAACACTTTTCAAATTTTCTGACTCAAAGAATCTTACTTTCCAAGATCAGTATCAACTACACTAGAGCCAGGACCAGAGGTAAGCAAGGTAGTGGTGATGGTGGGTGGGTAGGAGCAACAATGAAGGAAACTTTTTAATACCATTCACTGACTAGTTATAATTATAGTCTTAAGAGATGGGAAGAAACTTAGAGATCAGCTAGTCTAACTCATTCATTTTGCTGATGAGGAAATAGGGCAAAATATATGCACAACATTTGGCAAAAGATTTTGTAATATCTTTGTGGGCATGATTGAGAAACATAGGTTGTATGATGTTAGGTGTATTGAGAACTGATTGGATGATCAATCTAAAAGAAGCAGTCTTAATAGGTCAATCGTAATTGGATGGAAATTTCTCCCAGAAGGTCTCAGTCATCTCTCCTTGGCCCTATGCTGACCTTTTGATCAATAATTTGAAAGAAGACATAAAAGTTATCAAAATCAAATATTAAAAATAGAGTGAAGCTGGATCTACAAGATAAGAAGACAAAAACAATGTTAATACCACATAAAAACCTCATAAAATAATATCAGAAAACTTAAATACTTAGAGCTATCTCTCAGCTAAAGGTTGTAAAAGTATTCCAACTTTATGAAATCAAAATTATCTATTTTATCATTTGTAATCACCTCAGTCTCTGGATTTATGAAAAAGTCACACCCTTGGTAGACCTGTGAAAGGAAAAGGATATGGTTCTTTAATTTTTATGTAATATTTGATATTTATATGTTTTTTAAAGTTTATTGTGATATAAAGTTTAAACAGTTAGTGTAGACCAAGGGTTCTTAACTCTTTTTGCATGACAAACTCCTTTGTCTGTGAGTGAACCCAATGAATCTCTTCTAAGGATAATACTTTCAAATAAATGGAAGAAATTCACTTAGAGGCTGATGAAAATAAAGATGCATTTTAATCCATTTTCCAAGTCCATAGATCCTGTTTGAGAACCACTCTCTTCCTTACTCCTTGGGAACAAACTTTCAAGATTTCTGCATGCATACTTTATTCTTGTTAGCTCTTGAGATTTAAATGGCACAGTAGGATAGTCAAACTCAGAACCAGGAAGACCTAAGCCCGAGTCCTGCCTCAAACACCAGCTATGTAACTCTAGGAAAGTCATTTAACTTCTCATCCTCAGGCAAATTTTGCAGGTTTACTTCCCAGTTTTCTTAGCAATTCTTGTCAAATAAAGAATACTTTTCTACCTAGCATGTTTTGAAATGTATATGACATGGTTATTTTATTCATTTGCCTTTGGTGTTTCCTTGCATAGCCAATTCCACTATTTTCTTTTTCTATCTTGTAACCAGTCTCACTGGGCATAGTGAATCAAATCTACAGAGGAGGCTGAGGCTAGTAAATTTCTTAAATAGGAGTTCTGAGGATCAGTGAGCTAAACGAATCTGATGTCTGCCTTAAGTCTAAAATTGATACAAGTCCCTAGTAGATGGGAGAGGAAGATCTCTAGAGCAGCAACCCACCTTAGGTTAAAAATAGGAGGTACTTCAAATGCCCTGCAAAAACAACTTGGGCAAGATAGAGTTAAACAAAGAGAAGTACCAAATAAAGTTCATGGCTAATGCTTTAAAATGGCGTTTAAGGTCCAAGTCTCCCAGTCTCTAGTCATTGTTTTTCCTGCTAGTCTAGATCTTTTGTTCCTCCAAATGATATTTATTATAATTTTGTTAGGCTTTGTAAAGTATCCTCCCGGTAGACTGATAAGTGTAGCATTACATCAATAACTCAATTTTAATATTATTTCAAGTTTTATTATATTGGAATGTCCTAGACAAATGATTTTTTTTAAGGCTATGACTAAACTTAATGTTGGAGTTAAGAAAATGCACCTCCATCCCCCTTCTCATTAGAGAAGTCCAGGAGTATCCTGTGAAACATAGTCTGTGCATTATCTGGTTTTGTTGTCTTGCCTTGCTTTTTCCTCTTTCATTTTTAATCCTTGTTATAAAGAAAAGCTTTGATGGAGAAGGCAGAGGAAAGGATATGTTTGGAAATGAGTGCAATGTAAAAACAAAAGATATTAATTTTTAAAAACGGAATAATATAACCCATGGCTAAAACAAGGAAGGTATTAGTCTGCTATATTCTGCTCAGGTCACACTACATATGGAATACCTTTTCCATTTCTGAGTGTACATTTTAGGAAAAGTCTACATAAAATAGACTCTGACCAGGATGGTAGAATTCACCATACAATTAGAAACTGAAGGATTTAAGAATGTATAGATGGAAAGAGAAGATACTTAGGATGTATACATACCATCAGTCTTTAAATGTTTGAAGGACTAACACATGAAAGATGGTTTGGACTTATATTTGGAGGGGAGGGGTACTCCAGATAGCAAAACTGAAATATTTGGGAAAATAAGGAGTTCCAGATTTAGAGTATTAAGTAATGAAATATTCTGAAAAAAACTAGCTAGACAAAAGTCATGTAATGACTCAGAAGATAGTGGTTTCCCCTTTTTGTAGGTCTTCAAAGGAAGGCTGAAGGACCACTTGTTAAGCTTATCAAAGGAATTTTTTTCTCAAGTATGGTTTAGATTAGACTGATGTGGAGGTCCCTTTCAGTTCTTAAATTCTATGATTCTCTGAGTTCTGTAGGAATTAAAAGATTTAAAAGAAGCAAAAAGTTACTGTGACAAAATCATCAAGTCAAAGCCAGGCATTCTACAATGGGCCTTTGACTCCAAATTCCATGCTGTTTCTGCCATAACTCTATTATTACGGAGAACTGCATATATATATATATATATATATATATATATATATATATATGTATGTATGTATGTTATCCTCTACAATTTCTACTCTCCATGTAATAAATTACAAAAACTTTAAATATCAATCAAATTGCACGCATGCAGCTGGACACAAAAGGAACAATGTTTTAAAATATGAAGATGTAAAAGACGTTACCTATAGTGCCCAGCTAGTTGTGACAAATTGCATTCCACTACTAGAGAGCGGAAATCAAGGTTAGTAGCAAATATTACTCTAGCAGCCGGGGCCCCATGGTGTGGACTACTCAAGCTGTGATTGTCAGCTAAAACAGGAATGATAGAGGGAGCTGGATATCAGGAACCAAAAGCATCAATTGTAACCTGGCACTGAATAATGTTAGTGCCAAAGTGATCATTAGGAATTGATGTCAAGATTTTCAAAAACCTAACCAAGGACAAATACTGAGAGCGTCCAAGCTGGAACAAGAAGATAAAGGGGCCGCTTGGGGTGTGAACCTGAGGAAATGAATAATGCTGAAAATAATAATAGTAATAGGCAGCATTTAAGTAGTTTTTTAAGATTTGCGAAGCACCTTATTCTCACAGAACTCCTGGAAGAGAGGTGTGATTATTCTTTCTGTTTCACAAAGGACAAATCTGAGACCCCTGGAGGCAAAGTCACAGAGCTAGTGTCTGAGGCAGAATTCAAACTCAAGTCTTCAGACTCTAAAACTGACACATCGATGTGTCATAAAGATGCCACACACAAAAACAGGTTATGCTTCCTGGCAGGTTGAAGTTATGAAGAGAGAAGGGAAAGCAGGTTGTTGTTCAACAGCAAGACCATTGTTGTTCAGTCATTTCAGTCCTGTCTGACTCTGTGACCACACTTGAGATTTTCTTGGCAAAGACACTGGAGTGGTTTGTCATTTTCTTCTTAAATCATTTTATAGATGAGTAACTGAGGCAAAGAGAATTAAGTGACTTGCCCAGGGTCACACAGCAAAGAAGAATCTGAGGCCAGATTTGGACTCAGGAAAATGAGTCTACTTGATTTCAAGTCCAGCACCACCTTATTGCTCAAGACCATTATACCACTTCCTTCAAATTAGAAGAGGCTATCCTTGTACACCTTCTTGACTATAAAAGAACTGGATTGCTGAGATCAGAAATAGACTTGTAAATATAGATGCCCAGAGGGCCCACATTTCATCTTTATAGACACACATACACACATATACACCCACACCCTAGTATAATGACTTAATGTGCACTGACATTAAGGCACAGCCAGTCATAATAAAAATTGTTAAGTACATATTTGATTTTTGACATTATGAAGTGTTGGGCAGATGTGAGATAAAGTTTCGACTTTAAGAACATGCTTTTGTGGTTTTAGTTATATATGGGTTTGCTCTTACAACAATGACCAATATGGAAGTATGTTTTTCATGATAATAAAAATAAAATTAAAAAAAGATACTCCTTTTCTCTTAAAAAAAAAACACACAGTAAACAACAACTCCTATAGTAAAAGACATTAGGAGGAGCAATCATTTGCAAGCATTTGACTTCTGATCATCTATGGGGAATATTTGCCTTGTTAGTGGTTTTCCTATGGACAGTAAGTAGAAGATGAAACTTAAAACCAAGTAGGTGAACCAGTAACAATTAGTATAATCCCATGGATGCTGGGTGATGTACTTGGTTGAATACTATGAAGGCATCCCTGGGTATCCTAAAGAGATTGAAGAAATTTTATTAAGTGCAAGGAAAAGTCATCTAACTGACAAGCGCAAGAAATGTATTTGGACTTATTTGAGGTCCCTTTGTGAGAAGGCTGACTCAATACAGACTGCACTATGATTTATCTCATTCCCCATATGGGTTATACTATTTGGGTAGATTTATTCACTAAAAGTATTTCATTCAAAGGTAAATGTGTTGTGATATATTGATTCTTTCACCCTGTCTAAAGAAAGAGGTTAAATAATATGTTTCTCACTAAAGGGGCATATGGCAAAGAACTGATTTATTATAGATTCGCTCAGAAGCCACACCTTAAGCCTATTTATCTAAATACTTGCATCCCGTTTTGAGTTCCTTTTTTGAAAAAAAACTGATGCAATACATAAAACAGACATACAAATAACACATGATTAATTATAGTCCAATTTTCTAGTAAAGGAAAAAAAAAGCTCCACCATTCCATTCTTCCCCTTTTCACCTTACCAGATAAACCTGCTGCTCCTTAGAACCTACAAGAATTGTAGAATGTATTTAGTATACTGGCACCGTCTTTGTGAACTTGATGCTTTAGGAGTTAATCATGAAAGTTCATAAAGAATGAATGCATCAATCTCTCCATTTTGACAAGTACAATTTAGTTGTTGTCATAAGATTAATTGAATTAGTTCTTTGTTTTTCTTACTGGATCACAGAAGAGACCTGAGATCATCTAGTCCAATACCTTCACTTTGAACAGGAGGAAACTGAATCCCAAGGAGACTAAGTCACACTGGTAGGGGGTAACAAAACTGGGATTTGAACCTAAGTCCTCTAATTCTAGATATATTAATTTTTTTTTTTTGCTCCCGCTATGCCATGCTGCTGGATAGCATACTAGAGACACAACCTTATTGTGAGTGCTTTCTTCATCAAATGATCATCAAACAACTATTGACTACTACTTCAAGAAAGGAAGCTAAATACAAGTGATAGGCAAAAAAAAATTTTTATCTTAAAGAGCTTAGAGTTTACACATGGTTGACAACATATAATCAAACAAATATCATTTATTAAGCACTTACAATGTGCCAGGAACTATGCTAAGTATTAGGACTACAGATGAAAGCATAAAAGAACTATTTTTCTCATGGAGTTCACAGTCTAGTGGAGGAGACAGGACAAAAAACTGCGTACAGATAATATATATTCAAGGCAAACCAGATATAATCAACACTGAGAAAGCTTTCACATTCACATCAAGAATGACTTTTTTTTATTTTTTCAAATACATGCAAAAATTTTTAACATTAAAATTTTTTGAGTTCCAAATTCTATCCTTCCTTCTCATTGAGAAAGCAAACAATTTGATATGTTATGCATGTGAAGTCATACAAAACACATTTCTAAATAAGTCATGTTATGAATGAAAACATGGACCAAAAAAAAAAAACAAGAAAAATAGTTTTTAAAAAGTCTGCTTCAATCTGCATTCAGACATCATCAGATCCTGCTCCTGAAGTGGATGCTATCCATCATGAGTCCTTCAGAATGGTCTTAGATTGCTATATTGCTGAGAATAATCGTCATGCACAGTTGATCATACAATATTATTGTTACTGTGTACAATGTTCTCTTGGTTTTGTTCACTTCACTTTTCTTCAGTTCCTCTTTGTCTTTCTTTGTTTTTTTTTCCCTGAACTCATCCTGTTTATCATACTCTATAGCACAATAGAATTCCATCACCATCATATACCACAACTTGCTCAACCATTCCTAAGTTGATGGGCAGCTCTTCAATTTCCAGCTCTTTACCAACACAGAAAGAGCAGCTATAAATATTTTTTTCATGTAAGTCCTTTTTTTGGATATCTTTTTCTTTCAGACCTAGTAGTCCTATTGCCTTTGGAACATAGGTCCAAATTGCTCTCCAGAATTGTTGGATCAATTCACAAATTCACAAACAGTGAATTAATGTCTGAGTTTTCCCTCATCCTCTCCAAAATTTGTCATTTTCCTTTTTAGTCATATTAGCCAATTCAACAGGTACGAAATTATACCTGTTATTTTATTTTGCATTTCTCTGAATTATTTAGAGCATTTTTAACATGACTAAAAATAACTTTGATTTCTTCATTTGAAAATAAAACCTATTCATACCTTTTACCATTCATCAAATATATTTGCATGAATATTCTTGTGTCCTTATGAATTTTACTCTGTTCTTTAAATATTTGAGAAATGAGACTTCTAGCAGAGAAACTTGTTGTAAAAAAATGCCCCCAATTTTCATGTTTACTTCTGTTTGATTTGGTTTTGTTTAAAAAGGCTTCTTGTAGATGATGGGTCAGAGCTGAGGCTTGAAGGAAGCCAGAAAATATATAAGATAGACTTGATTATAGAGAGCATTTCAAGAATGGGAAACTGTTTAATAATTTTAGGTGACTTTGGGGTTCTTTCATTAAGCACATCATCAAATCATCTGTAAAAAATGATGTTTTTACTTCTTCTTTTCCTACAGTTATCCTATCAAAGTATTTTTCTTTCTCTACTGCCATAGATGGCATTTCTTATATCATATCACAAAGAAGTAACTATAAACATGCTTGTTTCAATTGGAATTTATTGGAAAGCCATCTAGTTTATCTGTTATAAATAATGATGGCTCTTAGTTTTAGATATTCTATTTATGTAAATAAATGAGCATATAAATAAATGCTATTTATCATTTTAAAGAAATGTCCATCTATTCTTTATTTTATAATATTTTCTAATTTTTCTAAGTTTTTAATAGGAATGGATTTTATTTTGTCAAAAGCTTGTTATGCATCTATTGATATAATTTTGTTGATTTTATTATTTTAAAGGTTAATTAGATTTATAACTTTTCTAATCTTAAGCCACACTATATTCCTAGTATAGATCCAACCTGTGCAGAGTATTTAATCTCCATCATGCATTGTTTTAGTCTCTTTGACAATATTTTATTATTTTTTTGCAACTGTATACATTAGGAATATTGATATACAGTTGTATCCTTCAATAAAATCTAACAAGAAGAAATAAAATGTAAAATGTCACTAAAAATACTACACATTGTATAAGATACTTGGGAGCCTATCCTCCAAAGTAAACCCAAATAGTATATTATGCAGCTATAAACAACTGTTTCCAGAAGTAATGATAGACCTAAATAACTACTCATAGATATGACAAGCTAATATAATAAAAATGAAAAAAAATTCTCTAAACTAATTTATCCATTCAATACCATAGTAAGAATATTATCAGTGAAGTATTCTATAAAACTAGAAAAATTCACAGGAAGCTAAAAATCTCAAGGGAAATAATGAAAAGAAATAAAAATCAAGGGGGCCCAGGAGTACTGAATTTCAAACTGTACTACAAAGCAGTAATTATTAAAAAATGTTGATACTGCTTACAAAATAATTGATCATTGAAGCATATTAAGTATGAAAAAAAAACAACAAAAACAAATGTATCTAATGCCCTAGTGTTTGATTTGACTCTAACTACTAGAATAAGGACTTACTGTCAGATAAAAACTACTGGAGACATTTGCTAGAAGTATGAAAGAAATTAGATTTAGGCCAACACTTCATACTTTATAAAAAAATAAATTCCAAATGGCTATTTGATATAGATATAAATCATGCATCAAAAAACTAATTAAAAAGATGGAAAATGTATTTATCATATCTGTGGAGAGGAGAAAAACTCATGATTAAATAAGTAATAGAGAGGATCGAAGAAAATAAATTGGGTAAGTTTATCATATAAATTAAGAAACATTTTGCACAAAAATCTAATAAAGTTAAGATTCAAAAGAAAAAAGTTTGCTGAGGAAAAATCTTTACAACAAATTTCTTTGATAAACATCTCATTTCTAAGATATATAGAGAATTGATTCAAATTGGTAAGAAAAAAAGTCAATCTCCAATTGATAGTCTAAAGCTATGCACAATTCTCAAGAAGAGAGACACAGTCTACCTATATCCATTTGAAACAAATATCTCAAGTAATTCCTAATTAGAGGAATGCAAATTAAACCAATTCTAAGAGTCTATCTTGTACTCACCAGAATAGCAAAGATGACCAAAAAAGGGAAAAAGAAAAATTTTGCAGAGTCTGTGGGAAAACAGGAACATCATTGAGATATTGGTGTATCTTTGAATAGATGTAATGATTCTGGGAATCATTTGGGAATTATATACAAAATGTTACTAAACAGTATATATCTTTTTGTACATATAGGCCCAGACACCTAAAAGAGGAAAAGGACCTATATGTACAAAAATATTTAGAGCAGTCCTTTCTGTGGTGGTAAAAAAAAAATGGAAATTGAGAGAATTTCCAATAATGAAGGAATGGCTGAAGAATCTTATACATGAATGCGATTCAATACTTTTGGGTTATAAAAATGAGGAAATAGATGATTTAAAAAAGACATGGAGATGGATGTAATGAGCTGAGAAGGTAGAGTAAAAGACACTCCCCTCCCCCAATCCCTCCATGCATGCAAAAAAGAAAATAAATTGCCCCCAGACAAAGGAAAATTGGAGGAGGAACGTGTCTCACTGGGATAAGAGGAGAGAACAGCACAGTAGCACAACCTTTACAAGAGCCACAAAGCTTTTTGAGTTGGATAAGCATTCAAAAACCCTCAATCAGTTTTAGTCTTGCTTTTGCCTAAGTGCTCTGATGGGAGCTTCAAAACTAGTGATGAAAATAGAGTCTTCTGCAAATTTATGACTTTGAAAGGTCCAGAAGGTTCCTTCACATCCCGTTTAAGGGTTCAACTTTGTAACTAGTGCAAGCATCAATTCCCTAAGACACAAGGAATGACATTTTAAGAGAGCCTTTGGCTCCTCAGCCCAGTGCTAGTCAAGCAGCTAATGCAGATGACATAATCGGACCTGAACTTCGTAGGACCGATGTTACATAGAACTAAACTAAGTTTCAAACTCACTTTCTCAGAGAGAAAGGTGATATCGAAGAAATTATGTTCTGAGATTTTAAAAGGAGGAAAAAGTTTGTAGGGATTGTATGGCTATGTCATGGAAGTAAATAACATCTTTGTGTTTATACCTAGTTGTGTGAATGTGCAAGTATCTATGTGCATCTGTGTGTGTACAGTGTGTTCTTTGTACACGCTGAGTGTTATAATCCTGAAACATGAAAAAAAGATATAATAGCTATTCATCCATCTTTCACATCTTCCCTGATTTTATCTTTTCATGCAATATATCACATCTTCAAACAATTATATTTACATCATTTAAAAAAATATCTAATCATTCTCTTTGATAAAAGAGTTTAAAAGAAAGACTGTAAAAATTTGTCATTGAGAAAGCTCTTATGTAGCCAGTATTACAGTAGTTATTGTTAGACTTAAACTTTTGACCTTTTACAACTAATACAAAGAGACTTCATGTAAATGAAACTCTGGATCTCTTTCCTCCTCTGCTAAAACATCATTAGATGATAAAACAGTATTGTTGTAGCTTGACTTTTTACCTTTCTTTCTTCTTCCCCATTCAAGATGAGGTTTTGTATTTATGAATAAGAAAGAAGAGAATTTCAGAATAAATCAAATCTTAAAAAGTCAAGAATAATACATTTGGAGAATAAATAGTAAAGTGAATACTATAAAGTAATGATATTGAAAGGGATTCTAATTACACAAATAGAGATGGAGGAAATAGGATAGTTTTATTTTTTTTTCAGAGGACCCACACCCAACTTAATTTCATCAGTATTTTTTCTCAGGCTGTTAAAAGTTTAATTAGTTTTTATTTCAGGGCTTTATTCAAGGCTAGATGGACAGCATAGTATTCTAAAGCTTTTAATCAAGAATATTGAGCTCTCCTGAGAAACTAATATTGCTGAATATTAGTATTTAGTGAAAGCTTGCAAATGACTTAATATTCTTCTCATTGCCATTTTCTTTGTGATTTATCCTGTTTTGCACATAATAGACAGTAAATATTGTCTGCTCTAGAACCTGACATAATTATATATATATATATATATATATATATATATATATATATATAAGCAGCTAGTGAAGTGATTCAAGAAAAAGAGTTAAATTCACATGATTGGATAAAAGAATAGATATAAAAGCATATACTATATGCCAGGCCCTGGTCTAAGTGCTTGAGATATAAAGAAGAAAAAGAAGGAAAAAAAAGATCATTTCTGTCCTCAAGGACCTTATAGCCTAATGGCAGAAGGAAACACACAAAAAAAGGAATCTAGAAAGGGGTGTGGGGTAGGGAAAATGACTGGGTACTAAAGGATATTATAAACATGGAAGAGCTCAAGCCAAGGAACACTATCTAGTAGGAAATGAAGAGATGACTGGACTCAGAACCCTTTTTAAATGGAAGCTTTGGAAGGAGTTCTTTGCTTGCCTTTTAAGCTTCTAATCAGAGAAGCAGAGATGATGAGTTTCCTGGTGATGAGGTTTCCCATAGGAATGATCATAAATGGAATTCAGTCCAAATAGTGAAAGATCCATATCATAAATATATCTTCCTCCAATGCCTAGTATTATACATTAGACATAAACTTTTAAAGCATTGTCCTGACTGAAGCATTTTGTTTAAAATATAGAGTTAATAATAACTTTGCTAGCTTGATTAATGTTGATAGAAATGCTAGTTCTTTTAAGTTCCAAGTTTTCTTTTTAAATATGAATATTCTAGATCAGTGATGGTGAACCTTTTAGAGACCAAGTGCCCAAACTGCAACTCTCGCAACATATGTGAACCCCCTGTCCCTGCCTAACACCATACAGGGATAGAGGAAGTACTCCCATTGGGCTTCTGGGCAGAGGGGAGGGTGATGAGAGAAATGTCCTCAGAGATGCATGGAGAGGGGGAGGTGAGCACCCTCCTGTGGCACATGTTCCATAGGTTCTACAACATGATTCTAGGTCAATCAACCAATTTACATCTGATTAAATTATCCAAATTTTTTCAATTATGTAATTAATCTTCTATATAAATGTATCTCATTTTTATGTCAACAATATTTAAAGGAGCCATAATATTTTTCATTAAATAGCAAATAATCCTTAACTGTTACAACATTCCAAATTCAACTCATTAGGCTTATACTTATATATTCATGAAATTGCAAAGGTATACCTTAAAATAATAATAGTAGTGTATGTATGTATAGTAGTCTCTCGGTGATCGAGAATGGCTATTGTCTTTGTGCAGTTTCATCTACGGTGTACCCTCATGTGGCTTTGGAGTCCAAAGGCTGAGGCGCACAGTTTGTGGCACATGGGGCCTGGGACACCAGTTGTTACGGGAGGTGCGGTTGTGGCCTGGTGTCGGCGTTCACGCGCAGCGGCAAGACGTCGACGTCGCTCATCTTCAAAGGTGGTGGCGCCATGGTGAATGTGGGTTTGCCAGCTGCTTCTGTCAGAGGCAGTGAGTTCTAGTTGCTTTGGTGTAATGCCAGCCCACTTCAAGTTGGACTTTAGCTGATCCTTGAATCTTCTCTTTGGTCGGCCTTGTTTCCTGAGTCCAGCTGACAGCTCACCATAGAATATCTGTCTTGGTATTCGCTGTGGGTCCATGCGGATGACGTGTCCAGACCATCGTAGATGGGTCTTGAGGACCAGGACTTCGATGCTGGTGGAGTTGGCTCTGTCGAGGACTTCCTGGTTGGTGATTCGGTCCTGCCATCAGATCCTCATGATTGACTGGAGGGAGCGTTGGTGGAATTGCTCCAGCTGTTTCATGTGCTTCCGGTACAGTGTCCATGTCTCCCAACCATACAGGAGCGAGCTGAGGACCACTGCGTTGTACACTTTGAGCTTCGTCGCAGTGCTTACACCGCTGTGTTGGAGGACTTTGGAGAGCAGCCACCCAAGTGCCTGGCTGGTCTTTTGGATCCTGGCATTAATCTCGTGGTCTAGGGACCCGTCGTTGGCGATGGTGCTGCCCAGGTACTTGAGAGTGCTGACGTTAGAGAGCGGCATGCCGTCGATTGTAATGCACGGCTGGTTCGTTGGCCTCCCTGGTGCAGGTTGGAACAGCACTTCTGTTTTGCTGAGGCTGATAGTCAGGCCAAACAGTTTTGTTGCGGTGGAGAACCTGTCCACAATGGTTTGGAGATGATTTTCTTGGTGGGCCATGAGAGCACAGTCATCTGCAAAGAGAGCTTCCAGGATGAGTCTCTCTGTTGTCTTTGTTTTTGCAGTCAGGCAGTGAAGGTCGAATAGTGAGCCTTCCAGTCTGTATTTGATGTATAGCCCAGGTCTAGGTCCATCACAGCATGTCGTAATACTTGGGTGAAGTATAGGTTGAATAGTACCGGAGCGAGGACACAGCCTTGTTTCACGCCATTGGAGATGTTGAAGCGATCGGAAGTCGCTCCACCAGATAGGACTTCCCCTGTCATGTCGACATGAAAGAGCTGGATCAGTTTGACTAATTTTGCTGGGCAACCGAGCTTGCTGAGGATCACCCACAATGCGTCCCTGTTCACTGTGTCGAATGCCTTTGTTAGGTCTATGAAGACAATGTAGAGACTCAGGTTCTGCTCAAGGCATTTTTCCTGCATTTGCCTCACCATGAAGACCATGTCGATGGTGCTGCGATCTGGTCAGAAGCCACATTGTGATTCAGGCAGGTTCTGCTCTGAAACAGATGACAGGAGTCTGTTGAGTATAACATGGGAGAGGATCTTTCCAGCAGTGGAGAGTAGTGAGATGTCTCTGTAGTTGTTACAGGCTGCTCGTGTGCCTTTGTTCTTGTATAGGGCTACAATGGAGGCATCTCTGAGTTCTGGGGGCATGTCTTCCTCTTCCCATATGCTGGTCAGCACTATGTGGAATGCCTGGAGAGTCTTTCCATTTAAGGCCTTGTACACCTCGGTTGGGATCCTGTCTTTACCGGGTGCCTTGCCTGCACTCATTTGTTGAATGGCTTTTTGAACTTCCTCTATTGAAGGAGGGACGTCAAGTTGTTCAATGGAGTGGTTTTGGGGGATCTGGTCAAGGGCGCTTTGGTCAATTGACGAGGATCGGTTGAGAAGCTGACCGAAGTGTTCTTTCCACCTGTTGCTGATGCCTTTTTTATAGTATTTGTTAAAAACCTATACTTTTTGTCTTAGTAATAACATAAGACAATAAGTTAAGGGCCAGGCAAAGGAGTTTATATGACTTACCCAGAGCACAAAGTTAGGAAGTGTCCAAGGCTAGATTTGAGCCCCAGAAAACAGGCTCTAAGACTTGTGCTCTATCTACTTAACTATCCTGTTATAAAGCATTTTAAAGGTCAAAGCATTATGTCCATACTATCTCAGGTGACCCTCACAACATCTCTGTGTGATAGTTGATATTATTTTCCATCTTATGTTATGAAATTGAGGCTGAGAGAGGTTGAGCAAATTACCCAAGACCTCATACCTACTAAACCTGTGAATTAGGATTCAAACTCGTCTCCTAGCCAATCCTGATAATGGGATTTTATATATGGATTTATAACTGGACCCTCAATAGCAATATCGTCACAATAGGACATAGAGGACATGACCTATTTCCTTTAACCCTATAAAGGAATTCAAGCTTGGTCCAAGAAAGTACAACAGGCAACCTCTCATTGGACAGCATGCTACCTACTGTTCCCTTTTGTGGTCAGGGTGTCCTACTTGACCTTATGCTAATGACTCCACTGCTGCTTTTTATGCCATTTCCTGCCTCTCTTACCTTTATCCCCAAGCACCTAGGATTCAGGATTATTCATGAACTTTGGCTTGATTCAGCATGACAAAGGGTGCCCTTTCCTCTTTGACCACTCTCCTTCTCCCCAATAAATATCTTCCCTCAGATCCTGAGGATTGTCCTTAATCACCAGGACCTGTCAAACTCATTCCACACCACCATCCCCTCCTAAAGAAGTAGGGATTCAACAGTTTAAGTCACACATTCATCCCCTCTGTTAAAAACTCATTTATAAAACTGCAGTTTATAGACCTTGTCAGCTGAGAAAATCCATATTCATCAAACATGGCAGTATCCCCAGCTGAAATAACATGTCAAGTAGTTGTAATATTTAAACTTCCTCTCACTTTTCTGAAACAAGAACATACATGGGTCAATAACATCTACTTAAAATAGTCACATAATATACTAATTGTCATTGCATGTCACATTGGTTGGCAATTTGGCACATTATTATGCAATCCATTGCACTACATTCCCATAGCATGAGATCACTGCAAAGATGAGTTTCTTTTGTTGTGTTTGCAAACAGGAATAGATCAAGGCACTGTATTCATATAGAGTGCCACTGTCCAATCTAAATGGGTATTATGGGATCATAGACTTTGAAATGGAAAGAACCTTCAAGATCATCTAATTCTACCCTCTTATTTTATACGTAAAGATAGTGGCACATAGAAAAATATCTCGCTGTTAGCAATTCCTATAGATCTTCTCCCCTTTTAAACTTTCTTCTCTCATTCTTGCCCCTGAAATAATGTCTAAGAGGAAAAAAAATGAACAAAGTAGAGATTATGTTCTTTATGCCAATGAGAAGGTAAAAATCTGGTGATATCATTTTGTGTAGTGAAAGGATGAGGTTGAAGCCATTCCCATTTGGTTATAAAGCCATAACCAGGCAAGAAAATATTTTTTTCATAAAACAATCAGAACTAAATATGAACAGGGCCCTTATACCTTCTTTCATTAAGCCAAAGCTATTGCATGAGAGACTGGGCCATGTCTTAGGCAAATAGGGAGAAGCTATGAAAGAAGAGATAAAAAAAGAGGTTCAGAACCACATCTATAATTTCTAATTAAAGTGAATGTGGAGCGCAGGGAGGAATGAGCTATAGCAAAGGAAAGAGAAATAAAGGAATTATTGACATTATGAGCATCTTGAAGAGGAGATCCCAGGCTTTGGGAAGCACAAAGAAAAGCTTAATCTTCTCCAGTTCCTCTTCTCATGATCCTCTTCTCATGATTGATCTATCTATAAATATTATAATATAATCTGCTGTTTCCTTACTCAAATGTTTCTTGCCAAATGAATTTTGCCTTAAACCCAAAGAAGGAAGGGATGAAAGATCTTTATATGTCTCTATGTGGAAACTATATTTATATCTATATCAATAGAAGACATAGCTAGAGATCGATAATAGATACAGAGAGAGATTATTCATCCCTATATCTGGGGATGATATAGAGATAGAGACACTATAGAGATTGATATAGAGATTATACAGAGGTAAATATAGTTGATACTGAGAGAGAAATAGAAATTATAGGTATAAACATAAAGACAGAGATAATTGATATAACAGATTAGATAGATTTGTATAATCATATGTATATATATATTCATATGAATATGAGGCCCAAATTCTGCCTAGTAAGGTATTTTCTTAACTGGGAATTTAGAGTGACTGTAAAGGAGCTCAGAACATTCACCTAAAATAAAGTCCCGAAAGCCAAAGTAGAAGAATCTTAAGGAAAGCTCAAGATATATTACATTGCCCCTAAGGTTAATGTAGCTAATTATTGTTACAAGGTATAATTTCAGTTCTTATCAGAATAATTTTTATTTTATTTTTAAACACTTACCTTCCATCTTAAAATCAATACTGTGTATGGGTTCCAAGGCAGAAGAGTGGTAAGGGCTAAGCAATGAGGGTTAAGTGACTTACCCAGGGTCACACAGCTAGGAAGTTTCTGAGATTGATTTGAATTTAAGAAGTCGCATCTTTAGGTCTGGCTTTCAATCCACTGAGTCACCTAGTTGCCTCTGGGAGTAATTATCTTAAAAGATAGAGACAGTTCCCTATTTCAACAGAAAAAAAAATTTAAGTTGCTTCAATTCATGTCCAATCCTTCTTGACCCCATCTGAGTTTTTCTTAGCAAAAATACCATAGTGGTTTGTTGTTTCCTTCTCCAATTCATTTTATAAATGAAAAAACCCGAGGCAAACAGGGTAAAGTGTCTTGCCCACAGTCACATGGTTAAGTCAGTATCTAAGGCCAAATTTGAACTTGGGAGAATGTCTTCCTGATTTCAGACCCAGCATGCTCTCTATTGTGCTTTTTTTATTCTCCTAGGTTGTTTTTTCACGTGAAAACAAATATTATAGCATTATCTGATAGAAAATACTTGGTCTTCTGCTAATTCCTTTAGCAAAGACTATTGCACTCATAACCTACTTTGAATAAATACTGATTTAACAAATTAGCTACTCAGAGAAAGATAGACACAGATAGTGATAAAGAAGGTACTAGCTGAAACAGGAAGCCTGGGGATGCAAATCCTGTCTCAGTTACTTGGTAGTTATGATTGGATAAATCACAATCTCTCTGGGCCTCAGGTTCTAACGATTCAAATGAAGGGGTTGGACTCAACAGAATCCAAGATTTTTTCCTAGCCCTAAAATCTAAATCATTTTTATGTGAGCTACCTACAGTATATAACAATATGGAAAAATATTCAAACCAGAAAACATGTTTTCAACCAGCAAAGTTATTTATTTCTCAAATATTCATATTTGAGATATATTTATATTTGAGATAAATACTAATTATCACATAGAATGTGTTGTAACTGAATTAACAAAACAGTCTTACAAATTATATTTCGGGAGCTTTCACATAGGTTTGTAATATCAAAGTAATTTTGAATTGGATGTTGAAGCTTAGGAGATGGGGGGGATGTAGTAAATTAAACTACTTCATTTTCTAAGATTGAAGTTTGGGTATAAGGAAGATAAAGGGGTTCTCTATACCTTGCATTAAGCTTCTAAAATATATTTTGATTGGGTATGATAGCCCATACTAGTTATCCTTGCTCCTGGGTGACTGAAGGTGGAAGGTCACCTCAGCTCAGACTTTCTGAACTAAGATCTCTCTACAGGAGAGATTTACACAATGTTTTCAACATACCCACAGGGACCTGAACCAGGAAAAATGTCATGTGAACATTTAGCAAAGTAAATAGAGGATATTACATCTTAAAACCATTTCAATATGTAGCCCACAGGATTTTTCATGTACCAATTAGTGGCTTCTATTTCTTTTAACTGTACACCATTAGGCTAAAGCCTATTCTTGCATCCAAATTAATTTGGGTACCAATATAGTGAAACCCTGGGAGAGAAGGCCCACCAACTGGCTTAAGAAGGGGAGACCTGCCAGTTTAGAAAAGCAAAGCAGTCTAAAGCTTTTATGCTGGTCAATATAGGAATCAGACTCAAAAGTGGCTGCTTCATTTCTAAGCCTGGGTAGGATTAGGAGACTCAGAATCTAAGAAGCCCAACAAAAACAACAATAATAAATGTAAATTTGTGTTTGGTGAGTTATATCACAAAATCAAGCCCTTTGATCATTTATTCCATCATTCCTTTTCCACAAATAGTCTTCAGAATGTTCTCAACTTTTCCCTTTGATGATTATCAGCCTTTATTTCCTGCACGCACTCTTTCAGCCCAGAGGGACCATTTTAGCTGGAATTTCTCATTTACAGAGTTATGCAAATGATGAAGTTTTTCCTACTTTCTTTTTCTAGGCTTCGATCCTGCTCAAGCCTTGGTTGCTTAGGTGGAAAATTAAATGAGACTTGAGAGTAATCAATGAGTAACCTTTAATGAGATACCAGCTCCAGGCATATATCATTGTCTGACCTACTGCAGGGAATCTCTGAAGCCTCATTAACAGCATTAATGATTTTAAAGAAATAAGGTACTGGGGAAGAGGGCAAAGGACACTGTCTGTTGCCTCTGCATTCTGGGTTATATGACCACAGACAAATTCCATCCAGAATCATCAATGTTTTCTAAGAGGTTCATAAAAATCCCATTCCCATTAAACTGCAGAGTCTTAGAACCTGAAACTTCCTTAACTAAATCAGGCCTCTAATTAATTGTCCACCTCTAAAGAAGGCATTTTCATCTAAAAATAATATTTCTTTCAAAGATTAATAGCTGAAAAAACACATAAATTCTGATAATATCAACTGTGTTAGAGAATTTCCCAAGCAATGTGGTTAAGTAGTGCAAGCTTTCTTAATCTATAAAAATTTTCACCAATCTGTTGCTTTCCCTCTAATCCTGGCTACATTGGCTTTATTTGTTCAATTTTTTTCAACTTAATGTACTCAGAGTTAACCATTTTAACCTATCAAACTACCAAGAAACTTTTTTTATAAAGTTAGAAAAAATTACACTGAAGTTCATTTCGAAAAACAAAAGATCAAGAATATCAAGGGAACTAATGAAAAAAAGTGAAGGATGGGGGCCAACAGTACCAGATTTTAAACTGTACTATAAAGCAGTGGTCATCAAAACAATATGGTTCTGGTTAAGAGAAAGAAGGGTGGATCAGTGGAAGAGAGTTGGGGTTAAGGACCTCAGCAAGATAGTGCTTTGGGGACAAAAACCCACTATTTGACAAAAACTGATGGAAAAAAATTGAAAAACAGTTATGGGAGAGATTAAGATTAGATTAACATCTCACATCCTATACCAAGATAAATTCAGAATGGCTAAATGACTTAAATATAAAGAAGGAAAATACAAGTAAATTACGTGAGCATTGAATAGTATACATGTCAGATCTATGGGAAAGGAAAGAATTTAAGATCAAGCAAGATATAGAGAATATTATAAAATGTAAAATGAATAATTTTGATTACATTAAATTAAAAAGGTTTTGTACAAACAAAACCAATGCAACCAAAATTAGAAGGGAATCAACAAATTGGGGGTGGATTTTATAACAAAAACTTCTGACAAAGGTCTAGCTTTTCAAATTTATAAGGAGCTAAATCAATTATGCAAAAAATCAAGCCATCCCCCAATTGACAAGTGGTTAAGCAACATGAATAGGCAGTTTTCAGATAAAGAAATCCAAACTATCAATAAGCACAGGAAAAAGCATTCTAAATCTTTCATAATTAGAGAAATGCAAATCAAAACAACTCTGAGGTGCCACCTAACTGACTGGCTAATATGACAGCAAAGGAAAATAATAAATATTGGAAGGGATGTGGCAAAATGGGACACTAATACACTGTTGGTGGAGTTGTGAATTGATCCAACTATTCTGGAAGGCAATTTGGAATTATGCCCAAAGGTCTTTAAAATAATTCATACCCTTTCATCCAGAAATACCACTGCTGGGTTTGTATCCCAAAGAGATAATAAGGAAAAATACTTGTATAAAATATTTATAGTCATGCTTTTTATAGTGGCAAAAAAATGAAAAATAGGGGGATGTCCCTTGATTAGGAAATGGCTGAACAAATTGTAGTATCTGATGGTGATGGAATAGTATTCTGCTGAAAGGAATGATGAACTGGAAGAATTCCAATGGAACTGGAATGACCTCCAGGAAGTGATGTAGCATGAAATGAGCAGAACCAGGAGAACATTATACCCAGAGACTGATACACTGTGGCACAATCAAATGTAATTGACTTCTTTATTAGTAGCAATGCAATGACCCAGGATAATCCTAAGGCAATTATGAGAAAGATCCATAACCAGATAAAGAACTGTTGGAGTAGAAATATAGAAGGAAAACATATGATTGATCACATGGATTGATGGGGATAAGTTTGGGGATTTTGGCTTTAAATAATCACTTTATTGCAAATATGAATAATATGGAAATAGGTTTTGAACAATGATACATGTATAACCCAGTGGAATTGCTCATCAACTCTGGAAGAGGAGATAAAAGAGGGGAAGGAAATTGCATGAATCATGTAACCATGGAAAAATAATCTAAATTAATTAATTTAAGAAATCAAAAATAAAATAAAAAGTTTTAATTAACCATTTTATATTTCATGCTGCTTTCTCTCTCTTGTTTATTCACAAATTTTCCCCTACCCATAAATCTGATAGGTAATATGTTCCTTGATCCTCTAATTTATTTATAATATCTACTTTTGTACCAAATTCACATATGCATTTTGGTAAATGCTGTAAGATATTCATTTACATCTAGTTTATGCCAAATTGCCTTCCAATTTTCCCAAAAATTTGACTAAATAGTGAATTCTTATTCGAAAAACTTGGAATTTTCCCTTTGTCAAACACAAAGTTATTATAAGTTTGTCATATATCTATTCTGATCTATCAATGTCTATCTCTGAGGCAGTACCAGATAGTTTTGATAATTATTGTTTTTAATATTCTTTTAAATCTCGTACTGTTTTATACCCTTCATTAATATTTTTATAATTAATTCCTTTTTTGTTTTTGACATTTTGCTTTTCCAAAAGAAAGTATTTTTCTAATTAAAATATTTTTCATTAATTTAATTGGGATAGCATGAAATGAATATTATAATTTTAATTATTTCATCTCTGCCAACCCATGGCTATTTAGATTCTTTAAATCTAAATTTATCCCTTGCCATCCTTTAGTGGATCCATGCCATGTTAAGAATGTCTCTATATAGAGAGCTTCCTGGAGACTTTGAGGAGCAAAGGCACTTGAACAAGGTCATACAGTCATTATGTATCAGAGGCAGGCCTTGAACTCACGTCTTCCTTACTCCTACATCAGGTCTCTTTGCATTGCTACATCTATATATTTGCATATAATTAATATACATATAACATATATGTGCATATAATTATATCTATACTCACATATACACATATAGGTATAGAAAGATAATAGATAAATACTGGCCCTCTATATAAGAAGATTTGGGTTCCAGGTCTACTTCTGATAGAACTTATGTTATTCTGAGTCAGATAATTCATTTAATCTTTGAGTTATAGTTGTCTCATCTGTAAAATGGGAATAACAATGTCACTTACTTTTTAGGTTATCATGAGAATCAAATGAGATAAGTTATGTCTAGTGCACTGAAATCCTTAAAGTGCTATATAAATATCAGCTCTCATCATCATTTGTGTTTCCATAAATGCTTTGAAATTGTCTGAGATCAATGTATTAATCAGATCCATTTTACATCCTCTAATGCTCCCTATCTCTTTTTTGGCCAAAAATTTTCTCATTATTGGTAAATCTGACAAGTTATATATAGTCCATGCTCCCCTCATTTAATTAAATCACCTTTCGTGTCTAAATCATGTACCTGGCCTTATCTTGATAGAGAATATTGGATGTTGGTCTTTTCCCAGTTTCTACTGACTGCTTCCAGTCTTCCTAGCAATTTTTGTCCAATAGTGATTTCTTGACCCAAATCTCTTCTCTCTCAGTTTATCAATCACTAAGTTACTTCTGTCATTTACTGCTGTATATTGTGTACTTAATCTATTCCATTGATTCATCATTCTATTTCTTAGACTGTACCAGATTATTTTGATAATTAACACTTTAAAATGAAGTTTCAAGTCTGGTACTGCTAGGTCATCTTTCTTGCTTTTTCATTGATTCTCTTGAAGTCTTGGCCTCTTGTCCTTCCAGATAAATTGTTTTATTTTTTTATTTTCTATAAAATATTTTTGGAACTTGATTGGTATGGCACTGGGTAAATTAAATTATTTACATAGAATTGTCATTTTATTATAACAGCTTGGTCTACACATGAGCAATAAACATTTCTCAGTTGTTTGGATCTGTTTTTATTTGTGTGAAAAATATTTTATAATTTGTTCATATAAACTCTTGGTTTGTTTTGTCAGGTAGACCTCTGATATTTTGTACTGTTTGCCATCTTTTTAAACATAATTTCTCTTGTTCTTTGATTTTTAGAGAAATGATAATGATTTCTGTGAGTTTTATATTTTGAAACTGCTAATTTTAAAAATTATTCTGTCTAGTTTTGTAGTTGATTTGTAGATGATTGATACCATCATGTCATATACATAGAATTATTTCCTCATTGTCAGTTATAATTCCTTTATTTTTTCTTTTAACATTGCTATATCTGGCATTTCTAATACAATATTGACTAATAGTGGTGATAAGGGATATCTTTGCTTCTACTCCTATCTTACTGGGAAGGCTTCTGGCTTAACCCCATTAGAGATAATGCTTTCTGATATTTTTAGATAGATACTACTTGTCATTTTAAGCAATGTTCCATTAATTGTTTTGCTTTCTTGGATTTTTAATAGGAATCCGTGTTCTATTTTGCTAAGCTTTTATGCATGAATTGAAATAATCATATCATTTTTGTTGACTTTGTTATTGTTATAGCAATTATGCTGATAGTTTATAAATCCACACACTCATGGTGTATTAGCTTTGTGATATATTGCTATAATCTCCTTGTTAATGTTTTATTTGAATATTTTGCATCAATATTTATTAGGGAGATTTGTTTATAGTTTTCTTTTTCTGTTTTTGCTCTTCCTGGTTTAGGTACCACCATATTTGTGTTGTGAGATGAATTTGGTAGAACTCCCTTGCCTATTTTTAGAAATAGTTAATATGCTGTTCGAATTATTTGTTCTACAAATGTCTGGTACAATCACTTGTGAACTCATCTGATCCTGGAGGGTTTTTTATTAGGGAACTCAATGTCTGATTCAATTTCTTTTTATAAGATAAGATTAAGCATTCTCTTTCTTCTGTTTAAATCTTTTTTATCCATCTCATTTAGGTCTGCAGATTTATTTGCATATATTTGGGCAATAGAGTTCCTAATAACTATTTTAATTTCTTTTTTCATTGGTGGTGAGTTCACTCTTTTTATTTTTGATAGTGGTAATTTGAATTTATTCCTAAAATTAAGTTAGCCAATGGTTTATTTTATTTTTTAAATTGAATGGTTTTCTTAATTTTAATTTTATTAAACTCTCCTTTTATTTTCATGATTTCCAAAATTTTTGTATTTTATTGGGGATATTTAAATTCCTTTTTTCTGCTCTTTCTCAATTTTATTGATGTAAGCACTAGAGATATAAGTTCTCCCTAAGTACTGCTTTGACTACATTCCATAAATTACTTTTAAGTTATCTCATAGTTCTGATTCTATAATGAAGTTATTTATTTTTCCATTATTTGACCTTTCATTCTAAATTTAAATTATTTGCTTTCCAAATAATTTTGTTCCATGCCATGTTTGCACTTTGCTTTGCTAATTGTAGAGGCATAATTTGCATCATGATTTGAAGAGGATGCATTTAATATTCATGCTTTTCTATGTTTGGTGGTATAGTTTTTATACTCTAATCCATAAGCAATCTTTGTTAAAGGTCTTCCCTATCCAGCTGAAAAAAATTATGTTGCTTTCTATTTCTATTAAATTTTCCCCACAGGTCAATCATAGCTTCTTTTCTAAAATTCTATTCATCTCTTTAACTTCTTTCTTATTTACTTTGTATTTAGATTTGTCTAATTCTGAGAGGGGAAAATTAAGGTAACCAATAGTACAGTTTTTGTTGAAAATTTCCTCCTGTAATTTATTTAACTTTTCCTTTAAGAACTTGGATATTATATCATTTGCTTCAGATGCTTAGTATTTATTCTTCATTGTTTCTGGTACTTTTTAGTGACATTAGAGTTTCTCTGCTTATTTCTTTTATTTAGATCTCTTTTTTTATTTCTCTTATATAAATTTGGGATTGCTACAAATGCCTTTTTTTCAACATCAGCTGAATCACAGTAGGTTGTGCTACAGCCTCCGATTTTAACTCTGCATGTCTCTGTTTCAAGTATCTTTCTTATTAACAACATGTTATTGGATTCTGTTTTATAATCCATTCTCTTATCCACTTCCATTTCATGAGTGAGTTCTTCATATTCATGGTTACAGTTATGGTTATGAGTTATCTTTTTTCCAGTTTATATTTATCTCTCTCTATTTTGTCTCTTCTCAAAACTCTATTTTGCTTCTGATCACAATCTCCCTTAATTTCCCCTTACTTACTTCAGTCTTTCATACTTCTCCCATTCACTTCTCCTGCTAATTCCTAGTTGGATAAGATTAGTATTATGTTATCCCTACAGGGAGCCTATTCCAATGATAAAGTTCAAGAGCTGCTTGGTTCACAACCTCTATTTCCCCCTTCCCTATAAAAGCTCTTCTTTGTCCACCTCTTTTTTGTGAGATGTTTTCCTATTCTTTGTTTCTTTTCCTCCTTCTTCCAGTTCATCACTCTTTACTTTATCATTTTTTTTTAGATAATTCTATCATAGTAAACTTACACCCATGCCCTCTATTTATGTATACCTCCTAACTGCCATAATAATGATAAAGTTCTTAGGAGTTACAAGTATCATTCACACAAAGGAATGTAAACAATTTAATTTTATTTAGTCCCTTATGATTTATCTTTCATGTTTACTTTTGTATGCTTCTCATAAGTCTTGTATTTGAAACTTTAATTTTCTATTAAGCTCTGGTCTTTTTATTAGGAATACTAAAATTTTTCATTTAATATCTACTTTTCCCTGAAGGACTATATTCTATTTTACTGGGTCAGTTATTCAATATTATAATCCTATGTCTTACAGAATATCAAATTCCAAGCCCTCCAATCCTTTAAACTGAAGCCTTCTAAATCTTGTGTGACTGTGGCTTCACAACATTTGAATTATTTCTTTGGCTCCTTGCAATATTTTCTCCTGGGACAGAGATTTCGGGAATGTGGCAATAATATTCTTGAGAGTTTTCATTTGGAATAGCCTTTAGGAGGTAATTGGTGAGTTCTTTTGATCTCTATACTCTCATTTTATGATATGATTGTTTTTTTAAAATTCTCTTTGGTAATTCCTTGGAATATGGTGTCCAGGTTGTTTTTTGGATCATGGGTTTTAGGCAGTCCAACAATTCTCAAATGCCCTCCCCTTGATAAATTTTCCATTTCAGTTCTTTTTACAATGATATACTTTGTATTGTTCTTTTTTCATTCTTTTGATTTTATTTGTTTACTAATGTCTCTTGGAGCAATCATATTCCATTTTCCTGAACATCATTTTAAAACAATATTTTATTTTCCTCAATTACATATAAAAACAATTTTAAACATCTTTTTTTTAAAAAAAATTGAGTCCACCTAACAGCTAATAAAAAGAGGTTTACTTAGCCACAACAAGGGAAAGACATTCATATCAGAAAAGGAATGTCCATCCAGAATATAACCTTGATTCAGCAAAGAGCAGCTTTCCTGTGGTCCTGCTATCATCTGACATATAAGCTAGAAATTCCAGTTCTCTCATTTAGTCACATAATAAAATGTAGTCATGATAAATTCATTGTCTATTAATTAATTTTTGAACCAAGAAGTTATTTCTCTTATCAGCCAGATACTTTAAGAGTCATTGCCCTTACATTGCTTCCATTCTGTCAGGATATTCAATATAAACACACATAAGTATATATGAAATAAATATAAAATAAACCCAAAGTGGGTAGGGAAGTAGGGCACTATTAATTAGAGTATTAGAAAAAAAGATTTCCTTATAAAACATAGTACTTGAGTTGAACCTAGAAAGAAGTGAGGTAATCTATCAAATCATAGATAGAAAATATTTCATTGCAGTCATAAGGGATGACCAGTATAAAGCCAGGAAAATGGAAAATGAAAAGCATGTGCGAGAAACTAGATACTAGTTGGCCTGATGCTTCAAGAAGGGAAGTAGTGCAAACTAATTAATTGGTTTGTTAGATGACCAGGAAATTTAATGGGGGAAAATCTTCCAGCCAGTTATTTGCATAATTGGCTCCAATACTCCTTCCAAATTGAAGATCTTCATTTGTCCAATTTTTTTTTTCATTTTCTGTGGGTCAAGATGGCTTTGCAATTTGACACTCTCTGAGGTTCTTTAGATGAAATTTTGCTTCAATGGTTTTAAAAGGAATTAAAGAAATAAAAGAACAAACACTGCTAAAAATAAGAGCTAATTTTTCAACTTTAGTTTTGAGGGCACTGTCAGAATGTACACTTCTATGTGAAAAGCTGAAAGAGAAAGGGAATTTTTTTTGTGATGAACCCTTGGCTGGAGGTGAGGCCTTGCAAATTGCTTCTGGTACAAAACCTTCTCAGCAGGATACAGTGAAAATACAGAGTGGGGATATGATGCTATTGTTGTCTGAAATTCTTGTTTTCCAGAAGGAGGGTACAGATCATAGAAATAAATTATATTCATTCAAAGAATGAACAGAAAAGGAAAGGAAAAAACGCCCAGAGAAATATATTAATGAAATAGTATAATCAACACATTTTCATATTCAAATGACAATAATTTTTCTTGGCTCATTCAGCAAAAGAACAAAATACTCTTGTGCTTTTGGAAAGTAGAGGATCAAAGATATATTTTATCTATAAATACTTCAAAGCAGATTGTCTTTATCACATTATGTTGCTTCATTTTACTAGAGCTGCATATCATGGTGTTTTTGAGTCAGGCTGCCCCCAGCTTTATCCTACCTATCCTCATTAATCCAAAAATAGCAAGAGTTCCCCAGTAGGATCAAGCATTGTACTTGGGAATGACTGACTAATCTGAGAGAGAAACAGTATGATATTATTAATGCTCCATGAAGAACATGGGAGTAGTAGTAAGTGTATGAAAGAGGCTGGAGATGTTGGCAGCAATTTCTGAGGCAATGCCCAAGGATTCAGTCTCCTGATGTCTTATTTTGGAGAATTTAATTTTGAATCACAAAGACTTCTCCATGGGGTTGACCTTTGTGGTGTATGTGGCGTAAAAGAACAAATTATATCCAAAATTCTTTTGGCGCAACTAGATGTTTCCTATTTCCCAAATGTGAAAGGGAAAATCAAACAGGCCATCTTTTTTGTTTGCACATTATTATGCACCTATGTCAGAGACCAAATAAGCTTTAAAAATATAGCATTCAAAGACATCTTAAAAAGACAGTCCAATTTCAAGTTATTTAATTCAACTGCTACCCTCTCCTATTTAATCAGTTAACAAGTTATCTTTTAATTTGCCCCCAAACACCTCTCACATTTGTCCACATAGCATCGGTGGTAGCTAGATAGCACAATGTCTGTTGTTATGGAGTCAGAATAGATCTGTATTAAAATCTTGCTTCAGACATTTATGAGCGATGTGACCATGTAAAAGTCACTTAATAGTACCTACCTTAAAGGGTTGCTGTGAGGATAAAACAATATGTATAAAATATTTTACAAAATCTTATGAATGCTTGTGATTATTATCATTACCTTCTCTTAAATTACATGATTATATCCCACTTCAGGCTACCATCACTTTTCATGCAGACTAATTGTGATTTCCTCTTCGTTAAACTCCCAATTTCCAATCTTATTTCATTAGCCTCCATACAACTGCTGAATTACTATTCTAAAATACAGAAAAGATCATGTTTCTTGACTGCAGAAGATTTTTTAGTGCCTTCTTTTGCCCATAAGAAAATATGCAAACTCTTCTGTTTGGCATTTAAAGCTCTTCAAAATTTGACTCCAGTTTATCTTTCCAAATCTTTATATTATCATCATGCAATAGATTGTGTCCCAGTCATAGTAGCCCATTTGCTGTTTTCCATAAATGACATTCTATGTCCTACTTTCATATCTTCTTATAGTTCTTCTCCTGGGCCGGAGTACCCTGCCAACTCAGCTTCTCCTCTTGAAATTCCTGGATCCCTTTGAAGTCCAGCTCAAGTGACATCTCCTCAAGAGGCCTTCTCTGATTATTCTTTTTCTTAGTATTGTTCTCCCTCTGCTCCTTTTCAACATGTTCTGTTTTTAGCTACCAAATGATTTCCCTGCAAGCTCATCTATGCAGATGCTGTTGTTTCAAGTTCAGTAAAGGCTATATTCTGTATTCTTTCCAAAGAATCAGACTTGATATCCCTCTTCTATGGCTCTCTTTATGCCAATGGCTATGTATATTTGTATATCTAGGAGTCTCCAGACACTAGCGAAAACCTTCTTTCCTCAACTTACTATATTTAATGTACATGGAACAATGGATTCCTTTCTATATAAAAGTTCACAAACATGCTTAAATGCCATATGTAGTTTTTTATTTACTCCAGAGATAGAATCAATAAGTAAATGTATAATAATTAATAAAATGGAAATGGAAAATAATAAAACATATGCCACTAGAGGTTCTCAGTCTGTCATTATCAATTCCCATTAGTCTCCCAAGACATAAAATCACACTGGCCCCAGGAGTTCTAAGAAATGCACAGTTTGAGTTTGTTTAGTTCTCCATGACTATGCCAACTGTGAACGTGCAATAGTTTCTCCAAGATTCTCAATTCATACTTCTAGTAGGACTGGTTAAAAGAAATTCTAGAATGTGAACTCTTTAGATCCCCCTCCCCTACTGCACACTTTTTGGGGATCGGAGGTCATGATCCTTTAATAATCTGTTAAAGCTTTTTAGAAATGGTGCTTTAAAATACATGAAATAAAATACACAGGATTAAAAGGAAACCAATAATAATGAAACATAGTTATAAAAAAATAAGTTCACAGACCCCAGTTTATAAGCCCCTGTTATAAAGGACCTGGGATTTATCACAGGGGTAATGGGCTTGGGAGATAAGTAGCCTCAGAATCTCATTTTAGCCTAGACTAGAGCATGGAATTTGGCCCTGTCTCTATTCACACTGGCAGAGACCTCCACACCAAAAACAGATTCAGATCACCTAGGGAGCTGAGTGAACAGAAGAAGGCTAATGATTCTATTGTTAGACCTTACCAATCCACTGTTCAGCTACAACTGTGACACCTCTTCCTCTCACTCTTCCAATTCAATGTCCTGCTTTGATGAAGAGAGATGAAGAAAGAATCTACAGCTACAGAAAGATATTACACATTTACTTTGCACATATTTTGTATTTTATTTTTGTATATATTGTTACCCCACAGCAAAAGACTAGTTCCTCAAAGACAAGAGACCATTTCTTTTTTTTTATTATTATATCCAGCACCTAGCTAGACAGAGCATTAAACTAGCATTTCTTACTACAGACTTGGGTATATTGATAAACTAATTTCTAAAAATAAAAAATGTTAATTTGTTACTTCTAAACAAACTAAATAGGTGGATTATCTTTAAATATTAACATGCCAAAACATTCTTATAAGGTTTAAAGGTTAGCCCTTAACTGTAGGAAGCTGTCAATCTCATTTAAGCTGACAGATGTGCTTTTACAGCTGGAGCCATAATGAAGATCTTTAAGTGTGGGCTCTTGGGAGGGAAATGATGTATCCAAACAGCAACCACCTTCATCAAGTTACTTTTATGGATAGAAAGAAGTGAAACAGCTGTTTTCATAACAAACCGACAAGAACTTATGCTAGCCCTTAAAATGGTCCTTGTTTTATTAATGACAAAGAAAAAGAAAGGCAAACTTCTTTAGTAACTTGTCTGAAAGTATTTGTAACTGTTAAATTACTTATTTGTTAGCCTTCTGAAGTGCATCCATATTTACAAGTTCAATTTACAGGATAGACTGGACTAATAGACATAAACTACAAAGCTAAAACTAAAGTGTTAATCAAATTTGAGATGAATAATTTGTTTCTAAAATTTTTGCTTTGCTAATTCTTTATATTGAACATATCTATAAGATTATATGAAATCAACAAAATTTGGGGGAATTGTTTACATACATTGGGATGAACCATACATGATCTGGAATGATTCTCATAATATTGCAGAATATTATTTGCAACTTTTCCAGTTATAAAGTGGAGGAATTGTAGGTATCAAGTTGCTCCAGTAACTGTATCATTATTCTGTTTATATATATACATATTCATTTCAGGGTACTTGCCTTTGGATGTCATTCTTTAGAAAGTTTTTACAAAGGTACAAGAGTGCTACTGTTGCTCTCTAAGGGTTAGCACTGCTGTCTCTTGAGACAATGCATAGATAACATCTGAAAGTTTGTTTGGAATAGAACTGAACCGAGGTCACTTTCCAAGACAACAAACTGTCTGCTGCCTTCTTTGACCCTGAAAGGTTAGAGTTGTGGAATTTCCTGAAGAGTTTCTGTTTGGTCTGACATTTTTTATGAAAGCATCAAGGGAATAGAGAGTGCCAGAGGAAAAGAATTACTTTCACTGAAATTGTAAAATATAAAGTTATTAGGTTACCAAAACTCATTGGAATAAGAGGTGAAGGGAATCCGAGGTAGCTATTATTTAGCAATGTTAGCAATGATTATAAATAAATGAAAGTGCATATATTTATGTGTATATATATATGTATTTTACATGAACCAAGAAGTAGCCATCCTCTTTTCATAGGTTAATTAAATATTTTAGCTTAGGATTTGTAAGTATTGATTTTATGTGTGCATGTGTGTTATGTGTATGTATGTCTTTGGGCAAACTAGTAGAGATCTGAGAAGTCTGCACACTAAGAACCAGTCTTTCTCCTATTACCAACATCATAAGCATCAGAATGTAAGCAAAGTTCAAGGATGTCTTTCTGAACAATGTCACAAATAAAGGAGGAACCGAGCAATAAAATTCAATGTTTTTTCATTTAGAATAATATGCCATATTAATGAATCTCTACTTATCTAGATTTTTAAAAATATGTATATTTTTTAATTAATGGGTTAGGAAATTTGGGATTAGACCAGAAGATTTTTCAAAATTTTAGCATCAAGTAATTCTAGAGATGTAAAATTTTTAGAGTTCATAGAGCCAAACCCCTTTATTCTACAGAGGAGGAAACAGGTTCAAAAATGGAAAGTAACTTGCCCATTAGGACATACCAGTAAGTGGCAGAACTACAATTCAGACATATGTCTTCTGACATCAGGATTAATATTTTTCCCTAACAAATAATCTAGACTTTTTTGGATAATAAATAATTTTTTCATATGTATCCTCAAAAACATATTGTGCATTACAAACCTGTACAAAAAGGCAATCTGGATCTATTCCCAAAGAACTTTAAAAGCACAAATACCCTTTGATCCTGTGATACTACTAGTAGGTGTTTATCCCAAAGAGATTTTTTTAAAAGGGAAAAGGACCTGTTTGTACAAAATGTTTATAGCAGTTTGTTTTGTGGTGGCAAAAAATTGGAAATTGAAGGGATATCTATCAACTGGGGAATGTTTGGGCAAATTGTGGTATATGGTTAAGATGGAATACTGTTGCATTATAAGAATTGATGGACAGGATTATTTCAGAAAAAATAACCGGAGGGACCCATATGAACTGATACAGAGCAAAGCAAGCAGGAGAAGAACATTGTTCACAGTAACAGCAATATTGTATTGTGATCAACTGTGAGAGACTTAGTTATTCTTAGCAATACTATCAGCCAAGGCAATTCTGAAGGATTTATGACAAAGAATGCTATCCACCAACAGAGAAAGAACTGAGAGTCTGAATGCAAACCAAAGCATACAATTTTTCTCTTTATTTTATTTGTGGGTATTTTTATTTGGGGGGTTTGGTTTTATTTGAGTATTTTCTTATAAAATGACCTATACAGAAATGTGTTTTACATGTTCATATATGTATAACCCAGAACAAGTTTCTTACCATCTCTTGGAGGTGAGAGAGATAATTTGACTCTGGAATTTTTGGAAAATGCATGTTAAGGGGTAGCTGGGTGGCTCAGTGCATGGAAAGCCAGGCAGTGCTAGGTTCAAATCTGGCCTCAGACCCTTCCTAACTGTGTGACCTTGAACAAATCATTTAACCCCCATTGCCTAGCCCTTACCACTCTTCTGCCTTGGAGCCAATACACCATATTGATTCTAAGAGAGAAGGTAAGGGTTAAAAAAAGAATATGTAGGTCAAAATTATTACATGTATTCAGGAAAATAAAATATTAAAAATAAAGCTTACACAAAACTAAATAAAAATAGCGGTTCAAGATAAAATATTTAATCATATAATTAATAGGATGCCACTAGAATTTACTGAGTAAGAAAGTGTCATATTCATTCAAAGATGCGCTTTAAGAAAAAAGTTGTGAAGATAAATTGAAGTGGAGAGAAACTTGAAATCTCAAAGCCAATTACTAAACTGCTGTCATAGTCCAGATGAGAGATACTGTGGGCCTGAACTTGTATAGTACCTATGTGACTGAAGAGTAGAAATATCTAAGAGATATTATAGAGAATTAAATAACAGGATTTGGTAATTGATTGCCTATAAGCAGAGAGGGAAAGCATGTATTCAAGAAAAATGGAAACTTTCAAAATATGGTTACTCTAAAGAGATTAATGCCTTAACAGAAATAGGGGGTTTGGCAAAGGGAAGGATTTTTAGGCAATATAGGGGAAATAATACTATTTGGAACATATTGGCTTTGAGATGGCTAAAGGACATTCATTTTGAAGTGCCTAATAGACAGTTGTGATTTGGAACTGTAACTCAAGAAAGAGATGAGAACTGGACATATAGACCTGGGAGTTACAGAGATAATGATAAAGTTCATGAGAGCTGATGAAGTCAGCAAGTGAGAGAGAGAGAGAACCTAGAATCCTCATTCTAAGAGAGATACCAACATTCAGGAGCATGATAATGATGATAATCGGCAAAGGAGACTGAAAATGAATTAGATAGGTAAAAAAGAGTCAAAAGAAAGCAATGTAATAACAAATCCAAAAGTGAGGCTCATTGATAGGGCCAAAAAAAAAAAAAGATCACTGGTGACTCTGAAGCGAGTGGTGTTCATTGTGGAAGAAGTCAAGTATAAATAGGAAATTAAGAACATGGGGGAGGGAAAGGGAATAAGCATTTATGCAGATCTTACTATGTTCCACAGACAGTGTTTAGTCCTTTAGATTGGAAGAATAGTAGTGTTTTCTTAAGAAACAGGAAAACTCTAAAAAAAATGGTCATTAGGTTTAACTCTCCTGAGGCTGCCTTCCCTGAAGTAGTTAGTGAAGTCTAATAGTGGGTGAAGATGCTCACTTTGGGGACCATAACATTAGATTAGCCTGCTTCCTTCCCAGTGTTTCTTTAGCATTATGTATTTAGAACTTGGGTCTTCCATTGAATTAATCTCATTTTTTATAAAGACACTACAACCTAGGGAGGTTATAGGAGTTCTCTTAAATCATACAGGTAGTACACGGAAGACCTGGGATTTGAATTCCTATCCTTTGACTCTGAATCTAGAATTCTACTTACTTCATCACTGTGATTCTTTGAATAGCAAGCAGAATGAATAGGGAGGGAGGAAAGCATCACTTTTTCTTGATAACATCATTTGTCTAAGTAAACCATAGAAGCTATAGATTTAATTATAGGGTTAAACTAAGCTGATAATTCACCCTCAAAAATGTATCAGATAAACTAGTCTAATGGTTGTTTTATTCTATAATTAATGGGTGCAATTTATTCACTTAAATGAACTATTTAAACAGATATTTCTTTGTCCCACATTAACCTATCCTGAAGTTACCAGACTGACATTTATGGAACCACTCACATCCCCAAATCTTCCTGCACAATGAAATGCACAATTTTGATTGGTGATACAATAGCCTGCCCTTAGCCATTGAGTGGCATTGTGGGGTTTAAAATATCTGATGTAGTTAAAATAAATAGGTGTTGTTTAACTTGATAATTAAAGTCAAGGAAAGTAAGCTAAGTATTAATATCATCATGACTTTGAAGAAAAAGTCTAAAATTTTAAAGCATAAATGCACAAAAATGCATTTATTTTTGCCCCATAGATGAAATTTCTTTCTGTAGTCATAATTCCTTTAAGTTAAACAGTTGTTATATGTACATGTTATGAACCTGTCTTTTAAAAAATACAAGAATTGTTTTTGAGAAAAAAGTTTTTGCAGTTGCTAAGGTCCAGAAGCAGAATAAAACTAGAAGTAGGTAATATTCTTAGCAAATACTTTGCATCTGAGGAACCTTAGTTTTCATAAAGTTTATTCTTTTGTTCTTTTAAAAATATTCTCATTTTCAAGGTTTCGTTTTTTGTGGCTAGAGGAAATGAGGAGACATACAGGAAAATATTGCCTAGATCTACTTGAGGCAATTGTTATCAGCTTGTTTGCACCTTTCAAAGTTAGTTGTTAGCTGATAAAGCATCACAGAAGGTGTGAAACACATATTGAAGTGGGAAAATAATTTCATTACAGTAAATAAGGAATCAGAGGTTTAGAAAACTTTAATGTGGAAGAAACTACATCTGACAGAAAAGTGGAAGCAAGTTTTCCATTTTTTGAAAAATGAAGCTAAGAATTACCCAAAGGGCAATGGAGCAGAACATGATAGTCATGAGCAGATGGCAATATATTATGTAAGCAAAGAAATGAGAAGAGGTCTGAGGGCTATCATAAAATAAATGTATGAGAAGAAAAATGGGATGGTCACATAGTGAGACTAAGACCCAACAACTTATCTACTCGATTTGTAGTCTCATAATGTCAGGACTACATGAGCATTTTGGATGGACCCTTCATATAAATTTATAGTAGAACATTAGCAAGAAATGCATAAGAATGGGAAGGCATTGGTGAGTTATCATCTATTTAAGGGAAGGAAGTACCCCCATTCCTGTCATCACAGATCCATTTAAGTCAAATCCTATTGTAATGCCTTATTATGACAAGAGGTGATGCCAAGGTCTTTGGTAGATTCCCCCAAGCTAGAATGACTTTATATATGAACTGTATGACAGGCTATATATTTCCTATTAGAAGAACAGCTTAGCTGAATTCAAAGAGACTCATGATCAGGTTGTCCACAACAAATATCAAAGACCATGCCCTAAATTGTTAAAGGGTTGTTCTCTAGTTTGCTGAGTGAAATTACCACGTGAATGAGAACATTGAAGTATTAGAGAAAATAGATTCAGTGTAATTCAACTAAATAACAATATATGTATGCATCATAAAATTAATTAATAACTATTTGGGTCTCCCACTTACCCCAGACAACTGCTTAACTATCTAAGGACTATCTGAAATGTTTAGTAGGAGTCAGGAGGAAAAGGGGGATTAAAGGAGATGTGTAGAGGAAAGTTGAAGAAGCAAGTTGGGTAGCAAATATTACTGAACATAGAGACTGAACCTGGAATGAGCCGATGAGGATATGTTCCAAAGTCAAGACAGCTTTCTATGCAAGACTCACTAGTGACTGATATATCTACTTTTATCTATCTATTTATCTATCTATCTATCTATCTATCTATCTATCTATCTATCCATCTATCTATCTATCTGTCTGTCTGTCTGTCTGTCTGTCTGTCTGTCTGTCTGTCTGTCTATCTACATATCTATCTGTAACAATATTCATAAAATATAGTCTTTGAGAAAAGTAAGAGAGATATCCCTTTAAAGCAAAGAAAAAAAAACTTCCTGAGGATTTCCAGATGACCTTGAATACTACTTTTTCAATTTGTATTTTGTTATTTTTGAAATTGCCTAAATTTGGTATGATACTAAATGTTACGCTTCCAGATTGGGAAAATATTGAATGGTTATTGTATGGCAAATATTCTGGGAAACCCAACTTATTAACAAAATTTAGCAGTCTAAATTTTGTGGTTTTTAGAAATAAAATATTGTGCATTATTATGTGATAACCTGTATCTCTGTTCTGTTAGCTATTGTATCATATTGTATCTTTCATTATCAGTTTTAAATTAGTAGCCATGGCTGAAACATTGTGGGACTATCAAGTGTGATCGACTTTGCTATTAATAGCAATGCAGTAATCCAGTACAATTCTGGGGGATGTATGAAAAGGAATGTCATCCACATCTAGAGAAAGAACTGTTGGAGTAGAAATGTAGATGAAAACACATGACTTATTACATGTTCATTTGAGTATATGATTTGAGTTTTGGTTTTATAAGATTACTCTCTTACGAAAATGAATAATATGGAAATGGGTTTTCAGTTGAGGTTTAAGAAGATAAATGTTTTAAGTCTTAAAAAAGTACCTTTCACTTACTATTAGGGATTCATTGCTACTGTTAAAAATGGACTTGATCTAGTCACAAGCTTCATCCCATCTAAGTTCAGCGTTATCTTTAAAGTCTATGGGTTTCCTTGTATTACTTCTTTTTGTTTGTTTTGTAATTTGAATCACGTGCATATCAATATATAGTTAAAGTTATGGAATTTACTACTGAGCTTTTTCTTGAATTTGTCTCATGTGAATTTATGGGCTTCTGAAATATTCTTCTCCTTCCTCTTTATTGTACATAAAAGGATACATAGGCAGTTCCCCCCCTCCCTTCATTTTTTAGTTTAAAGTCAATTTTATTAGATTGGAAAGACATCTAGGAAATATATTCTTGCCATCTCTTTCCAGGAATCTGTCAGTCCCGTGTCCATCACCCAAAAGCCCAAATCTCACTCTCAGATACAATCTTCTTGACCAACTGTTCATTTTCCAAATCAGTTTTTATTTTCTAAATCTCTTGCTTCCAATGGGCAAAAGCAAAGAAACTAATATATGCCCCTAAGCTCTTTAGTTTCTTGCCCAAGACTTCATCAATCATTGGTGATAAATCTTTTATATTCCTTCTAGTAATATAATTTGTTTTCATGTGAATCAACAGTTGTTATCTATTCAGAAGTCTTGAGAAGTTCATTGTTATTACATGTCCAACAGCACACAGCAGATCTCTCTACTGCTGTTATTAGGCAAATAGCTGTTTCAACATCTCATGAGAAAGTTATCAGAAACTATTACAAATCTTTTCATTTTGCCCTCAAAAGAACAATCCAGTGATGGAGATGGATAGGTATTTTCTTCCCCCACCCCCTCACTTAATAGAAAAAAATGGAAGTGTAGTATGGAAATGACTTTTCTAAAAAGCACATGAAATGAAGGAAGAAAATGAAGGAAACAGGCATTTGTTAATCACTTATTATGTGCCAGGCACTATACTGAGTATTTTACAAATATGATCTTGTTTGATCCTCACAAGAGCCCTGGAAGATAGGGGTTATTATTATCCCCATTTTATATTTGGGCAAACTGAAGCAGGCAGGGGTCAAATGACTTTTCCAGGATCACAGAGCTAGAAAAAAATCTGAGATCATTATTAATTCAGGCCTTCCTGATTCAGGGCTTAGCACTCAACTTGCTCTGCCACCTATCTGTCTTTAATGGTTGCAGATAATCAGAAAAGCCAAAATAGCAACCTAATTGTTTTGACTGCTGGTCTTATGTCATTTCTGTTACCACATTGCTTCTAATTACACCCCACAGGTAATTGAAAAAAGATAAACTATGTTTCATTTTTTATCTTTATACAGTAGGTACCCTGTAACCTCACATATTCCTTGTACCAAGGTGGACCTCAATGAAAGTTCAACTGAATGCCTCCTTCTTAGACCAAGATATAGGGCCAGTAGGACCTGACCAGACAGGATCTCTGTCCTGTCAAATGTTGACCAACAAAATGATGATATAAGTATTTTTTGGCAGTAGCAAAAAACTGGGAATAAAGTAGTATGGCTATCAATTGAGGAATGTATAAGTAAATTTTGGTATCTGCAGGTAATGTTGCCTAGAAACCTTTTTGTGCTGTAAGAAATGATGACCATGATGAATTCAGAGAAACATGGAGTTATTGGAACTAATACAAAGTGAAGTAAGTAGAGCCATACACAAAGAACGGCAATAGTTAAAAATCAAAATAGAATATTAAAAATTATCATCCCAAAAAAGAGATATGGAAAGTAATACCTTTCCCTCACTTCTTAACATTTATGGGGAAGTATTAGTGTGGTTATTATGCAGCCTATAACAATGAGCTTTTTCAGTATCTTAAATATTGCTGATTTTAAAATTTTCTTTTTACCCCCTTTGTTATAAAAGCTAACTAGTAGGGAAAGGAGATATTTTTGACTTGGGAAATATGGGTAATGTTTTCAAAATATTAATTTAGTGTATTTTTTAAAATAAAGAAATGTATGCAGCTTATTTTTCAGACATGTCCCTACAGGTAGGCGACTACTATTAAGTGTGAATCTAATTATATCAACAAGATCTCTCTGCCCTTAAAAATCCTTATCTTGTCTACTTTATGATGCTTGAAATTCCTTTTGGAAGGTTTTATTCTATAATTAAGCATAAAGATTGAGTGCAAAAACCATAGGGGAGAGATCACCTCTTTATTTAAATTAATTCATACTAAGTTACATATATGATATAATATCCTTCCCTGAAAATTGGTTTTGACAGAGCAGAGGAGAGAGATTGAAGACTACGAATTGTCCTTAGCAAAACAGAACTAAATCTATATCAGCGATAAAAAAAAGTACAGAAAGGAGGGGCTGGGAGTAGTCGTGGTAAAACTGATCATCTTCAGAATTTTTCCAATAACTCGATCTATAATTCTAAGGGGGAAATGATGGATTTGAATTTAGACAATGTGCGTTTGAAACCAACTTCTGTCACTTATTAGCTGCATGACCATAGGCAAGTCAGTTAAGTTCCTTTGGTTCTAGTTTTTAATGGAGGAAATTGAACTAGAAGGCCTCTTATGAGTTTATTTTTCAACTTTAAACTTATGGTCCTATTTTGTTTAAAATATAGGTTAGTTATATATGTCAACTCCTTTTTACAGGTACAGAATTTTAAATAAATTTAACCTCATGATGAAAAGCTAAAAATGGGGTTTGTTTTCTAAAACAGTTCTTCAAAACATCCTTTTAGTTCTCTTATTTTTAAGGATTGTTCTTTAAGTAAAAGTTAGGTTAGCCTGGAAATTTCCTATTCTTAGAAATATATACTTTCTCAGGAATGGTACAGCAATATTTTAATATAAAAGTTATGAACATAGTCTTTTCTTCACTAGATTTACTAAAATACAATTAAACATATGCTCTATGATCTTTTGTATCTGAGATTATATTTAAACACCAGATGACATTGAAAGTCACTCATCACATCCTTTCTGGCAAAAGAATCTGCATCCTGGGCAATCCCACACTCACCCTGATGGTAACTTTGTACGTGCTTTAGTAGCCATAGTCTGAGTAAGTTAAAAAGTTTCCTTTGTTTTTCAGAGAATCAGAAACTTTCCATCCCTCAGCTCCATCTCTCTCTTCCAAGAATTAATGAATGTTGTCAAGAGTTGCATGAATTTCTGGATTTGCCTAATCAGAACTAGCTTATGACCCACTCAGTGGTTAACCTCACTTGCTCCCCAGGCATCCTCTATTCAAAGGAGTCTTGATCATAAAAATGTTTTTATAGTAGAATAGGCTCTCCTAAAAGCAAATAAACACACTTCTCTCTTGAATCTAGTTGTTTTACTCAATATGTGATAATAATCAAATAATACTTAGTAAGAAGAAAAACACTATCTCATTTTTAAAGTGAGGCTACCATAGTTAGCCTGCTACTCTCTTAAATGGTAGAAGCATGTGAGCCTGTGGTTTAATCCCTGAATCAGGGATTTTAAGGAAAGATATAGGTGATACAAGATCATTCCTTAAATGGATATACACATGTAAAATGGTGCATAACCATATATAAACATAAAAATAATGCATACATACAGATATATCCATAACTGTATATGTGGATTATGTGTGAATTAATGATTATTTTGTGCCCATTATTTAAGAATATACATACTTGGCTAATAATGTTAGTTTTATATCTTTAAATTGCTATCTGAGCTCTACAAACATATTATCCTGGGATAGACCATAGAAATCATCCAATTAAATGTCTTCATTTTATAGATGAGGAAACTGAAGGCCAGAGAAGCTAATGACTTTCCCAATGTCCTATAGGTGGAATAAAGCACAGTTGTGGTTTGAACTCAGGTACTTTGACCCAGGCTCAGGGTTCTTTCCACTGAACCACACTACCTTGGAAAGTGTTTATTGAATATATAGATAGCAACAATCATATGCCCTAAACAAGGAGACTTAAATAGTATATTTAGATGGTCATACACCTTTCATAAATTTGCTTTCTGCATTAAACAACTATTAGTCCTGCTAATAAGAGCAGGCTTTAGACAAGTATTGCATTTCCTCTTTGGTATATGTATAATCACACTGGCTTTTTGTTATTGCCTTTTCCCCTCTAATAAATAAAGTATGATATGCCTTGATTTGATATGATACAATGCTGTGAAAGTTGATAACCAAACATTCATGGATTATGTAGCAGAAATATTTACTAACCAAGAAGGAGAGAGGATTCCACTGGACTATTAAGAATTACATCAAGCTGAGTACTAGTGATTTCCTATGGGAGACACTTTCTCCCTTGGCTAATTTACCATCACTTAGCAGAAGCAGAGTTTTCAAGGGTCATTGGAAGGCAATTGGGGCTTTTCCTTGTCTGACAGCTCTGAGTCATTGCAACCCAAATGTATCTGCAATTTAGCTCTACTCTGTATCTGTCAGCCAAAGCAAATACAGAAGATGGGGTTTCTGTTTGTTTTGTATCTAAAAAGACCAAATTGAGGGGAGGGGTAAGTCCCAATCCATTCACCATTGACCAAATTAGGGGTCCTTCCACATACCAGAAGGAACATGAGTAATCAGTGTGAAACTGATCTCTTTCACAGGTTGTCTGCCGCTCTCCTTGGTCCTAACCCTAGGCCCCACAAGATTGTTATTCCAAGGTAGGATTGGATTAAATGAAATGATTTTTCATTATCAAGCACCTTTCATCAGAGGATTCCAATTAGATTTAAAAACCTAAATTAATCCAAATGCCCAGTCAAAGAGCAATAAGGTAAGGCAGATGGAGTTAAAAAGTCTGTCCAAAGTCATGAATCAGATGCCACTGTCAGAAAAGAGAATAAAGATCAAGGGACAGGGAAACAGGAAACCTAATCACAGCAGAGATGTAGCCTTTGAAAGATGTAGCCAGGGACCAGATCCCTGAGGATTCAGGAAAGCTTATTGAGATGGGGAATTCATTCAAACTCTGAGAACCTATTAGGCAGAGGATTGTATCAGTTAGTGCGCTCACTAAATTGTCATATATTTTCAGACAATTAATGATATACACACACATGTGTGTGTGTTTCATGAGTCTTAAAACCTGGCTTCATACACATCACTAGGAATTTTTGTGACCAGGAACTTTTGTGAACTAATCTCAGTCAGGGGAAAAGAAACAGGTAAGCATAAGTAAGGCTGAAGTATGTGGAAATGTTACCATAAATAGATATTTACTTGTTCTCTCTGAAATAACTATTTCATTAACTACATGCCAAGTTCTGTCATATCTATGATACTGAAAGACTCTCAGATGCTACCAAGATCCTCTACATTCAGCACCCCGTAAATATGGTATAGTGGAAAGAATTTGCCTTTGGGAAGACCTGAGTTCCAGTCCTACCTCAGACACCTACTAGCTGTCTGCCCCAGGATAAATCATCTAACCTCTGTCAGCTTTAGTTCTCTCACTTAAAATAGAGGTAATTATAATATTAATATCACATGGTAGTTTTGATAATCAAAAGAGATAAAATAAGAAAAGCACTTTATAAACCTGAAAGCATTAAGAGTTATCTATCATAACCAAACACCAATATCATCAGAATTAGATACTGCTGAGGGTATAATGGTCTAAATATTAACAACTATTTTGGAAGAAATATCTGTCTACTATGTGGCACAGTGTTTTATGCTGTATATATATTCATATATGTATATACATATATATATATATTCACTGAAAATCCTAGGTATTATATCAAGTATGGATCATGCTCAGATTTGATTCAAGCCAGAAATATGTTGCCAGTATTCAGGTAAATATGACATTTAAGACGAAAGGAGAAATAAATTTAGAACATTTATCAAAATTCTATCAAACTTCATATTAATTTTGGACACACATTGTCCAAATTTAAGTATAGAGTGGCATAGAGAATTGTGGTATAGAGAACTAGTTGATTATTTTAACATTCAGTATTAACATTCCTGGTATAATTGAAAGAAAACTAGACCTTCAGTCAGAAGCCTTGAATTAAACTTTGTTTGAAGAGCTTCCTACTCTTTAAACCTTAAAACTTAGATTAATTTTATTTATTTTTTAAATTAAATTTTAATTTTTTTCAGATTACATTTCAATATGGTTTTTAATAATTGTTCTTTAGAATTTTTCAATTCATGTTCCTTTCTCCTTTTTCCCCTTCCCTCTTCACCAAGAGGGCAGGAAATATGATATAGACTTTACATAAATTGTCATACAATGCATTTTTCCATGTTAATCAGGTCATGAAAGAAGACGTATCACATGAAAGAAAAATTCTGGAAGTGCTAAATTATAAAATGCAATGCTTTAGTATACATTCAATCTTGCTAGAATAAAAAGTGAGAGCATTGTAATCAGCAGGATGAGGTGTGGCATGAGGCAGACACAAGCTGAGACACTTGAGGGGTGACCCCGATGTAAGCATACTTTGCAGAACCCTCAGCACAACGCCAGAGGGAACTGAAAACTAAGGAGTAGAATCCAGCTAAATCCACTGGAAGTGGCCCCCAGGGGGACCCAGGAACAGTGTGCTCTCCACCCCAGAAGTGGAACTGAGCCTCACCTGATAGACAAGATCATAAAAAAATCCCTACAAAATGAGTAAAAGGCAAAGAAAAGGCCTGACCCAAGAAAGCCATTTCTGCAAAAAAGAAAACCAAAATGCAAGCTTAGAAGTGAGTAGCAATGTCAAAAAAAGAAATATGTGAATCCTCAAAGGCAAATATGAAAGGATGTTAGGCCCTAGAAGAGCTCCAAAGAGGATTTTTAAAAATCACATAAAATATTTAGAAGAAAAATTAGAAAAGAACGTGATTTATTTTCTAAAGTTTTATGAAGCACCAACTATGTAGCATATGGTATCAGGCACTGAGGAGACAAAGATATATACTCATGTATGTATGGGTATGCCTGCATACGAAATGCACATTTATGTATGTACTTGTCTCTCTCTCTCTCTCTCTCTCTCTCTCTCTCTCTCTCTCTCTCTCTCTCTTTATATATATATATATATATATATATATATATATACTGTTGTTCAGCCTTCATTTTGTAGAATACCAATGACTGGCAATACAGATGATATCTTGACTTCTGCATGAATTGTATTTAAGTTAGGCAGAGTTGCACAACATTGTCAGTCTCTTTCTCTCTTCCACAGTAATCGAGGTCAAGTGGCAAGACAAAAATCAGAATGAAAGGTGGATGACCTAGGATACAGTGATGACTTTGGCATCTTTGATGTATGACCAAGCTCTAAGCACTCCAAAGTACAAGTTTCCGTCACCTTCATGGCCATTAGAGTAAATTGTTCTCATTTGCCCATTCTGTAATGGGAAGTCTTCATATGCTTGGGGTAGCTTAGTACTAAGAGTTGGACCTGGGATTCAATCTTGAATTCCTGTTCTCCAAGTCTAATTAGTTTTCTTCCATACTCTGAGACAAGAAGTAAAATTGTATGTTTTTTTAATTTTATTTTATTACCATGCAAAACACACTTTCATATTGTTAATTGTCATAAGAGCACACTCATAAAAAATAAAAATCCCAAAATAAAATCATAAATACACAGATGTTTTCATACACATCCATTTAACTCCAACAGTTCTTTCTAAAGCCAGTGTTCCACATCATAAGATTTTCAGGATTGTCCCAGATCATTTAATTCCTAAGAGTAGCCTACTTTTCATTGTTGATCATCATACAATATTGCTGTTATTGTGTAGAGTGTTCTCTCAGTTATGCTTATTTTACTCTACAAAAGCTCATGTGGAATTTTACAGCTTTTTCTGAAATCATCTTGCTTATTATTTCTTACAGCACAATAGAATTCCATTACTAACATGTTCCATAATTTTGTTCAGTCATTCCCCATTTGAAGTATATTCTATCAATTTCCAATTCTTTGTCACCACAAAAAGAGCTGCTATAAATATTTTTGAACAAACAGGTTCTTCCCCTCTTTTTATAATCTTTTGGGGATATAGCCCTAGTAGCAATATTAGAGGATCAAAAGGTATGCCATGGTTTTACAGTCCTTTGGCCATATTCCTAATTTCTTTTTAAAATCATTTGATCATTTCACAATTCCAGCAACAATCCATTATTTTTCTAATTTTGCCACATTCTTTCCAACATTTACTAATTTTCTCAAATGTTATATTGACCATTTTGATAGGTGTGAGGTGGTACCTCAGTATTGTTTTAATTTATATTTCTCTAATCAAGAATGATCTAGAACATTTTTATGTAATTATTGATAGCTTTTATTTCTTCATCTGAAAATTGTTTGTCCATATCCTTTGACCATTTGTCAATTGGGGAATAGTTTATATTCCTATAAATTTGACTTAGTTCTCTATAGATTTCAAAAATTAAACTTTTAGCAGAGAAATTTGTTATAAAATTTTCCCTTAGTTTGTTTCCATTCTAATCTTGGTTACATTCATTTTGCTTCTACAAGAGATTTTAAATTTCATATAATCAAAATTATTCATTTTACATCTTCTAATACCCTCTAGCTCTATTACATTTGAGGCAGGTAGACACACACAGAGTAAAAGGTAAAGGACTAGAGCAGAATTTATTGTGCATCATCTGAAGTAAAAAGAAAAAGCATGAGTAGCAATCATGAAATATCATGTAATCAAAATTATTCACTTTCCATCTTATAAATGTTTGATTGAAAATCTGTTACCCTAAAAAAGAACTACATATCCCAAGAGCCCACTGACTTCCTGTCATTATGTACTCTCTGTAGACAGAGGATAAAGAGCATGGTCTTTGGAAGTTCCTTCTCTCTGATCTAGAATCAGCATTGATGGTGGTGAGTGGGGTTGACTAAAAAATGGCTAACCAGCCATGGGCATGTGGTCTTTATTTTGTATCTTCCTTATTCCTTGATTTCTAATGAACCTTAATAAATCTCTTAAAATATAATATTATTATTGTGATTTAATTTTAACTTTTACATAATGCCCTCTAGCTCTATCACATTTGAGGCAGGTAGACACATTCAGAGTAAAAGGTAAAGGACTGGAACAGAATTTATTGTGCATCATCTGAAGTAAAAAAAAAAAAAGCATGAGTAGCAATCATGATCTCAGACAAAGCTAAAGTAAAAATAGATCTGATTAAAAAAGATCAGGAAGGAAATTGCATCTTGTTAAAAAGGTACTGTAGACCATGACATAAAATCAATACTAAACATATATGAATCAAATGGTATAGTCTCTGGATTTTTAAAAGAAAAATTAAATGAACTTAGGGAGGAAAGGAACAGTAATACTATACCACTGAGGGACCTCAACTTCCTCTTTTTAGAACTAGATAAATCCAACCAAAAGATAAACAAAGAATTAAAGGAAGGAAATGAAATTTTAGAAAAGTCAGAACTAATGGTTCTCTGGAGAGAACAAATTTCCCATTGGATGTTGTGAAGTGACACAAGACAATGATGAAGAGGATATATATTTTGCCATGAGTTAAGAAAGTAGCATGACCAAATGACAAATTGATGACAAAATGTTTATCAATTGAGTCAGTGAAACACATATTAGAGTCAACATAGGTAATACCATATTTGATAGAATTCACGAGAGTAAAGAAGCTTTGGGCTCTTTGGCTATAGAGTAAGATAAAATCTTGACATAAGATTAAAGCTTGCCCAAGGAGAAAGGGATAGCACTGAACAAGTCTACTCTTGCCAGTCTCTGGGGGTGTACTTCCTGAGAACCAGGGGATATATTGTAAGGGAATATTTTTTTTTCACCACATGTCTGTAACTCTGGGGATTTCCATTATCTATTTAAAGATTTATGCTTACTCAGCTGTGTCTTTTGAAATCTAGTTTACTCTCTCCTTTCTTTCCCAAAGCATCTCCACCAATCCATTCATGTCATCTTAATATGTTCAGTATGAAGCATAATAGCTCACAGTCATCCCAACCAATCAGGAGTCAAATACGCTTTGCACATGCAACACATAGCACTAGTCTTCAAGGAACTGTCTAAATTGCCAGGGGGGAGAGTGAATTACATTCACAGTTATTAAGGTTGTGCTATATTCAAGGTATATCCCCAATTTTATTGCTGTTGTGTGGCTTTCTCTGGCACCGGGCCTTATGGAGTATTAAATTTTGGCCCATCTAAATCTCACTAGAAGGTTGTATTCAGCATTCTGAATCTATGTAAAGTGACTAACTGTGGCAGTAAAGATAAGGTGAGAAAAGAGCAAGAGTAAAGCTGGTCTCCCCAAAGTGCAAGTTATGTTAAAAAGGTATTACATGAAAGAAGGGATTTATAAAATAAGATTATTTTTATGGTCCATCAAGCCCAATGGCTTTAAACAGATCCTGTCCCTCTCCTATTTTACACAAGCGATTGACTAATCTTGATTTTCAATGGGGATTTTGGAATTTGTTATTAGTAAAGACTGGACATAGCTAATATGTTTTTAAATCCTGTGAGATTTAAAATGTACCCAGCATCTTTGCGTGCTTCCTAACAGCTTGGCAGCCCCCAAGTAATTTATGGGAAGAAATATACCATCATTTTTTCTCTTACTGTAAGACATTGAATTTTTATCATTAATAACCTGGCTAAGGTCTAATCTGATAATATTCAGTGAGAAAAACAAGCAATAAAAATATTAGCTAATGTTATAATTATATTTGTTCTTACAGTGGTACTGATATTCCAGCAGACAATCAAGGCTAAGAATGGGTCAGCAGTAGCCTAAGTGTGATTTCATGGGAAAAGGCAGCAGTGTTTTCCCTTCCTTCAACAAAAATCCCTCCCCCCAAAGAGAAAAGAGTCCAAAGAGAAGGAAGAAATAGGATTCTTCTCCCATATAATCCGAGATTTGTACATTCTGGTGCTAAAGAAGGGAAAATTAAACCCACTCTGTTATATGCTTAAAGATATGGGAATTAGAGTTAGGTACCTAGAAGTGATCTTTTTAGTACCAGAGAAGATTGACCATATATTCAACAAATAGGCAGGGACCAGAACAAACAGATAAAGGCCAATATATCCAAATTATTGGGACAGGGAGGCAAAAACAAATTGTTCTTGCTTTCAGGACTTAGGAAGCCTCCCACTTTCTATCCCTCCTTTCCAACTAAGTCTCTCAAACTCTGAACCCATCAATCTAACAAGACAGATGGTGAACAAGCTAAGAATTTTTAAGTATCCTCCAGATAAAGTATATCCTGAAAAGAGAAACTAGAGCGTTCAAGCCTGGAAAAATAAAATTGCCTGGTCCCCTCACCCCCATCATCCACATATTTAAAAATTCAGATAAAATCAAGACCAAAAAGGACATTTAAGAGTGGGGAGGGGAATAAAAGCATGTCAAGGGCAATAGGGATCCTGCAATATATGTGTGAAAGAATTTCACAGAAGACAGAAAGACTCTGCTGATTTGATCATGGGGAGTATAGAGAATAAAATGATCAGTTAAAATGATCAAATATAAGCAATAGTATTCCATAGTGGGCAAAGGGTCAACCTTAATATCAGAAAGACATTGCTTTGAATTCTTCCTCTGACCCATACTTATTGAGTGACACTGGACAAGTCACTTAAATTCCTAGTCCCTCAGAAAACTTCCTAAGTGTCTAAGTTATAGAATGGCTGTCCATTTGAATTGGTAGAAGGAATTCCTTCAATGAGAGTTCTATTCTAAAAGATCTAAAATAGGATCAGTGATTCTACATTTATCATTGACTTTGCTCACAGTTATACAAATTTAATAGAAATCCTTCAAGCCTAGAATTAGCCATTTGATAGAAGTAGAGGGGGCAAGGACTTTAGAAGCCATCTAATCTTGCCCTCTCATTTTACAGATGATTAATCAGAGGACACTCACAACATTACTTACCCAAGTTCATCCATGAAACAGAGTAGGGATTTGAACAAAAGTCCTCTCATGCTAAGTACAGAGATCTGTCAGTTTTAACACACTTTCTCTTAAAAGGTAAAGCAAGATTAGTGGATTAAGTATAGGTCTTAGAGTCAGAAAGACTAGGTAGGTTTAAGTTCCAGCTCGTATTAACTAGCTGTTGGATTCTGATCAAAGTATTTAACTAAGACGTTCTTCAATAAAATAGAAATTATAATAATTGTTTTACCACACAATGAAGGGATTGGTGGAAAAGTCACAATATATTTCCAAACAAACACCTATAAGCATACTATTTTAGTAAAGATAGACTTCATTGTATTCAGCTTATCGTGTTGTGAAGAAATTTACAGTATTAGCTAAGAGGATATTTTCAATAACATTATACTTACTGATTGATTAGATTAATGATGTTTTTTCACAGTTAGGCTATCAGGCCACATTTCTATGCCACACGTCACAGACAATGTCATACACAAAGCTTTTTGGAGCATGATTATAGATATCCCCTAGCCCATTCAATACAATTTCAAGTTACAATCATATTGTATTCCGATTATTCTAAAACACATGTGAATTATTATTACTCAGTTATTATCTTATAATTCTAAAATAAAAATGTCCTGGTCAAAAGGTTTCTTAAGTTTTTATACTAGTGATTATTATTATTTTTCTATAGACATGTTGTTTTATTGGTACAGGAAACTCCCTTTGAGGACACTCCTTCTCTGTATGCAAATAGATTATAACTTAGTCCTAGAAAGTTGCCTGGATAAGTGAGAGATTGTGACTTGCCTTGGAACTGTGTAACAGTGATCAAACTTATATCATTTTTTCCCCTATATACTGGGCAGGATCTCTATTCATTACCCCTTTGTTGCCTCCTCCCTATGGTGAATTAAAAGGAGGACACTGATAGGAGTCACAGACTTTTGGGAAGGTGTGGGTAGGTTGCAATCTGTATGGGGAGAGGAAATACCTACATCTCTGAGATAATGAACTCATTAGAATATTAGAGCACTAAAGATTGTGAATAATGTCACATTACAGAAGGAGGATCCTTGAAATAATGTCTCGTGAATGAAGAGTCCTATTACATTTCAGAAGAATAAGAAAAAAGTTAATCAAATTTAGTTTTGTTGAAAATTCTTGAAATCATTTGTTTATTTTCCTTTTGTTTTAGCATATTTTTAAAATGTTTAAATGCTGAGAAAATAATTATGCCTAGAAAAATTATATTTGGCCCACAAAATGCTGTGAGAATGGTAGGCCAATTTACCTAAAACTTAGAATGCATGAAAGGGCATAAAAAAATCTAACAAGACTAGAAAGGCACAAAGAGCTTTAAATGCCAATCAGAGGATTTTATATTTGATCCTGGAGGTTATAAGGAACCACTGGACCTGACTCATTAAGAGGAGGGGTAGGAATGACATGGGAAGACCTACATTTTAGGGAAATCATTGGCAGATAATAGAAGAATGAACTAAAGTGAGGAGAAACAAAAGACAGGGAGGATATTACCAAAGTTCCATGAAGAGGTGATGAGGGCTGAATCAAGGTGGTGGCTATGTGAGTGGAGAGGGCATGTACGTGAGAGATAGTATGGAGGTAGATATATATAAATAGAAAGACAGATATAGATAAATGCACCAACATGTATATGTGTATCCAATATGTATGCAGATGCATGTATAAAATATATTTGCAGAACTCACTGCTCTATCATTCCTGAAATATATATGTATATATTTGAATGACTATATAAAGTACATATGTGCATGTATATACATAATTGCACATATGTAAATCTATATATATGATAGCATGCATATATATACTCATGTATTACATGTATTTGAGGGATGCTGATTGATTTGGTCAGAATGCAAACATTGAAGTCAATTTATGTAATGCATCATCTATCTTAAAGCCATTCATCAGATTCATTCCCAGCATTAAAAGTTGTTTTTTTTAATCACATTGAGCAAATTATTATTGATTCTAAATCTAAAGGAAGAGTTGAAGATACTAAAAAAAACCTTTTCCTTATTGTGTGTTAAAAAGCACAGGAGAGTAGAATGAACATCAGGATGCACTCTCAATTTCAGGACTATTTCTTCCAATCCTTAGTTGTATGACTTATGTCTAGTCATCATGCGTTAGTTTGGCTGTCAGTTGCCTCAACTGTAAAATGGGAATAATAATCCCCATCTACTTGCAGGGTCATTATAAATCTCAGATAAGAAAATATATGCAAAAGGGGCTTTGAGAAATGTAAAGTGTCATGTAGATGTGAGAAGTAGGTATATCAATTTACTTCTAACATGAGAAGAGGCATTCTTTAAATCCCTAGGGAGCCAAATAATCCAAGCTTTCTGAAACATTCTTGGTTTTGTTTTACAGAGAGATACCTTAGTAACATTTGGAAACAAAGAAAAATGCATAAGAGAACTCTTCTTTCTCCAGGGTTTTGTTCAGAATGTGACTTTTTTTCAGTTGCCAAATCCCCTCCTAAATCTAATAGATGAAAGAATTGAGCAAAAATTCATAGATTTATGTATCCATTACATCCATAAGGATTTTTTGACCAGTTTTGTAACCTTTGTATTCAATCTTCCTATAAGTAAATGATATGAGAAGAAACCTCTTACCCTACTAAGAGGACAGAAATAACATGAGAAACTGATCGTTCCATATTTGCTGTTTCACTGACTTATATACCTCAAGCTGGAAGGAATCCTAGAAATAACCTAGTCCAAGCCTTTGACTTCACAGATAATGAAACTACGCCCTATGAAGATGAAGTCCAAGGAGGTGAAAAGGTCTCTGCCTAAAGTCACATAGCTAGTAAGGGGAAGAGCCAAGATTGGAGCTGAGGTCTTCAGACTCAAAACCCAGGCATCTTTCTGCTATTCCAAGCTGTTTCCTTTTTCCCACACCCAATTTTTAATGATATTTTCTCTGAGGATGAAAATCATTCTTCAGTGTTCTCTTATATGTTTTATTGGATAAAAGGAACAGACTATAGATTTTTTAAAATGTAGCCTATGTTCTAATTAGATGATACTATAAACTCATTAAGTTTTCATTCCACTAAAATCTTATTTCCTTTTTGGATGGAATTTCACACTTCCTGCATTCTAGTCATGTTCATCTCATCTATAGTGCAGCTGATTTTTAAAAACCAATTGTAGGATTTTACTTATCCCCTGTAAATTTCACCTTACTAATTTTGGTCTTTGTTCCAATTCATTGAGATATTTTTACTTTCTGATTCTCTCATCACCTATCTTTCTCAACTTTCTTTCATCTGCAAATATGATAGGAATACCATCTAGAGTTTTATACAGTTCATTGGTAAAAATGTGGAAGTAGGGGACAGAGTTCCCTGACTGGATTTGTTCCATGATGACAAGAGATTTCATTCCATGTTGCCTATTAATCATTTGGTTTGAGGTCATTTTTTAGCAGCTCCAAATCCACCTATCATCAAGTGTACTTCTCTCTAACTTGTACATAATATTTAGAGTCAAATTCTGTGTTATGTCCACATCATTCTATATCTTTAATTTATTAACCCTGTTGGGGGGAAAATGAGGTTATTCTCACATGAATTGGTTTTAAATCAGTCATGTTGACTCAGTGATCATCTCTCTAAGTATTGAATAATTAACTCTTAAACAACGCATTCTACATTTTACCAGATAAATTCATATTTAATAACATAGCTTGAAATATTAATTTTATTCCTCTTTTGGAAAATGTTAAGATTTGTCCATGTACATTTCAACTGTAGTTCTTCTTCTATTCATTGCACTTTTCCCTCCCAGAAATCACTGATAGAAGCCCAGCAATCAAATCTACAATCTCATTGACTGTCCTGATATATAATTTGTCTCAAATTTGTTATTTGAACTGATTGAGGACAAGACAATTTCTTGCTATCTCTTTGCTTATCCTCATTTTCAATTCTCTTTAAATCATTTTTATTCTATACTCAATTCAAAATGTATTCTTTGATAGAGAAAAGAATTAAATAGAAATTTTGCTCTTCTTCTGTTATCCATTATTATTTTTCTACCTATACCTACCTTGATCTTCAATTGCCCAAATGTAGTTGAAGTTTTGAAAGTTCTTTTATTGCATTTAGCATTTAATAGCAAGGAAAAATTCAGCTGAACTTCATTCTTCCTGATGTGATTCTTAGAGGACCATGTCACTATGTTGTATTCATCTTCAGTTCACTTTTCTCACTTTAATTTCTTTTGTAAGTCCCTTATAAAGTAACAAGAGCTCCCCATGTAGCTATTTCAGCTCTTTTAGACAATACCTTTTTTCTTTCTCCCCGGAATCAGTTGTAACTAGGTTACAAGAATTTCCTTTACCAAAGAAAATTCATTCTTTCTTGAGTCAATTTCTCAGGCCATGGGTCTTAACTCTCATCACTGAACTCGGAATTTGGATGTCATAAAATCTTGCACACAGAAGTTCTTGGATCCAGAGCTGGAAAGGATTTCAGAAGACCTCTAATCCAACCTCTGCCCTTTATATGAGGAAACTAAGGCCCAGAGAGATTAAATTACTTGTCTGAGATTATATAGAAGTAGCAAGAGTTAGAGGCAAGATTTGAACCCAGGAATTCTGACTCCAGAGTGAGTCAAGTAACCTTTCAAATGTACTGCACTATTTCTCATGCCAACTTGTGTATAGCATTGCTCTCCTTATTGATAACAAAGTTGTCATCATCGCTTTCCATTATTTTTATCCTCTATGCTTCACCAACTAATCCTTCCTTGACTTTCTTGGTCAGAACCACATCTGCAATGCTAAAGCCTCTCATCTGTTATTGTTTCTGTGACAGATTTACTGTTTTATCTAATAAGCTTAGTATTGCTGTAGACCGTATAATTCATTAGATCTTTTAAATAGCCAGATTGGTTAAATTGGAATGCAAGTCTAGGTCAGGTTAATAATAATGATAGATAAAAGTTCAAATAATGCCTCTGTAAAAAAGCTACTTCTTTGAGGTATATGAATTCGATTAGAAAAATAAATAGAACACTGAATCTCCTTCCCAAGGTTATTTTGTTAATTGCCCCTGAAGGGAAAAAAAATCAACGAAAACTAAAGCTGCTTTCTGAAAGTTCCCCAGGACCTTATGGAATTTGCTTATAATAAACATAATAAAGAGAAGTATGCCTATGGTGGAACTTTCATACCCCTCCCACTGGTGCCAAGGATTTATACAAGAGTTGATCTGAAGGCAGATTTTGCCAAAGCAACATAATCTATGGTAATGGTCATTCCCCAGGGATGAAGGGAAGAAGAGAGCCTTACTTTTATTAGTACATGAATAAGAAATCTTGCTTCCACTTTTAGAAATTAACCCCACTGAATAAAGTAAAAAAAAAAACTGCCATCATGTATGGGAACCATAACAAGGCTATGCATATAGGTTCTTAGATAATTTCACATGAAAATATTAAGAGACTTTATCCCAACATTAAAATGCAAGGATAACTCAAAAATTTTAATTTCTCTTTTCTCATTTGGAGTTAGGACACCCATATATCAATCCTAGCTCTGTGTCTTAGTATTTGGATGTCTTTGGACAAGTCATTTTTTAATCTCAGCATCTCAGTTTCCTCATCTACAAATTCAAGGGACTTAAACTGATTATCTTTAAGATTCTTTCCAGGTTAAAAAAAAATCCTACTTTTTCCCAACTCATCACTATCTCTTCATTCTCTTTTTTTTTCCTAACTACATTTTTAAAGGCTCCCTCATTATCAACAAAAGAAAATTATTAAACTAAGGGATTTAATAATAAATTAAATAATTTCTCTTAAATTATTGGAGAATTAGTTGTCTTATCGATGTAATTTTTAAAATAATTTTTATGGATCATTATCTTTAAAATACATTTCATATTGTCCTTTTTATGAGGTAACTTTTTCAACAATCTGGTATCATGATCATGAATATAAATAATCCATATATTGGTAAAATTCCAAGCAATATACTTTTACTTTTCTTGGCTTTTGACTAGAATTATGCTAAGTGGACCTTATATTTTTTAGTTTTGATGTCTTTTTCAAAAATCATTTCTAAATATTCTTCTTTTCTGTCCATTTATTCCTGCTACTTCTTATTGCTGCCAATCTGTTTGATTCCAATAGCCCTTTCCATCTAGACCCACCAGTTTCCAGACCCTAATCTACTGCATTCTTGGAGACAAGATCATTAGGATTATGAGGACTGTGTGTAAAATATGTGAGGGGCTAAGGGTTCTCTCTATAATAATATGCATGGACTTTCTAACATTTATTTTGATTATTTGTTGTTTTTTGTTTGTTTGTCCTTCCTTCTGTTTCTTTCCTTTTTTCTATATAGATGAGATTTCCAGATAAGTGACCTGGAGAGAAGTAAGTTATCACTATATTTCTTTATAGCACTATCATAACTCAATACGTTTCATGAATTCAGTCTACTGATAATACTCATTTATCTGCTGCAATAAGCACAAGAAGAAGGCACAATCAATAGAGCATGACATCTAGTGTCAGGAAGACCTGATTTCAAACGTGTGATTTGTGTGATAGTGTGTGAAACTGGGCAAGCCACTTAGCCTCTGGCTTCCTCAGATGGATGACTCATCAATGAAGTGGAGATAATAATAGCACCTACCTCTCAGGGTTGTTCTGAGGATCAAATGAAACATGATCTTTAAAGTGCTTTGCAAACCTTAAAGAACTATACAAATACTAGTGATTGTTATAAAAATAAACCCTAGTAGAATTATTTTGTTAGTCTAGACCTCCTCTCCAGAACAAAAAAATACTTTTACCTCCTAAAGAATGATTGTCCATTAAGAGAATATCCAGGAAGAACAAGGTATCACCTTTATGGTGTTTCGAAAACTACAAACATCCTCCTGTATTTCCGTATGTGGAATAGGAAAAATGTTCTATTAACATCCTTCTTTGATGCTGCTTTATAGCTGAGGATGACCCTGAGTTTTCCAACGTTATGTCAGCAGAGTCAAAGCACTGGTTGGATGTACCAGGTGAAAAGATTGCGACCATGAGCCCAACAAGAGTGTGTGCCTCTGGAAGAGTCAGTCTAAATTCATATTAGCTTGTGCATTTAGTATGATAGGTTTCCTGGTAATGAATTTGCAGACCCCCTAAAAATCAAGAGACCTAGGGAGATAACTACCTTCATTATTAGCCGGATCCATGATATAGTCTCCAATTTTTGGTCATCCTGAAGTTTTGAAGAAAGGAACTGCTGTTCATCTAATTTTTTCATGTGAGATGTATAACTGACTCATCACTCCATGTACATGCTTTAGAGAAAACATGGCCATGTTGGATCCAATGGTTGAAGATCACATTTTAATTTTTGGCTTGGTTTCTGTGTCAAACTTGAAAGTTTTTGTAATGGACTGCAATGTCTATCTGTTATGGTAGTTAAGTAAATGCTAATGTTTTCCATAGATAATCTTACTTTTGGTGTTTCAAGTTCTGCAACTTTAAGTGGAGATTCCAAATGACTTTAAAACTCCAATCTTCAGCTTGTAAAGGCCACTTTATTATGAAAACACTGATATAAATGCATTAAATCATTTCTTCAGATACAGGCGTGCCAAAAATGGAGTTGAATTTATTGTTTAAAAAAAAGCTTGGATTGTGAGAGTGCTTAATTTTATAAAAGAAGAATGCGCAGACTGTTGGTCCCCAAAGAAAACTAGGTTTAAATAATATCAGCTGAAGCAGCTGGGATGCTATTATGAAATATGGTTAATGAGTATGATTAGGAACTGCTGTGCTTCACATTGTTTTGACAAATTGTTGTTTTGGTACTCAGGACAGAGGGTCAATGCAGTATAATGGGGATTCATGTAGCAAGCTAGAGCCATTACTTTAAAGTGAAGGGTATTCCCAACTAGATAAGAGCAATTGTCCAAAAAGCATATTTGTGAGGATGTGTTTAACAACTAGATTTTCCTTCTGAGATAGAAGGCCAAATGAAAACGTTGAGGGTATTTGCAACCATGTGCCAAGTCTATGGAGCACATTGTAACTGAGACTATAAAACAAATATTGAATCACATTTTTGGAAGAGACTGTTTAGTCCAACCTGTTCCTAATATAGAAAGATCCTTGAGAAGACTCACTTGAAGAACTCTAGAGGTGATGGAGGAATGCTCTGCCTCATGAGACAATCCATTCTTTTTAGGATGGTTGGAGAGATTTTGAAGAAATTTCTCAATTTAAAGAACAATCTGGCTTTACAAATTTTCACCCATCACTCCAAGTTATGACCTCTGGGGATAAGCAAAACTAGTCTAATCCTTTTTCCATGTGACAAGACTTAAAATATTTGAAGACAATTAGCAAGTCTCCATGAAGTCTTTTCTTTTCCAAGCTGACAGGTTCTCACTAGGTTGCATTCCAGATTTCACTATGCCTCCAAATCCTCTTTGTTCCTGGAAGGTCACTTCAGCCCTGGAATTTTCACCTCAGAAGTAGCCTCTTCCCTTGTAGCTCCTCCCTCTGATTGGATCATCCTCTCAGAAACTCCATTTAAGAAAAGTGCTCAGGATATCCATTTCTTCATTTCTTACCAGGCTACAATCAGACTAATCCAACATGCCTCCATGCCAACTGTCTACCTTCTGCCATGCCTTTTAGCCTCCTTCTATGGATTATCTTCCCCCCCCCTTAAAATATAAACCCCTTGGGGGAAGAGATTCTCTTTTTTATTTTTTTTCTAATTTCTTTCTAGCACTTAGCACAATGTTTGGCACATAATGAGTGCTTAATAAATAATTTGCTTTTAAAAATGATTCTTGTATGGCATGGTTTGGGAGCCCCTTACTCCTCTGGTCAAACTCCTCTAGATATGCTCCACTCTGTCCTTGTCCTTCTTAATATAGTGCTTATAATCAAATATGCTATTTTTGATAATACCTAAGTTCATCCTTATACAGTGTTAATCTAAACTCCCCATTCTGAACACTAAATTTCTATAAATCCAGCCTAAATTCAAGGTCACATCAGCTTTTTTTTTTTGGCAACAGCATCACACTGTTGACTGATATTTAACACATAGTCCTTTAAATCCCAGTTCTATCTTTTTAATATACAGAACTATTGCCTAGTGATGCCTGCAGCTTTTTGTACTTAGGTAGTTGATTTTTTAAACCATCTAGAACTTTACATTTATTGTATTGTTTCACTATTCATTAAATATTACTACACTTAGTCCATGCCCCCTAATTTATCAAAAGTTTTTAATATAATATAATATTATTTAATTTAATAATACAATATAATATAATAATTTAATTTAATAATAATATAAATTCTGTTATATACCAACTTAACTGTCTTTTTCAGCTTGGTTTCATCTAAAAATCTTGTCCATTTATATGTTTATCTCAGTCACTGATTTAGAAAAAGAAACAAAACCAAGGAAAGAACTTTGTTTCCCTCCATTAGAGCTTTCCCTTCAGGTTGTAGTCAAATCTGCTTTTATATATTTCAGTGCTTCAAAGATCTAAGAGGCAGATAGGAGGCACAATGGACAGAGTTCTGGGTATGGAGTCAAGAAGACCTGAGTTCAAATCTTGCCTCAGATAGCCAAGTTGTTTTCCTTTGTACATGAAGATGACCAAAACAAAATCACTATGTCAGGGTCAATGTGCAGTGTGTCTGATTGTGGCTCATCCAACCAATATGACGTTGAAAACTCTACCACAGATTGGGCACAAATAGTCTATATGGACATTTGAGGTAAGAATTTCTCTAAATTTCGGCATCTCATTTTTCTTTTGAGCTAAAATAGCAAGAAAGTAAACGAGCAAAATTGTATATGTCCATGGTGGCAAACACATGGCATGTCCTAGAGGGTGTGCTCAGAGCCCACTCTGTAGGTACACGCATCATCATCCTCACCCCAGCACAGAATTCACCAGAATTCATTACTAGAAAGCCAGTGGGGCCAGGGTGCTCCCCTCCCTCTCTCCATGCATGCCTGAAGAAATTTCTAACTTCACCTGTCCCTCTGCCAAGTAGTTCAATGAGAACACTTCCTACCTCTCCTGTCTAGGATATGGGATGGTGGGAGGCAGTTTGGGCACTCAGGCTCTAAAAGGCTCACCATCACTGGTATAGATGATGTCTTTTGACTCATACATGAATTTGATTTAATCGAGGCAGATTTGCATAGTCATCAGCCTTACTTCCTTTGCCATAGTCATCCAAGTACAATAGCAAGATAAGTAAAGATGATATTCTTGTTGATGGCTCAGGATGTAGTGGAAGACCTTGGCTTCTTTGTTGTCTAACCAAACTCTACATGTTCCATAGAGCCTGCTTCTACTGCTTTCAAAACCATTGGAACCAATTTCTCTCATCCACCCATTCTGACAGGGAGAGGTCTTCAGATACTTAAGGCAGACACCCCACAATTTACCAATAGGCTGTTTGAGGCCTGTCACTTACCTTCAACCTAATTTAGCCTGTCTTTCAAGAAAGTTTACTGGGATATAGCCTCTATACATAAACAAACTACATCTTCCTGAAGCCACAGGTAAGAGCTGTGTAGCAAGTGAAAAGGAATCCAAAGGAGAAAAGAAGCCCTGAAAAAAGGAAATAAAGGGGTCTCAGCAAGCTCACATACTAGAGATACTACTTTCCCCTGAATACCTTGTATATGTCATGTTTTAGACACAAGACAACCAGAAACAATTTTATTAATTTATAATTATTCTCCATCCAAATATTTCTAACATTTTAAGCTTTGATAGATTTAATTTATAGAAGATAAAACTCTTTGGGAAGACTGCAATAATTTTTGAAAGGTAAAAGAGATAGTTTCATACTTTTCAAATTAAAAATAATAGTTAGGTGACTGAGTGGATAGAGTACTGGACTTGGAATCAGAGAGACCTGAGTACAATTCTGGCTGTAGATCTTTCCTAACTGTGTGATCATGGACAAGTCAATTAATTCCCATTGCCTAGGCCTTACCATTCTTCTGCCTTGGAAATCATACTTAGTATCAATTCTAAAACAGAATGTAAAGATCTAATTATATATATATATATACATATGTATATATATGCATATATACTGGAAATAAAGGAAATGCCTATTAATTTACAAATGACAAGACAAATTATGGTACATGAATATAATGAAATAATATTGTGCTGTATGAATTGATAAATATGATGACTACAGATAAGGATGAAAAACTTGCATGAACTGATGTAAAGTGAAGGATATTGAGCCAGGAAAACAATATTTTTTTATTTTAATTTTTTAATTCATTAATTAAAAAAAGAGAAAACAATGTTTTAAATGACTATCATCATGTAAAATGAAAGCACAACAACCAAAAATGAAAAGACAAATGATGCAAACTTATAAAGGAGAGGTAGAGTCAAGATGGCAGCTTAGAGAGAGCAACAGTTCAGACCTCCATACACCCTTCCTCACCAATCAAAAACACAATGCTTTGAGAGGACTGAAAACCAAATCTAACAACAGGACAGAGTTAAGGAACCCTCCTCCTGGATGCAACTTAAAAGGTACGCCACTCCAAAAAAGCCTAAATTCTAAAACATGCAGGTTCAAGGGGAAAGAAGAAGGAAGGTCCCAGGACCTCTCCCCTACCTACAGCTCTGAGCCTCCATCTGTGACTGGAATCTCTGGGTAGATAAGGGCACTAGTCTGGAGGGAGTATCTTGCTGGCAAAGCTGTGCCAGGCTCAGGGTGTAGAACACAGGCAGCATAGAGGCAGCTGGAGGAAAAGCTCAGTACTCGTCTAATTAAAAAATGGAAAGAAGAGCTGTGTGACCTTGGGCAAGTCACTTTACCCCCATTGCCTAGCCCTTACCACTCTTCTGCCTTGGAGCCAATAAATATTGGCTCCAAGACAGAAGGTAAGGGTTTAAAAAAAATGGAAAGAAGAAAACCAAATTAACAGTATCATAGATGAAAAGGGAGACCTCACCTCCAATGAAGAGGAAATTAAGGCAATCAATAAAAACTATTTTGGCCAATTAAGTGGCAATAAATATGGCAATCTAGGTGATATGGATGAATATTTACAAAAATATAAACTGCCTAGACTAACAGAGGAAGAAATAGACTACCTAAACAACCCCATATCAGAAAAAGAAATTGAACAAGCCATCAAAGAACCCCCTACAAAAAATCCCCAGGACCAGATGGATTAAAAAATGAATTCTATCAAACATTCAGAAAACAACTAATCCTAATATTATACAAATGATTTGACAGAATAAGCAATGAAGGAGTTCTACCAAATTCCTTTTTATGACACAAATATGGTACTGATGCGAAAGTCAGGCAGGTCAAAAACAAAGAAAACTATAGACCAATCTCCTTAATGAACATAGACACAAAAATCTTAAATAGAATACTAACAGAAAGACTCCATCAAGTCATCACAAGGGTTATTCGTTATGATAAGATGGGATTTATACCAGGAATGCAAGGATGGCTCAATATTAGGAAAACTATCCACATAATTGATTATATCAACAAGCAAACCAACAAACACTACAAGATTATCTCAATAGATGCAGAAAAAGCCTTTGACAAAAATACAACACTCATTCCTATTGAAAACACTAGAAAGTATAGGAATAGAAGGTCCTTTCCTAAAAATAATAAAAAGTATTTATCTAAAACCATCAGCAAACATAATCTGCAATGAGGATAAACTAAAACAATCCCCAATAAGATCAGAAATGAAACAAGAATGCTCATTATCACCTGTATTATTTAACATTGTACTAGAAACACTAGCAGTAGCAATTAGAGAAGAAAAAGAAATTGAAGGTATTAAAATAGGCAATGAGGAGACAAAGCTATCACTCTTTGCGAATGATATGATGGTCTACTTAAAGAATCCTTGAGACTCAACTAAAAAGCAAGTAGAAATAATGAACAACTTTAGCGAAGTTGCAGGATACAAAATAAACCCACATAAATCATCATTTCTATATATTTCCAACACATCTCAGAAGCAAGAATTAGAAAGAGAACTTCCATTTAAAATCACCCTAGGCAATATAAAATACTTAGGAATCTATCTGCCAAGGCAAACACAGGAACTATATGAACACAACTACAAAACACTTTCCACACAATTAAAATTAGATCTAAATAAATGGAAAAACATTAATTGCTCATGGGTAGGATGAGGTAACCTATTAAAAGAAGACAATCCTACCCAAACTAATTTACTTATTATGTCATACCCATTGAATTAGCAAGAATTTTTTTTTTACTGAATTAGAAAAAAAACAAAGTTCATTTGGAAGAACAAAAGATCAAGGATATCAAGGGAAATAATGAAAAAAAATGTAGAGGTAGGTGTCCTAACAGTACCAGATCTCAAATTATATTATAAAGCAGTGATCATCAAAACAATATGGTACTGGCTAAGAAATAGAAGGGTGGATCAATGGAATAGAGTTGGGGTTAATGACCTCAACAAGAAAGTCTATTATTAACCCAAAGATCCCAACTTTGGGGACAAAAATCCACTATTTGACAAAAACTGCTGGGAAAATTGGAAGACAGTATGGGTTTGGATCAACATCTCCCACCCTACACCAAGATAAACTCAGAATGGGTGAATGATTTGAATATAAAGAAGGAAAAATATGAGTAAATTAGGGGAACAAAGAATAGTACACTTGTCAACTCTCTGGGAAAGGAAATATTTTAAAACCCAGCAAGAGTTAGAAAAAATTACAAAATATAATATGAATAGTTTTGATTACATTAAATTTAAAAGTTTTGTACAAACAAAACTGCAACCAAATGCAACCAAAATTAGAAGGGAAGGAACAAATTGGGGACAAAATCTTCATAACAAAAACCTCTGACAAAGGTCTAATTACTCAAATTTATAAAGAGTTAAATCAATTGTACAAAAAAATCAAGCTATTCTCCAGTTGATAAAAGGGCAAGGGACATGAATAGATAATTTTCAGATAAAGAAATCAAAACTATTAATAAGTACATGAAAAAGTGTTCTAAATCTCTTAAAATCAGAGAGATGCAAATCAAAACAACTCTGAGGTTTCACCTCACACCTAGCAGGTTGGCTAACATGACAGCAAAGGAAAGTAATGAATGCTGGAGGGGATGTGGCAAAGTTGGGCCATTAATGCATTGCTGATGGAGTTGTGAATTGATCCCACCATTCTGGAGGGCAATTTGGAACTATGCCCAAAGGGCCCTAAAAGACAGTCTGCCCTTTGATCCAGCAATAGCACTGCTGGGTTTGTACCCCAAAGAGATAATAAGGAAATGACCTGTACAAGAATATTCATAGCTGAACTCTTTGTGGTAGCAAAAAATTGGAAATGGAGGGGATGCCCTCCAATTGGGGAATGGCTGAACAAATTGTGGTATGTGTTGGTGATGGAATACTATTGTGGTCAAAGGAATAATGAACTGTAGGAATGATCTCCAAGAATTGTTACAGAGTGAGAGGAGCAGAACCAGAAGAACATTATATACAGAGACTGATACACTATGGTACAATTGAATGTAATGGACTTCTCCATTGATGGCAATGCAGTAATCTAGAATAACTCAGATGAATTTACAAGAAAAAACACTATCCACATTCAGAGGAAAAACTGTGGGAGTAGAAACACAGAAGAAAAAAATGCTTCATTACATGGGTCAATGAGGATATGATTGGGGATGTAGATTCTAAATGATCATCCTAGTGCCAACATCAACAAAATGGAAATAGGTTTTGATCAAGGACACATGTAAAACCCAGTGGAATTCCAGGTTAGCTACAAGAAGGGGTGGGAGGAGGGGAAGGAAAGAATATGATTCTTGTAACCAAGGAAAAAATGTTTTAATTTGGCTAATTAAAACAAATTTTCAAAAGAAAAATAAAAACTACTTAAATTTTTGAAAAAAAACTTATAAAGGAAAATTGCTTAAAAGAAAGAATATTAAGAAACACATCTTCTCATTCCTTTGTAGAGGTAGATCCATGAATATGGTATATTGCAAATAACAGAAATTTTCATTAATTAGTTGGTTTAATAGATTCTTTAAATCTTCTTCCCCTTTTTCTTCTTTTAGAAATTATTCATTCATATGGTAATAGGTTTTGAACAATGACACATGTATAATCCAGTGGATTTTCTTGTCCAGGAGGGGAGTGGGAAAAATCATGAATTATGTGACCATGAAAAAATATTCTAAATAAATGAACCATTTCAAAAAATAAAATGAAATAAAAATAAATAAATAAATTTTAAAAATTTTAATGAAATTAATTTTAAATTTATTTTTTTAGTATTGAATATCAAAGATAACTCTCTAGAAGGTCAAAAGGATGCAGAAAAAAATTTAGGCAATTTAAAAACAAAAAAATTTCAATACAAATCAATTTGATAAGAGGAACATGAACAAAGATAGCTTTCAAGAGTTTCTGTAGCCAAAAAAATAAAAAATACATTACCTTATGACCAGCATGGTAAAAACCCTCTTCAGACTTAATAAGGCTGATCCTCAAGCAAACAGATAGATGACTGTTACAAAAATATCTTAAAAGCCATTCAACTTTCCATAACTTTAACATCATACTTTAGTTTGGATCTTCATATGTCCTGGTCTAATTAAACATAGATCCAGGTATGCCCACTAACTTCAATTCAACTACTGACTCAGTCTGTAAACTTTGGCAAATAAAAAATATCACTTGAAATCTCTAGTAAAGAGGAAAAAATACTATCACTTCAATACACTCAAGAGTAAAAGAGCCCAGAAAGATAGTTTATAATGGCATTCACTGTTTTAATAATTAATACTTTAGAAGAAATGCATTACATTTTAACTAAACTTATTTGAGATATTTCCTCAAAAATCATGTAAGATGCTATGGTTTATTTTTTATTCAACTAGATAGCAAATTATCTCAAAAACATAGATATATGAATGACTATGCTTTTCTCTATTTCTTATCTTTTTTCATCTTTCCCTCTAATTCCCCCTTCAGTTTTCTCTTCTTGAAAATCTGTTGTTGTAAGTCAATGGGATCCTACTTCCATTTCTTAAGGCAACCCAGCATGTCTCCTCTAGTCATCAAGTGCCTTTTGTTTTTATTGGTATCCCTGGAAAAATGAAAGGAGATAGATTAAATAATCTCTAAGATTCAGAGTTTGATTCAGTTTTCCAATTTAATAACTCTGCATGGAAAAGGGTAAAGATATTGGGTAATCCCTTCCTGGTGGTTGGCCTGTGGGTCTACTCCTTTTGTATTTTTCTTTGTTCCTATGTTCAAAGATTAAGAGTTTCCTCCTTTCTCCCGCTGCCCCGTTTTACTTGACTGAGCATGATTCAATCCTTTCTTTTTATTCTAAGCACTAATACTTGCTAAAGGGGCAGGAGGTGTAATGGAAAAGAAGCCATTCCCTATAATCCTCAATTCACAGGATATTATTAAAAACATTGATGAGAGTAAGGCCACGTATAGATATAGGCATGTCTAATTATTTGATCATTATCTTTAAGAGGTCTGAATCTATAATCTCAAACCCAATCCTTGTTTTGTGTCACAGTTTCTCTTTTTTTAATTTGTACTAACTTCTTTCAATGCTCAAAAACTCAAAGTTATTCTTTGCCCTTTTTATTCAATAACCACCCATATTCAATTATCCAACTCATGTTGATCTATAAAATGAGATGGTTCAAATAATTGACTTCTAAGATCTTTTGTTATTTTAAATAGTTAGGATTCTATTATTCTGAACCTCTAATATCTCTAAGATCTGTCTCTTCTTGTCTATTTATGCCACACTAGAAAATGATAGCTGAGTTATTGTCACAGTCCTCTAACTGATCTCCCTGCCTCCACTCACCACTTCTCAATCCTTCCTTTATATAATTGCCAAAATATTCTTATGCACATGCCACTCCCTCCCATAAAAATCTTCAGTGGTCATAGGGTGAAATACAAATTGCTTAGCCTGACTTTTAAGGCCCTGTACAATCTGGTTTCTTTTTTTTTTTTAGCTCTATTTAATTCTTTTTTCATACATACTATTTTAGCCAGCCTGGAATATTAACTACTCCTATAAATACTCCTTATCCTGCCTTCTCTTCCTATCTCCTTGTAGTTGTGCAAAACCATTCACTGTTCTTCAAAGGCCTCCCTCCTAACCTCCATCTATTATAGAGTAGAAACTCATTTTATGTGAATTCAATACACCAAATTCAGGTATAAATAACTGGCAATTTTTTAAAAGGCAGAAAAATATATAAAATAAAATATTTTAATTATGTGCAAAAATCTGCACCATTTCCCCAAGCAGCATACATTCTTGTAGCAGACTCTTAACAGTTCACCCAATCATGTTCATTTTCACTCTGAGAATTGTTAGTGTTAATCATTACATTGTTTTGCATCAAACATTATCTCCTTTATCAGTTTTTCTGCAGAGTTCTGGATTGTAAGAAATCCTGTCTGTGTCAGAGCACTGTTCTCTTTATTTCATTAATACTATTTGGTTATTAATAATGAGCTCAAAGAAGAAAACTAGTGATACTGGTAGTTCCAATAAGACCAAGAAAAGCTGTAAAGTATTTAGGTATATTCATAAAGAAAATATTCATTAAATAATGAGGTTTACTATAATGTGAAATTTTCAATTGCTTGAAGGGTCTAGGAACTTATTGGTCATATAAAGTGAGGTCCTTCTTCCTTCAAACCCCAAATAGTTCCATGTCCCTTCCCAACTGAAAGTTATTTGTCCCTCCTCGAGTTTTTAACCCATTCCATCTTAGAATCAATACACTGTATTAATTCCAAGGCAGAAGAGCAGTAAGGGCTAGGGGATGGCAGTTAAGTAACTTGGCCAGGGTCAAACAGCCAGAAAGTGTCTGAAACCAGATTTTAACGCAGGACCTTTCATCCCTAGCTCTGACTCTCAATCCACCAAACTATCTTACTGCCTATCCCCATATTTCTACAGAAATTTATCTAGATCAGAAGTTCTTAACTTTTTTGTGTGTCATGGACCCATTTGTCTGGTGAAACTTAGACCTGTCCTCAGAACAACATTTTTAAATGCCCAAAATACAAAGAATTGCAAGGGAAACTATCTTATTTATTGTAATATAGTTATATATTTTTAATTAATTTGGTTTAGGATTTATTATTATAATCTACCTGTTCATCTTTTCCAACTAGATATTGCATGGGCAACTCAAATTCATCATGTCCAAAAAAGAAATCATTATTCTCTTTCCTTATCCCCCTTGCTCCAAACTCAACACTCTTCTTAAATTCTCCATTTTGGTTGCATCCTTTCAGTCACCAAAATTCTCAATCTAGTCTCAACTTGACTCTTTTCTCTCCCTTCTTTATTCAATCAGTTGTCAATTCCACACCCACATTTCTCATATGTTCTAACTTTCTTCTATGTTTACAACCTTTACTCTTAATTAATTTCCTCATCACCTCCTGCCAAGACAATTGAAACAATCTCCTAACAAATATATCAGTTTCTAGTCTTTCCACACTCACATTCATCCTCCATAAAATATTGTGTATATCACTGCTCCACTCAGTGGTTCCTTTTTGCCTCAAAGATAAGATTTACAATTCTTTGGCATTTAAAGTTATTCATATCTTGTCTAAATCTATATTTCTGGACTATTTTCACATTATTTACCCTAAAGTAGTCTATATTCTAGCCAAACCCAAATACTTGACATTCCTTATACGTAAAATTTCACTTCCAATCTTCCTGCATTTGTTTAAACCATCTCTATTCTTTCTAGCATACTTCTTCATCATTTTCACCCCCTGGAATACTCCAACTCCTTCAAGCTTGGCTCAAGTATCAACTTCTACATGATATTTATCTTTTGATTGCAATAATTGTTATTTATAATATAATTTATATCATATTTGTATTTATATATAATTTATATCAGTTATAAAATATATGATGTATAAATATAATTTAAATTTATAAAATAAATATATAACATAAATAATTATATATTATAAATATATTAATTATAATATATATATAATTCCCAAATTACTTTCTATTCATTTTATATTGCTTCATCTATATACATGATATTTCTCCTCAGTAGAATGTATTTGTATCTTAAATGTTGTTTAATCAATTAATAAATAGTTATTAAGTACATACTGTGTCATTGGAAATCTGTTATCCTAAAAACTACATTTCCTGGGAGCCCTCTAACTTCCTGTCATTATATATTTCCTGTAGACAGGGGATATATTGAGTGGAGTTCCTAGTCTTGGCCTCTGCGTCCTAGGTTGCGACCATGGTGGTAAGCAGGGTTTTTAACAGGGAGATTAGCCATGGGCACGTGGTTTGTTTGTTTTTTTTTTGTTACCTTTTTATTCCTTTATTTCTAATTATCATTAATAAATTTCTTAAAATATAATATTTTATTACTTGAGATTAATTTCAATTTTTACAATACTAAGTGACAGATGTTATGCTACCTGCTGGGGATAAAAAGTAAAGTAAAATATAATACTCATGCTCAAAAAACTCAGTCTAATGTATTATAAGGGGGTTGTTCATTTGTAATTGCGGGGTTCAGTCTTTCAGTATAGAGAGGAGGAAAGAGTAGTGGAGCATCTCCCTTCTCAAAGTAGGGTTCAGGGGAGACAACTGATGTTTAGGATTGGCTCAGAGAGAAGAGAGGGGGTTTGAAGATTTTTCCCTCTTCTGCCTTCCCTCCTTAGCTATGATTGCTCTCCCAGATTCGCTCTTGTCCCTCTTGTTCCCCCTCCACTACTTGAGACCAAAGGTTTCCCCTTGATCTGTTCACTCACACTTGTTCACAGCTTGGAGAACAGATAACTTTTAATGTCAACCCAATCAGGTAATCCAAAAGGAATAATGGGCAGGGAAATAATGAGAAAGGATAATGGGGAAAAGGGGGTCCCTGTCCCTATCTAAAACCCTTTTCCTCCCTCCTTGAGTTTGGGGGGAACTCAGGCCTTGGCAGCCTGAGCCTCCTGAGAGAAAGTCAGGTTGACTCACCCCTGGACAACAGGAGCTGAGGTAAAGTCTACTCGGGTTTCTCTTCAGAAAGTCCCTTCAATTGGGAAGTGTTGGAGTGGGGGGAAGGATTTCCAGACACCAGCAGGAAAAGTGGGTAACCCTCAAGAGAAAGTCTTTTCCCAATTTCTCTCTTTGACTTCTTAAGACTGAGAGCCACCAACTCCTCTATCAGCCAGAGTCTTCTCCTCCATATTCCACTCTCCTGGGGTCCCTCCCTGGTCAAGGTGATCAGTTTCACACACTCTTTAGCCTGGCACTTTTCTTTAGTGCCAGCCTCTGTCACACTAATTGAGGAGACAATATGCTATTTTTTTGTATGAACAAGTATGATAATGCAGCACAGAGTACCTAGTGGGGGAGGGTGTAAGGTACAAGAAGACTGAAAAGGTGGGAAAAGCAAGTTATGAAAGGCTTTGAATACCAAACACAGTTTTATATTTTATACAGAAGGTGATAGATTTCCACTGTAGTTATCTGGATGATCAGACCATGATTTGGAAAACTATTTTGGCACATGAATGGAGGATAAACTGGTGTGGGAAAAGACTTGTGGCAGAGAGGTTAGCCATCAGGCTATTGTAATAGTTCAGGTGCTGGGCAATGAGGTCAAACACCAGATAGTGTTGAAAGAGAGAAGAGTATATGGAAGGGATGTTAAAGTTTACAGGCCTTGAAAAAGGTAGGATATGGAAGCTGAAAGAGAGTGAGTGGTCAAGGATAGCATATGTCACTAGCCTGGGTGACTGGAAGGATAATTGTACCCTCAACTATAAGAAGGAAGTTAGCAAGAGGGGAATGTTAGATGAAAAATCTTTCAGTTGTGAATATGTTGAGTTTAAAATGCCTACAGGATATTCAATATTATATGCTTGAAAAATGCGCACGTGGCCTCTATTTTCAAGAACACTAATTGAGCAGCCAATTCTCACTAGGTAGCTTAAATTATTGAAATTTTCCCCAAAATCAAAGCTAAATTTGATGATTATCAAATCATCCATTGCTCATTGTTTTGTCTTGTGGGTCCAGAGAGAATAAAATCTAACTCTTCTTGTATACCTCTATTAGGAATAAAATAGATTTGGGATTTTAATTAAGGAGTTTAGTAACTAAGGACAGAAAGAGAGAAGCTGCCAGAAGGTCTTAAGACCAGTTTGGAACTTTGAGGAGGATTCCTGGCAGGGAATCCTGAGGCAGAAAGTCTTTTGGTGACAACTATACTTGGGACACACTCCTGAGTGTATCTGACTTGGGAGGTGCTAGAAAACTTCAGCTCTCTAGGGAAACCTGGATTTTTGGAGTGACAGTTGATAAACAGAGTTTATCAGTTGGTAAAAAAAAAAAAGACAGTTGGTAAAACAGAGAAAGTTTGGAGGTTTTGGAATTAGCTGAAGAAGAACATCAACAGTGAAGAAGGAAGAAAACTGGGTTTTCACTCAGTGCTTCAGAGTGGGTTTAGGTTGGGGCCTAGCAAGGCCGAGAAGCCTGATCCAGCTTCACTAGGCCGGAAGTAAACAGGCAGTTGGAGCAGTGATCTGAGGAAATACAAGGAGGCATTATATATATACATACATACATTCTAAAATTATTCTTATATATACATACACATGTATGCATATATAAGAATAATTTTAGAATAGAATATTTAGAATAGATCCCAGGAATTAGTAGTAGTCTAAGGAGAATAAGGAGGCTTTAGGGAAACCCAAATGAGAAACAGATTCATAAGAATCAGAGGGAAGTGGGAAAGCTTAGACCCCATTTAGATTAGGGATTTATTCTATACTCTTTATCTATCTTTACCCTTACTTAAACCTTTTACCTCATTAAAAGAGGTTTGTTTTTGTACCTGTTGCCTCCAAAGTTATATAAATCAACCTTCCTCAACAAGGCCTAAATTGTTACATAGGCCTCAGATCACAACTTCACTTCAACAGATAGCCAGCTGACCCTTTACTATCAACAACAAATAACGAGAAAGAGACTAAATAGATACTGTGTCCAAAATATACCCAACACCTCCAATACTAGAATAGAACTATCATATTTCTCCTCCCTTCCCCTAATCATGGTATACGAAAGGGCTCCGTTCTGGGCCCTCTTCGCTTCTTCCTATATACCATTTATTTTGGCAATCTCATCAGCTCCCACAGATTCATTTATTATTTCCTTGCTGATGATTCCCAAATCTATTTATCTAGCTGTAACATTGCCAATTCTCTAGTCTCAAATTTCCAGTTGGCAACTTGATATCTCAAAGGGAATATCCTGTAGCTATCTTAAACTCAGCATATCCAAAACTGAACTTATATTGCTTTTCCTCAATGATATAAGATGAATTTTTAAATTGAGGTTTTACTTAAAGCAAAGCCTATAAAAAGAAACAAGTATTAAGTGCCAATTAAGTTCAATTCCTTAACTTTTCTGTTATCAAAAACTTCTAGCTTGTCATTCATTTTCATAGTTCTTCCATAAAGTATCTACTTTTCTTTTACTCACAGCTTAGATTTTTTTTAAGGACAGGAAAATGCTAAGTAGTTTCAAAAAGGCTTTGGAACCACCTATACAAAGATTTCTGATTAAATTCTTCCCTCAAATAGATAAAGGAAGCATAGTGGATCCAAAATAAAATTGGGAGGTAATAGAAGAAAGATGAGAAAGTTAAAGAAAGCAAAGTTATAATAGCAAAGCAATTCAGTTTTGATGCCTAACTCTCTTTTGCCCACTATAATTATTCAATCATTAAGTTCTCTAAGTTCTTCCTTCACCAATTTATTTCACTTTCCCCTTTCCTTTGCCTTTTTCCTGTTACCACATTTAATTTAGTCTGCTCCCTATATCAGAACATAGATATCTCTTAATTTTGAGACTACCTTCTGAAGTCTCAGCCTTTACTAAGCTATCTCATACAGTAGAGCCAAAATATTTTTTTAAAAACATAATTATATTCCCTATTTCAAAATCTTCAATGACCTAGTTTTGCCTAGATAATAAAGCTCAAACTTCTCAGCTTGACAATTTTGAAATCTTCCATTATCTAAAGCCAGTCTCCTTAAATGGCTTTACCTCCTTTCACCAGAGGGAAAATATACTAGGGCCAAATTTATCTACTTATGGCTCCCCAAACACATCCTTCGCTTTCCTACTTCCATGGAACTATTCATATTGTCCATTTTCTCTGGTGTATACTGCTCTCACATTTATGTTTATTGAACTCCTTCCTATTCTTGAAGGTTCCATTCAGATGTAGTTTATGAAATTAACCTGATTACCCAGGGGAATATGAGCTTTCCCCCTCCTGAACTGCTGTAGCATTTTCTCCCTCCTATGTAGCACTTATCATGGACTGCCTTGAAGTATAGTTATTTCTGTAGGCACCTTTTCTTCTTTATTAGAATGTAAGTTCCTTGAGACTATGTCTTATATAATTTTGTACACTCCATAACATTTAGCATACTATATTGTACAAACAAGGCACTCAGAAATATTGAATGAATGTTTTTCGATGATAGGGAAAGGTTCTTTTTGTTTTCTCCTTTGTAAACTTCAAAAACCAGTGAAACAGGGGCTGATCCTAGTTTTTAATAACAAAGGAGGAGAATTAGGAGAATAAAAAGAGAAGGAAGAGGAAGAAAAAGAAAGGAGAAAAAGGAGAAGAAATCGAATAATAACAAAGTGAGAATACATCTCAAGAATAAAGATTTATGGAACCCAAACTATCTTATAGTATGCACAAGAGATACAAATAACAAGGCAGTTAGAAAGGACCAACAACCACCATTCAAAAAAACAGCCAAAGAAATGGTAGCAAAATCAGGAATGGACAAAAATAAATGTTTATATTTTATCAGAATAAAATATTCAGATAAGTGATTAAAGGTGAAAAATTCCCAGGCACCAGCAAGTTTGTATATGTTTTGTTCCTATGACATAGAACAGCCATTTTGAATGATTTTGTTGCTTTTATATCTACCAGAACAAATAGATAATTCAGCCAATTTAGTGAAAAATAAAAATAATTCAAACTGCTTGTTTGGTATAGGTCAGAGGTATTAAGATATCCTCTTTTGTTTGCTAGTACCTTGAAAGCAGACCACTGGTTGAATTAGTCTTTCTTAGTATTTTGTTTTTATGGACTTCTGGGGGCAGAGTCAAGACAGTGGAGTAAAATAAGAGTAGTTCTGAGACACCATGAGAATGCTCTCCAACCAATATTAAAAATATTACCACAAAGCAAATACAGGAGTGAAAGAAACAACAAGAAGGCAGAGTGAAACAACTTTCAAGAAAAAAAAATACCCAAAAGGTAGGCAGAGAACATGTAGGGCACTGTGGTGAGAGGAGAGCAGACCAGAAAGAGCAGAGCCAGAAAGTAGTAAGGAGGGAAGAGTAAGCCAAGAACAAGTCACACACACACACACACACACACACACACACACACCCCACAAACCAATTCACACCCCTTGAAATTTAGAGAAGTCCAGAGTCCCAGATCCAGGGCAGTCTGGGCTGAAGTGGGCTGATCAGTGTGGGTCCAGAGAAAAACCAGGAATCCCAGTCTAGGGTTGGGATGAAGACATAGTTCACAGTTTGAGGTGCTTGATAGTACTAACAGAGGGGAGGAACAGATCTTTTTTGCCTAAAGCTCAGAGCAGAGCTCCAGGACAGGGCAATTGAGGGTGTGCCCAATTAGAAGTACATAGTAAGACAAAAAACTTACCCCTAAACCCAAGGCTACAATTTGAGTAGTTCTTAATCTGATCAAGATCAAAGTAAGACCAAAAGCTTACAACCAAGCCTAAGGCAAATCCTTGAGTTATAAGGATCTCAAAGGCCAATTGAATCAGTTTGGGGAGGGGGCTTTCAGAGCTCTCAGCCCTCAGATTGTCACATCATCCTCCAAAAACCCAAACTGGTAAAAACCTAGAAAATTTGCTGAAAATAGCATCAAGGAAAGACTGAAGTTTAAAAGGGTACCCCAATTTTTTAGAAAACAGAGCCTACTTATAACTAGATAGGTAAAAATGAGCAAACAAAAGAAAACACCTAACTCTAAAAAAGTTTTATGGAGACAGAGAACAAGGTAAAGATAAAGAAGGAGACAGTGAAAGCAAAGCAAACACATGCAAAGTCCAAAAGAAAAATATGGATTGGACACAGATTCTGAAATTTTTTAAAAATACTTCAATATCAATTAAGAGAGGCAGAGTAAAATTGGGGAAGATAAATATAAGAGATATAGGAACAATTAGGTCAATTGAAAAAGGAGAACCAAAAAACTGACAGAGTATAATCAGGACTTAATCAGAATTGACCATCTAGAAACTAATAATTTCATGAAAAATCAAGAAACAGTAAAGCAGAATCAGAGGAGACTCATCTTCTTACACTTAGTCAAGAAAAACATCATGAAAGACATTTAATTTTGACTATTTTTTAAAATGAAGGATAATTAGGGTACTAAAGGACTAATTAAATGGACAACTCCTTATAGTTGATATAATAGGAACCTTTCCTCCTGTACTTTTTTCCCCTTTTCTCTGTGAACCTATCTATTCTTTCATAGTCTTGGAAGAATTAATTCTTTACATAGGTAGACTAATCTTAGGATGAAAGACTCAGAATGTGATCAGTTCTATAATTAAAATGTTTCTAGTTTCACTGAATCTCTCACAATTTCTGCCCCATATCCTAATCTTTTAGAATATTGAATCACTTTTTTTAAAAAAATCACAATGTGGCACTAAATTAGGACAATCCATAAAGGCAAAACCAAATAGATGAAATGGGATGAAAGGGCATCCACTGAAAATTTGAAGCATTATTTAGCATATAAAAGGAGAATTAACCATGTATATGAAGAAATTTATGAGCTTATTTACAGATGGTGAAATGAACAGTATATAAAATGGCCATCCCTTTTTTATTTTTTTTTTCAGAAAATTTTATTTAGTCAAATTAGAACATTATTCCTGGGTTACAAGAATCATATTCTTTCCCTCCCTCCCTACCCCTACCCCTTCCCATAGCTGGCATGCAATTCCACTGAATTTTACATGTGTCCTAGATCAGAACCTGTTTCCATGTTGTTGATGTTCACATTAGGATATCATTTAGAATTTACATCCTCAGTCATATTCCCCTCGACCCATGTAATCAAGCAATTATTTTTCTTCTGTGTTTCTACACCCAGTTTTTCCTCTGAATATGGATAGTGTTCTTTCTCATAGATCCCTCTGAGTTGTTCAGGATCACTGTATTGGTCTCTGTGTACAATGTTCTCCTGGTTCTGTTCCTTTCACTCTGTATCAGATACTGAAGGTCATTCCAGTTCACATGGAATTCCTCCAGTTTATTATTCCTTTGAGCACAATAGTATTCCATCACTAACATATACCACAATTTGTTCAGCCTTTCCCTAATTGGAGGGCATCCCCTCATTTTCCAATTGTTTGCCACCACAAAGAGAACAACTATGAATATTCCTGTACGTGTCTTTTTTCCTTATTATCTCTTTGGGGTACAAACCCAGCAATGCTATGGCTGAATCAAAGGACAGACAGTCTTTTAGCGCCCTTTGGGCATAGTTCCAAATTGCCCTCCAGAATGGTTGGATCAATTCACAACTCCACCAGCAATGCATTAATGGCCCAACTCTGCCACATCCCCTCCAGCATTCATTACTTTCCTTTGCTGTCATGTTAGCCAATCTGCTATGTGTAAGGTGATCCCTCAGAGTTGTTTTGATTTGCATCTCTCTGATTATAAGAGATTTAGAACACTTTTTCATGTGATTATTAATAGTTTTGATTTCTTTAACTGAAAATTGCCTATTCATGTCCCTTGCCCACTTAACAATTGGAGAATGGCTTGATTTTTTTGTACATTTGATTTAGTCCTTTATAAATTTGAGTAATTAGACCTTTGTCAGAGGTTTTTGTTTTAAGATTTTTTCCCCAATTTGTTGCTTCCCTTCTGATTTTGGTTGCATTGGTTTTGTTTGTACAAAACTTTTTAATTTAATGTAATCAAAATTATTGTTATTTATTTATTGTTATTTATTATATTTATTATTTATTTATTTATTTATTTCTGATTTTTTTTTTCTAACTCTTGCTTGGTCTTAAAATCTTTCCTTTCCCAATGATTTGACATGCATACTATTCTGTGTTCGCCTAATTTACTTATAGTTTCCTTCTTTATATTCAAGTCATTCACCCATTCTGAGTTTATCTTGGTGTAGGGTGTGAGATGTTGATCCAAACCTAATCTCTCCCATACTCTCTTCCAATTTTCCCAGCAGCTTTTATCAAATAGTGGATTTTGGTCCCAAAAGCTGGGATCTTTGGGCTTATCATAGACTGTCTTGCTGAGGTCACTTACCCCACGTCTATTCCACTATTCCTCCTTTCTGACTCTTATTGTTTTAATGAACACTACTTTATAGTATAGTTTGAGATATCCCTTTTTAAAAAATCCTTTAAAAATAAATTTTATCTTGCTGGAATTCAGGAATATAGAAAAAGGAACAAGTACAACCTGTTTTAGGAAGGAAGTTAAGAGTTAAAGAACCTGATCTTCTCTCTTTTCTCATCTACCCTCCTCTATATCCTCCTCATGAACCTCCCTAACAGTAGACTATTCCATGGGAGAACTTCTTAGGCAGAAGAGGTTTCCCTTCTTTTTTCACACCCTACCCCCACCTTCCTTTCCATATCAAGAACCACGATATACTCTGTCATTATTACTGGATGCAATATTTAATAGAAGGATAGTGAGAGGGGAACAATTGAGAGTGAAATGAGGAGAGAGGGAGAGAGAAGATTCTTCTTCCTTTCTCTTTTTCTTGGATAGAGGTAGCCAAGTCTTGTCCCCCTGACAGAGGGAATATGTCTCCTCAGAGAATAGTTCTGGGAGATGGAGGACACTCACTGTCACTTCCCTTCAGAAACCTGGGGTCATCCCACTATTAAGGAGAGATATTGTTCCTTGGATTAGACAGTTTGGATCCCTGGGATCCTGAGCTAATCTTCCCCTTTGGGGAGAGAGATGTGATTCTCCCCAAATCTTCTGTCCCCTTTCCTAGCATAAGAAACCAACCATACCTAATTCTAAAGTAGTAAAAAAAGTAGTTGGGTTCACACAGGGAGGGATAGGGGTATCAAGCAAGGAAAATAGGGAGTAGGAAACCCTAACACTGCTCCCCTCTGGCAGACTGAGAGAAATCTCAGGGAGAGATCTGGATGGCTCTGGCCAGAGTGAGTCCAAATCCAAAACCCCCTTGAGAATTCCAATAGTTGTTCTTGAAGAGTCTTAGTAGATGTGTTTTTTGGGTCTGTATTGGAGGCTCCTTTTAACTAGGTTATTTAAAGTAAATGGAAATGCTGGTGTCACACTGGGAATTAAGATTATAGGAAAAACAGAATTCTTTCTTCTCCTCCCTCCCCCTCCACTTTCTTCTTCCTTCTGTTGAGCCTAATGGCTACTCAGAGATGATAAGTTATAGCAGCTTTCAACAGACTAATTTCACTTCAAAATACCGGAAAAGGATTTATTTTAAAGGAAGAAAAGATAGGGAGTGGGGAATAAGACTAGAAGGAATTTGGGGTTTTCCTAGTCTATTATAAATTCAATACCAAGAAAGTAGAGTTGAGTTGTCTCTTAAGGGAGTATTGTTAATAATTTGAAATGATCTTCAGAGCTAAGCCCAAGTCTTCACATTGAAACCAATAGCCAGAAACTACAGAATAAGTCTCTCTGTCAGCTTTCTTCCTCAGTCTCAGGGAAGAAGTGAGTAAATCAGTTTGTGTGCCAGCCTATTCAAACTGCCTTCTCCCTGGCCACAGTCTTCTCTGAAATTTTTCTGATTGACAGATCTTCAAAGTCCCATGGCTTGCACTTGCTTGCAAGTCTTTCTGTAGCAGGAATCAGTTCTTCACAGATCCCAGAAGGAATAACAGGTCCCAAACCCGATGGGCTCTTTCTCAGCTTCCAGGAAAACCTCCTTTCCTATTCCACCTCCCAGCCTGGAAGACCTTTGACACTTGGGGCTTCTCTCTCTCTGCTCCTCCTCTGCTGTTCTTCAGCTGATCTCTCCTTCACCTTGTCTTCTTATTGCAAGTCCCTGGATCTCTCTCTTTCTTACATTACAAATACATTAATCTACTCCCCTTTGGGACAAGGATAAGTGCTTATACTTGACAATTACTTCCTAATGCATATTTTCTTCCTAATTAAATATAAACTCCTTGAGGAAAGGAAGTATTTTTTTTATTTTCATATTGTATCTCCAGAGCTTAAACATAGTACCTTACACCCAAATATATGCTTTAATGTATCTTTCATCCTTTGTTATTATTCTTCATGTATTCTCATTGATTTCTCAAAGAGCATCTCCTCCATATAGTAGAGAACTACAATGTCTTTTGACATTAAATGGGTATCATTGTAGTATTTATAGTATCCATCTGTTATCCCTTATATGTTTTAAAATAAAGTTTATTATATTTTAAAATGTAAAAATCATTCTTTGCACTCAGAATATACACAAAAATGGGATTTGGCTCACTCTTGGCTTTATTTTGCTACATATATAATGAAACAGATTTTTTTAAATAATGAGGTAAAATAAAGTTATTTTATTCTCTCTCATCAGGTACAATAAGAGTAATAGCATTTACATAGCCCCTTATGGTTACAAAAGATATGTCATTTACTCGATTCTTACAACAACCCTTTGAGGTAAGCTCTATGATTTTCATTCACATTTTACACATGAGGAAACTAAGGCTGAGGGAATTTGGGTAATATTCTCATGATCACACAGCCAGTACAAAAAGTCTAAGACTGGTAAGATTCTAACTCTAGTATTTTTTAAACCAAGCCCAATACTCCCTCCTCTGTATCACCTCTCTGCTAACAAAATAGTGTGCTCTATATGTAATTCCCACAATTATATTTGTGCAGACAGTTTTACAAAAGGAATTTTGCTGAAATTGTATCCACTATAATATGAGACAATTATTTAAAGAAGTAGAAAACACAGTAAGAGTCCCAGGAATAGGCTGAAGAGATTCAGGGTGTGGGGGTGGGAATGAGTGATGGAGACAGAACAAAACTACCCACAGAGAACTTGAACTGACAATCAGTAACTGGAGAAATATTCATGAAGAGAGCCCCAAAAAGAAGAGATTAAAAGAAATGAGATCTTCCTGTGAAACCTCCATCCTCCTTCACAAGTTGAAATTGTTCTGTAGTTTCCAGGGTGTTGATCAGCTCACCTCCACTTAGCCTTCCATTCAGTCATTATCTTTAGAAAATTGATGGTAAGAGGAAGCCACAGAAATGGCTTTTCACTTTCCTTGGACTGAAGTCAGATGATGAACTAATAACACCCCTGGCCCTTGAGAGCTGAGGTGCTATTTCTGTTCAAGCTATTCCATTCACACTCAGAGAAACCTGTGGCTAAGGCTGATTTTCTTTAAATAATCTGCTTGATATTTGGCTCAGGGAAAAAGGAAAATAGGGATTTCCTCTCTTGCTCCACCTAACGAGCTCTACCAGAATGACTTTGTTATTTATACTTAATATCATTTAAGAGTACAACTAATGAATTGTAAAGAGAAGTCAGTGGGTTTCTAAAAATAAAGTTCAAAATAAAGTGTTTGATGAACCAAAGGTTGTATGCAGAATAAAAATGAAATAGTTATGACGTTATTCTCTCTTTCTTACTCAGGACTCCCCCTAATATATTCCCATACACAAATCTTCTTATTAAGGGCACATATTTGCTGTCTAATCTTGGTGGGATACTCAAGGTCTATAGACCTGAAAAGAAAGAACTACAAATAAGTTTTTAATGATTTTTTGTATATTCTGTCCCTGACATGATTCTTTTCTCTCTGGTCCAATATTCATACCACATTCAAGTTAATCTTAAAATAGCATCTTCACCTTGTTTCTTCTCAACTCAGGGCTTTCAACAGTTTCCTCTCACCTACCATATAAGGATGAACCTCCTCTTCCCTTGGCTTTATTATATTACATTTCTATGAATTCTCTCTAGCACATATCCTCTGATGTACAGTAGGGTATGAGCAGTGGTTGAAGACTTTCCAAAATTCATTAAATTCATAAGGTTTTTCTACATATTCTCACTTCTCTTCCTCCACACCTTTCTAAACTTATTTCCAAATGCTGTGAACGTTCTCTGTGTGTGTGTGTGTGTGTGTGCGTGTGTGTGTGTCTCTGTCTCTGTGTCTCCATCTGTGTGAGTATGTATATATATATATATATATATACATATATATATATATGTCTTCCATTATATTTCTACAGGTCTCCTCAAGTCTTCAAAATTAATATTTAATACTCTTTTTTAAAATCCTTATCTTCCATCTTGGAATCAATACTATGTATTGGTTCCAAGGCAGAAGACTGGTAAGGGTAGGCAATGGGGGTTAAGTGACTTGCCCAAGGTCACACAGCTGGTTAGTGTCTGATGCCAGATTTGAACCTAGGACTTCCCATCTCTAGGCCTGGCTCTCAATCCACTGAGCTACCCAGCTTCCCCCCACTTAATACTCTTTAGAGAATTATTTCTTTGAAAGGCTAAGATTAGAAGCAGAAAAATACAAAAAAAAAGCAATGCATAAAATTATACAGGACAATTATGTATTTAGGATTCAAGAGATGTAAAAATCATGCTAAGATAAACAAAATGCAAAAATGTGTTCATTTTTCTAGCTCTAAATTCTACATAATCTAATACAGTGAAAATACTGGATTCAGAGTTACAGGACAAAGCTTCCAATTCTAGTTCTGAAATGTGAAATGTATATTACCTTGGGAAAGTCAATTCCTTTTGATAACTTTCAATACTTCATAGAACTAGAGAAATAATAAAATACTTTTAGAAGAACAAAAAGTCAAGAATCTCAGGGGGGAATGAAAAAAAATAGGGAAACCAATCATGAAATCACACTAGGAAAAAAAATAGCCCAATACTCTTACATAAATAATTCAACAAAGATTTAGAAGACTTACCGAAGTGCAAAGAATCTTTTCCAGCCCAAGTCATAGGGAGATAGAGAGAAATATGAAACCCTGATTGGATTTAACCAGGAGAATGTCTTTTCAATAGAGTCTCAGATTCAGTACAGGTGAACCTGATGCTTTTCAGGGAGAAGGAACAATTTCCAACTGGCTCCCCAAAACTGAGTCATAGAAGCAATGCTGAAGGAGGAGGGGACCTGAGTCTAGCTGAACAATGTAAGAAGTACTAAGTGTCAGTGAGGATGTATTCTGGAAAAGAAGCAGCCATTACTAAATGAGTATAATCATTAGAATTTACAAAGCACATTAAGACTTTCAAAGCATTTTGCACGTTTTACCTCATTTGATTCTTACAATAAACTTGTGAGATAGGTACTATTATTCTTCCAATTTTACCTGAATAAAGTGAAGTAGACAGAGATGAAGGTAATTTCACCGGGTCACACAAATAATAAAAATTTGAGCCTGTTTTTGAACTCATAATTTCCTGACTCCATGTCTTTCAATCTATATATTATGTCCCTTAAATCATCAGTTGGATAGCTATCAAATATTTATTAAGCACCTACAACATTCCAAGCTAAAAACTGGGGTTACAAAGAAAGACAAAAATTTACCTCACATAAAACAACATTCACTGCTCTCAAGGATTTCTCAGTCTAATTAAGGAGTCAGCATGTGAACAACTATACAAATGGAGGATAGATACAATATTAATTGTAGGCAATTTCAAATTAAAGGGACCTAAGATTAAGGAAGTCTGGAAAAAACTACTTTTTTCAATTTTTAAAAATTATATACTTTGTAAACAACAACAACAAAATTAATGCACTAAAATTGTGCATAAAAATCACAAATTCCACATTGTTTATATTTTGTTTAAAATATGTAAATTATATATATGTGTGCTAATATAAATGTCCTCTGCTTTTGAGTTCCCTTTGGTTCATTTCCCTTTGATACTTTTATCTCCTGATTTTGGGGGGTAGTATTTTTTAATGTAATCATAATATGTATTATTCTTTTTCCTTCTCTTTTCATCTCTTCATATAGTTGCCTTATTTCCAATATTTGCCATTTCTAATAACATAATACATTACACTCAGATATCACAATCTATTTAGCCATTTCTATCAAGCATTGCATTTTTGTCATTCTCAGATATTTTATCATTACAAACAAAGCTTCCATGAATATTTTCATACACACAGTTTTTTAATTTCTCAAAATGCCATTAGGGTTTAATCCTACCAATGAGATCCTTAGGTCAATAAATATGAACATCTTTGCAATTCAATGCATATTCCCATTTTTTAAAAAATTCACAGCTGTTCTAGCAATTTAATATTAGGCCTATTTCTCCATGCTCCAATTATCATTTAATTTGATCAATTTAACTCATCTGGTTCTCAGTTAACACACATTGTCAAGGTCTTATTTAGCTAGATCAATCTGTAGGCAGCAGTCACAATCTATTGCCAGGACCATACTTCTTTCCAAAACCAAGTCTTTCCCGCTTGGTCATACCAATGAAACTTTTGTTCCAATGACACAACTCCTTAGAAGTGCAGAATTACCTCTATAGTATGATGAGTGTTAAAGTAAAACTTTTGCTGAATATTTATGCTCTCTAAATCATTGTTGTCCCACCAAAAACTGTGTTTGGATAATTCTCAGGCTTAGATCTACTACTAGCCTCATGCAGGGGTGTGTGGGCTCTGCAGGTATAAATCATAGTTAAGTTATCTAGGGTTCTATTCATCTCCTTAGTGTCTTTCTTATTTTTTTTTGGTTAGATTTATCTAGTTCTGAGAGGGGAAAAATTAAAGTGTCACTATTATTATCATATCTATTTCCATCTACATCTAATTTAGTTTTTCCATTAAAATCCGGGTGTTATAACTATTGGTGCATACAGATCCAATTCTAATAATGTTTCATTATCTACAGTATTCTCATCAGCATTAATATAATTAACCTGTTAATGCCTTCTAATTATATCCATTTTAGCCCCAACTCTGTCAGAGATCAGTACTACCTTTGTTTTCTTTGGATCAGCTGAGGCATAGTATATTCTGCTCTAGTCCCTCACTTTCACTTTATGTGTGCCCCTCATTTTCAGTGTATTTCTTGTAAACAACATGTTATCTGGTCCTGATGTTTTATCCTTTCTGCTATCCACTCTTTTCCTCTGGGTGAATTCATTCCATTTACATACAATGACATAGTTCCTAATTGTGCATTTCTATCTGCTCTTTTCCTCCTCACTGTTTGTCTCTATTTTCCTTTCTTTCTCAGTTTTCCAATATCCTTTGACCAATACCTCTCCAAATCACATTTCTTCCCCAAAATCTTCCCTTATCCTCTCTCCTTCCTTTCCTAATTTCAATTTGTTCCACTTTTCCAAAGGTCCCTCCCCTGTCTTTTGCCCCTTAATTTATCACAGGTCTAATAAGAGTAGAACTCTAGTATCCCAGTCCTCCACTCTTTTGTCCTGTTCTCCTTGACAGTTCCTCCATTCACTCCTCCTCCATATGATATATCTACTTCACTCTACCTCCTCCTGTTCTATTCCATTACCATTTTGATTGCATTCATTTCAATCCCAAGTCTTCCATGCATGACCCTTCAAAATATCCAGGCAATGATGATATTCCCAATGTCCATGTGTGGCATTTTCCCATACAGGAATTAAACTATGTAACCTTTTGAGTTGCTTATAATTAGTTTTTCATTACTTTTGTATATTTCTTATAGATCAAGTTTTCTGCTGAGTTCTTGGTTTTCCCCCACAGAATAGTTTAAACTCCTTGGTTCATTAAATCTCTATTTTTAACCTTTTATACCTATGCTCATCATTTCTGGTTGCATTATTCTTGGTTGTAAACTCAGTTATTTAGAACTGTTTAGAACATTTAGAAATATTCCATGCATGTCCTGCATTCTTTTAATGTTGTGGCTATTTCATGTTTCAAGTTTATTCTAACTGTAGTTCTATAGTATTAAAATTGTTTTTCTTTTCTTGATGCTTATAGTATTTTCTCTGTAATCTGGGAGCTATGAAATTTAGTAGTGATGTTCCTGTGCATCTTCATATTTGTGTCTCTCTATGGTAATGATCAGTGGATTCTTTCAATTCCTATTTTACCTTCTGATTCTAGAATTTCTAAGCAGTTTTCCTTGATGATTTCTTAGGGTATGGTGTCTGAATTCTTTTTTTTTCTTATAATAGTATTCCAAATTCCAACTATCCTTATATTGTCTCTCCTTAATCTATTTTCCAAGTCAATTATTTTTGTGACAAGATATTTCACATTCTCTTCTATTATTTCATTCTTTTGATTTTGCTTTATTATTTCAAGTAGTCTTAGGAAATTATTAGCCTCCCCTTGTCCAATTCTAGATTTTAATATATTATTTTCTTCTATAGTTTCTGGTTATATTTTTTCATTTGAGTGATCTTTCATAATTTTCTTGATTTTCTTGTATTGCTCTTATTTTTTTCTAATTTTTACTCAACTTGATTCACTTGGTTTATGAGGACTTTTTAAAGCTCTTTTGAATGTGTGACCATTTATCATATTTCTGTACTATTTTTGAAGTAGGTGTTTTTATTTCATTGTCCTAAGAGTTGGAGACAAAGGCTTCTCTGCCCTCATACTAGCTACCAATAATAAAGTTTTCTCTCCTTTGCTTGCTCATTTTTAGTGATCTTTTTTTAAAAAATCAAGTCAGTTCAATAGACTTAATTGTAGGCTTTTTAATGGAATCCCAGGATTCCTAGTGTATTGGAGTTTGTTACCCTAGGATTCAGGATTTTTGTTTATCCTGAGTCTTATTTAGTTATTCCAGTTTTCTCAGTCCAGGATTAGATGTATTCCCAGGGTCATTCTCAAATCCCAGTCTGGTATTGACCTCAAGTGCTACAACTAGAGCCCACAGGCAGTTCTGCAATTGCAACTGCAAGCAGACAGTCAGTATGACCCTGTGACAGCATCCAGGTACTCCACTGTCCTGTGAGTAACCACAGCTGACAGGGTTCCAATTGCTCAATAACCAAACTTACCAGTATGTGCTTCCTCCTCATTCCTCTCATACTGCCACAGCCTGGAATAAGCAGATATCTAATCCATGTTCCTTAAGCCTCCAAATGCCTTATTTGTCAGTAGCATGATTTGGGTTCCTGCTCTTATGGCCTGATGCCCATGGACTCTGTGGTATCCATTCCTTCAACAGTCAACTATGGACCAGAATTGATCTCTCAAGCTATAGTAGATGTAGCTTCTCCCCTAGCCCTCAGCCTATGGAATCCAATAGTATCTTTGGAGATTCAAGCTCTGGGTCTCAGCTCTGTTTGCTCTGTCCCTCCCTCCATGGCCTATTCATTGTGGGACTGAAGCCAGGCAATTCAGAAAACTTCCTCCCTATTTGTCCCTGGCAGTTCCGTTTCTCTCCCCACTATTATCTGGTTTTGACAATTTTAGCATTGATTCAATAGTGTTATATTTGATCATTTATGGGGGATATTAGTAGGGTGGGGAAGCTGTATGCCCTACTCTGCCAACTTCCCACAATGCTAAATAAATTTCTTTTAAAAGGTATCACTTTAACTGATAATTCAGGGAAGCAAGGAAGGAAGAGATGAAGAATGGAAGTATTCCAGGTGCAGGGCACAGCCAATGATAATGCATGGAAAGTAGCAATAGCACATTGTGTATAGGGAATAGAAAGGAATCTAATGTCACTGGCTTACAGAGTACAAAAGCCTATAAAATATAAGGATCCTGGAAACAGGAAGGGATAAGGTGATGGTAAACTTTAAAAGTCAAACAGAAGGATATCATATTTGTTCTTAGAAGTGATGATAAGGAGCCACTCAAGTATATTGTATACAATTTTAACATGTTTATACTTGAGCTTTAAGAAAATCAGACAGTTGAGTGAAGGAGGATGGACTGGAGAAAGCAGAGTGTTAAAGCAGATAAATCAGCAAGCAGGCTATAGAAACAGTGCAGGGGTGAGGTGATAAGGACTTGCACTGGAGTAGTGTCAATTATGAGAGGATAGAGGGAGGTTTATAGGAGAATTGTTATAATGGCAGAAATGACAGGACTTGGAAAGTAATTGGATATGAGTGTGGGATGATACGGAGTGATGAGTCAAGAATGACACCCAAGTTGTAAAACTGGATAACTATGAGGATGGTGGCAGCCTTGACAGTAATACGCACATTAGGAAGAGGGAAGAGTTATAGGTAGAGGAGAGAAGAAGTTTAATTTTGGACAGGTTGAATTTAAGATGTCTATGGGATATCCAATTCTATATGTCCAGTAGGAAGTTGAAGATATAAGACTGAAGGTCAGGAAAGCAAAGCAGGTAGAACTGGAAAATATAGCTAAAATGAGAGAGAGAGAGAGAGAGAGAGAGAGAGAGAGAGAGAGAGAGAGAGAGAGAGACAGACAGACAGACAGACAGACAGACAGACAGACAGACAGAGAGAGAGAGAGAGAGAGAGAGAATAGTTAAATTCATGGGAATTATTGAAATCACCAATTAGAATAGTATAGAAGAAGAGAAGTCTCAGGACAGAGCCTTGAATGACATCCATAGTTTGCAGGCTATTTGTGAAAATATAACAAATGAGAATGAGAGAAGTCAAGAACATAGAAAGAGGACCAGGGTCAAACAGTGTCATGAAAATTTAGGAAGGAAACTGATTGATAGTGTCGAAGCCTGCAGTGAAGTCAAGAAAGAAAAATATTTAAGAAAAACGCTTTTGAATTTGTTAATTATGAGATAATTAGTGACTTTGTAAAGAATAATTTCAGTTATATCATGTCAGAAGTCAGACTTCAGCATTAGAAAATAGTGAGAGAAAAGAAAGTGAAGCCATCCATTTTGGACAGCTTTCTTAAGCAATTTAGTCACACAAGGGAAAAGAGAAAGAGGATGATCTAACTGAATGTAAGAGGTGAGGGTTTGGGGGATTTTTTTTTTTGAGTAAAGGGAGACATGGGCATATAATACAAGCAGTAGGGAAACAGTGAAGATCAGTGAGAGAGTAGGGACAATAAAAGGATAAATCTGCTCAAAAGATATTATTGAATGGGTTTACTTGTACATATAAAATGTATTACCTTAGCAAGGAGAAGCACCAGTTCTTGTGAGACAAGAATGAGGGGAGAGGAGGAGGAAAGCATCTGAGTGATACAAAGTCAGGAAGAAGCCTCTCTAGGTAAGTGCCCTCAATTATTTCAGCAAAATTAGGGATAAGGTTCTCAGCTAAGAGGGTTGCAGGAGGAAGAGCCACAGGAGATTTGAGGAAGGATAAAAATGTTTGGAAAACTATATAGTGGGTGGTAGAGTGAGTCAATTACAGCAGTATAAAAAAATTTGCCATCCTGAAAGGACAATTCAGTTGAGATTATTTTATATAAATTTGTAGTTGATGTATTAGCATAATTTCATATTTTCCTTTACTGTATATATCATTTTAGAAATAAACATATCACACCAGCTGCCAAGAACTCTACAAACTTTACAGAAACTTAACAAATATTAACTCATTTGATCCTCAAAGCAATCCTGAAAAATATGTACTCTTATTATCTCCATCTTATAATTGGTCAAACTGAAGCAAATAGAAGTTGTCACTTACCCAGGATCACATAGAGAGTGAGTATCTAAGCCCAGATATGAATTCAGCTCTTCCACGGTCCAGGCCAACTGCTTTATCAACTGTGGTACCTAGCCGCCTTTTCTTTCTGTTTGTTTTCAACAAAACTAAGCATAAAGAGATTGAAAGAGAAATTCCATTGAAAATGATAATAAAATGTTTTTTAAAGTATCTAGTCTACCTCCAACAATACATATAAAAACTATGGGGATAAAGCTACAAAATATGCAAGACAAAGACAGACTTGAATAATTAGAAAATAATGTAAATTGCTTATGGGTGGGCTAAGACAATATGAAAAAAATGAAAATGCTATCTAGATTATACTTATTCTGTCATACCAATCAAAGTTGCAGAAGATTCCTATGCAGAGCTAGAAAAAAACTGACAGAATCTTTAATGTGGTGGGGGGAAAGATGAAGAAGTTCAAGAGAATCAAATTAAAAAAAAATGTTATAAGTAGACCGAATAGTATCAGATCACAATTCATACTTCATAGAAATATTTATCAAAATGATTGAGAGAGAATGAGGAAGGAGAGAATGTAAGTAATGGGGGCTGTAAATGAAAATGCCTGGAGTCACGAGATGGAGTATCTTGTAATGTTTTGTCTTGTGTGATGAATAGCAAGGCTGAATACCAAGGCCAGTGTCAGTGGATCACTGAGTACATGGAGGAGTGTAAGGTTTAAAAAGGCTAGAAACACCAAGGAATCATGTTTGAAATTGACAAAAAAAATTTTTAAAGGCTAGAAAGGTAGGTGGGAAGTTATAAAGGACTTTGAGTGCAAGAGGTTTTAATATTAGCTTCTAGAGGGGATAGAGAAGAGAAAGGAAAAAGAGGAAACATGCATTTACTAAGTGCCAGGCACTATGGTAAGTGGTTGGCAAATATTAGTTAATCTTCTTGAGTTTATTGAGCATGGGGTGGTGATTGGGACAGGTAATCCTCAGAAGAAGAAATACAAACTATCTATAACTATTTGAAAAAGTATCCAAGTTACTAATAATTAGAGAAATGCAAATTAAAATAACTTTGAAGTTCCACCTCAAACCAATCATTTGAAAATACAACAAAAAAGGAAAATGGTAAATGTCACAAGGGTTGTATAAAAACAAACATATTCTTGAACTGCTCATACAATAAGTTGTCCCTAGACCAGACATTCTGGAAAACTTTAAGGAACTCTGTTGATAACATTTCTAAACTGAAAATTTCTCACAATTACTAAATATCAGAGGTAGATTTGAACAGAGATAACTCTCCTGACTCCTGGCCCAACATTTTTACTATTATATTAGTTTTTATGCTCTTACAGTTAATGTCTTCATCTATGAAAACCTGGAGATCACAATATATATTATCCTAAGGTCCTTTCCATCTCTAACTCAGCTTTTTATAAACAAACCAAGGAAACAGAGTAAAGCTTCCTCCATTGAACAGAAACTATCTCCCAAATAGAATTTTTTGGCATCCTAATCACATAAAGATGACCACAAATGTATAATTGGCTGTTTACATAGAAACACAGCGAGAGGCAGTCCCTAGAATTTAAGTTTAAATGTGTTCCTTTGAGGATAAATGATCCTTTATATGTTTTCCTATCACGCAAATCTTGTAGACTATCTGAGAGAATTTATAGGAGCCTCCTATTCCATTGACTTATTAGGTAGAGTTAGGGAAAGGAGAAACTCCAAAATGAAATCAATCAATCCTTTCCCCATGAAATAAATATAATAATATATTATTAATTAATTAATTAATTAATAATATTATATATAAATAAATAATAAAATAAATAAATAAATAAAAATAATTAATTAATGTTAAAGTAATAAATAAATAAATAAATAAACAATATTTTACAAAAACTGTTTTATCAAATTAATAATTCTGTGACGTTTTCCTGAACCTCAAGCACCACCTAAATTTTAATGAATCTTAAATATGCTTCATTGGAATGAATACTCTTAAATCAACTGTTATTTTGATTTCCAGAGAAACTTTTTGAATTATAATTCAACAATACTATTGCCATTGTTTAGATGCAAGGCAACCGGTAAAGATACCAACGTAAGAATGCCAACTCTTTTTAAAACACTGAAAACTTATGTCAAGACGAAAGATAATCTCTTACCCTTGGCTCATGTTCTCTTTCATGTTTAAATCATTAAAAGCAAGGTTCTGTGTATCAGCAAGCCTGCTCCTTTATCTCTTGTATTTTCATGTTTTTGAGACTAGGAAGGGAGGAGAGCTAGAAACAGCAGATAAGAAACAAATTAATCAAAAACACCAACCTCTGTCACCCTTGAGATGAGAAATTCCTAACTGAATTGTAGCAGGGTAAGATGATAGTACATCATTCTCCAATGTGAGGTCAGAGCTGTTTGAGACTAATCCTTAATGTATTCATCAGCCTTCTATTATCTCCCATTTGAGGCTTAGCTTTACAGTCTCCTCCACTTCACTATTCATTAAAATCTATCACTAAGACCTTGAAAGGGGGTATCATTGCCCATGGTTTAAATGAAAGCATTAAATATGCCCTACAGCCCAAGGAAAGTTGTCAGGAGTGTCTAGAAGAGAATAATGTGATTCTTGGGTTTCCACTGTACCAAGAATTTTAAGGCACTAATGCTATTAATTGATGCCAATTCATCTTATATGTATCAATGGCAAGCCAAGTCAACAAGTATTGATTGAACTACAAAATGCTTTGTTAGCACTGTGAGGAGTTGTGAAGGATACAAGAGAAGTATAAGATATATTTCTAGTTAGAGGGTAGTTTTATTTTTTGTGAGAGTGGATAGAGAACTGTCCTAGGAACCTAGCCAGTTGACCTAGGTTCAAGTACTACCTCTGACACATGTTGTCTGCATGACCCCTGGAAATTTACCTACCCACTCACTGCACTAGTCATCTTTCTAAGACTAGTAGCTGCAAAGGAGTTTCTGATCTGATTGGTAAGGGGTCTTACTCCCTTGGAAGTACTCTATATTAATGAAATTAAAGTAACAATTTCTTAACAAGTAATAACATGGAAATTAATAACCAATAAGAGGGTGGCTCTTATAGTCAGAAAGAACCAGGTTCAAGTCTTATCTCAGAGGAGACAAAATGATGCAATAGAAAGAGCACTGAATTCTAGTTTAAAGTATCTCCTTGTACATAATTCCTGTGTGATTTTGGATGAGTCAATAAACTTTTCAAGCCTAGCTTTCTTCATCTCTAAAATAAAGGGGTTGATAACCTATAAGGGTTTAGATAACCTCTAAGAGTAGATTACTTCTATGGTCCTATCCAGCTCTAGCTCTTATGACCATCACCAGTGACCATATGATAATTTAACCTCTCAAATTATAGCAGATGACATTCTATTAATTTACAAATGAGTTTTGACCCAGAAATGCCTCTATTTGCTTTATTGCATAAGATGATCAGGGGAAAAAAGGAAAAGAATCGATCTGTTGTAAAATATTTATAACAATTCTCACGGTAATAGGGAACCAGAAATTGAAAGGATGCCCATCAATTGTGGAATGGCTAAACAAGTTATAGAATATGATTATGATGAAATACTACTGTAGTATAAGAACTGATCAGCAGATTGATTTTAGAAAGACTTGGAAAGATCTACATGAAGAGCAAAATGAATATAATTAAGAGAATATTATATATAGCAACAGAATTATTGTTTGAAGAATGACGTGTGTTCACTTCTAGAGAAAGAACTGATAAACAGAAATAAGACATAGTTTTATTTTTATATGAGGGTTAATTCTTTTTAAAGGAGAGCATTCCAGGCAGGAATGAAGAATTTGTTTGTCAAAAGTCCTAAATGAAAGAGATGGTGAACTGATTTTGATGAATGGCTATCCAGGGGGTAAATCTAACTAACACCAAGTAAATGAAGGGAAGTAGAGTAAAAGAAATGGGCAAAGTAAACTAGATCCAGACTGTGAAGGGCTGTTAAAGGTCAATCTGTGGAGTTTATTTTTTCCCAGACGCAATAGTGATCCACTAAAGATTCTCAAGTAACAGGATAACATAATTATCAAATTAGTGAGGTTGTCAGTGATCTAAGAAATGACACTGAGTTTTGTGCATTAAGAAAGTGGTATTTTAGCTATGTGGAGAATAGTTTGGATATTGTAAATACTAGATGCTAGGAAAACAATTTGAAGGCTATTCTAATAGGCCAAATGAGAAGTGACAAGGGCTTGAACTAGAGTGGTGGCAATATTTGTGAAGAAAATGGAATCAGTTTGAAGAGGTATTTTGAAGAAAGAATCCAAGAGATTATTGAGTGATTATTTGTCCTTTAAAACCAAGCAGGCACATCCAGTTATACCACAGGCATTACTATTATTCTGTTGCTAATTCTTAACATATGTTTTTGTGATTTCCATGGTACATGTAAACCAAGGACACTTATTTTAAGCCATGAGTTTACTTCCTTGATATATAAATGAAAGCCAAATTTCTACTGCAAAGATACCTTGCTGGTCAACCTGGAAGAAATAGATTAGATAACTGTATAGATGATGTTTAAGACAACTGAGATCACCAAACTATGAAAGTTTCATAATATGCTCAAAAACATTTGACACCAGAAATGTTCAACTATAAAAATCAAGTATTGAGGAATTCATAACTGTCAAAGCAATTCAACTATATTTTTAGGTTGCTACTGTACTATTTCTGATCTATTCTTCCCTTGTCAGCTCTGATAAAATAAAGTTTTAAAAAACATTGATTTTTGTATTAAAATCTTCACACAATACTTAGAACTTGACAGACTAAGACATTGTTTGATGGTATATTTGTTGATTAATTTTTAAGAAGTTAACTGATACAGTATAAATTTTTAGACGGCTAATTTGTTTTTACAGTATATTTCTTTCTTATTGTATCTTTTTCCTTCCACCAGAGAGCCTTCCCATATTATGTGTGTATATATTGAAATCTTGTAATCAAACACTTCAATTGCATCTCAAAGTGCATGTAAATTTCCATATCCATAGACCCTATTATCTCCGATAAAAGAAAGGACAACATATGTTCATCTCTTCTGTTATGGGTGAAGAGAGCCCCTGTTAGGATGATATAAATGGGTGACCAGGATTTTACAGAACCTGGTCAGACATGGTAGTCTCTTCAAGGTCAGAGAGCAAAAATGACTGCCCTCTCTGCCACAGGCCAGTGAGTAATCAATCTGACTGCTGCTCTGAAATAACATGGTTTAATAATGTTGATAACTGGGTCTGGGATGAGGAAAGTGAGTTGTGGGTTATTCCCTATCTCTAATAAAACCTAACATTTTCCCCCACCATCTGACTTTGATGGAAAGTCTTTCACATGCACTTTTGTAGTAAATTTATATATTGTTTCCATAATTCTTCTTACTTAGCTCTGAATTTGTTTGGATATCTTCTAAAGTTTCTATGAATTCTTCCTATGCATCATTAATTGTAAGGCAATAATATTCCATTCTCTTCATGTGCCACATTTTATTTAATCATTTTTTGACAATGGATCCTTAATTTCCTTTTCTTTGCTAGCACACCCAATATTTTAAATATTTACTTTATTAATTCATGACCTTCACAGGTTATATTCCTGCTGGTGAGATCTCTGAATAAAAGGCTATGGATGGTTTAGTATCTTTTCTATGAATTGTTGAGCTTGTTCACAGCTTGACCTAAAATATATAAAATATACCCTGTCTTACTACAGTCATTCTTTTACTATACTATGTCTCACTTCTATCATCTTTGCCAATTTACTGGGTGCGATGTGAAACCTTAGATTTTGTTTCTTTTGCATCTTAATATTTGTAACTTGGAAAACTCTTTTATATGGGTGTCATTATTTTGTCATTCTCATTATTTTGTCATTATTTTGAGAACTTTTTGTTCACGTTCCTTTTCCTCATAGGGAAATAGTTTATGTATTTTCATTGAGAGAGAGAGAAATCTTGTACATTTCTTTTTGCAGTTTGATTCCCCAATTGAAAATAAGCTTTTTGAGGGCAGAGATCATGGTTTCTCCTTTCTTTGCATCCCCTGCATTAAACATAGTGTCAGGCACAGTACAAGTAGTTACTAAAAGTGTGTTGATTAGTGGACTGAATAATTAGATATGAATTCTACTTAGACTCTGATAATAACTATTCGTGACTTTTTGAAATTCACATTAAGATTCAAAGTCTGAATCCTTTTTCTTTTTTAAATTCTATTTAGTCAATTTAGACTATTATTCCTTGGTTACAAGAATTATATTCTATCCCTCCCTCCCCTATCCCTACCTTTATCATAGCCGACACACAATTCCACTGGATATTACATGTGTCCTTGATCAGAACCTATTTCCATGTTGTTGGTATTTGCATTAGGATGATCATTTAGAGTCTACATCCCCAGTAATATCCCCTTAACCCATGTATTCAAGCAGTTGTTTTTCTTCTGTGTTTCTACACCCACAGTTTTTCCTCTGAATGTGGATAGTGTTCTTTCTCATAAATCCTTCCGGATTGTTCAGGATCACTGCATTGCAAATAATAGAGAAGTCCATTACATTCTATTGTACCACAGTGTATCAGTCTCTGTGTACATTGTTCTCCTGGTTCTTCTCCTTTCACTCTATATCACTTCCTGGAGGTCATTCCAGTTCCCATGGAATTTGTCCAGATTACTATTTCTTTGAGCAAAATAGTATTCCATCACCAACATATACCACAATTTGTTCAGCCATTCCCTAATTGGAGGTCATTCACTCCTTTTCCAATTTTTTGCCACCACAAAGAGCTCAGCTATGAATATTCTTGTACAAGTCATTTCCTCATTATTTTGGGGGGGCTACAAACCCAGCAGTGATATGACTGGGTCAAAGGTCAGGCAGTCTTTTATCACCCTTTGGGTATAGTTTGAGATTGCCCTCCAGAATGGTTGGATTAATTCACAACTCCATCAGCAATGCATTAATGGCCCAACTTTGCCACATCCCCTCCAGCATTCATTACTTTCTTTTGTTGTCATGTCAACACACCTCTGCTAGGTGTGAGGTGATACCTAAAAGGTGTTTTGATTTACATCTCTCTGATTATAACAGATTTAGAATACTTTTTCATTTACTTATTAATAGTTTTGATATCTTTGACAGAAAATTACCTATTCGTGTCCCTTGCCCATTTATTAATTGGAGAATGGATTGATTTTTTGTACAATTGATTTAGCTCTTTGTAAATTTGAGTAATTAGACCTTTGTCAGAGGCTTTTGTTATGAAGAATGTTTCCCAATTTGTTACTTCCCTTCTAATTTTGGTTTCATTGGTTTTGTTTGTATAAAAACATTTTTAATTTGATGTACACAAAATTATTTATTTTACATTTTGTGATGTTTTCTTACTCTTGCTTGATCTTAAAATATTTCCTTTCCCAAAGGTCTAGTCTGTGTTTACCTAATTTATTTATAGTTTCCCTCTTTATGTTCAAGTCATTGACCCATTCTGAGTTTATCTTGGTGTAGAGTGTGAGATGTTGATCCAAACCTAAACTCTCCCATACTGTGTTTCAATTTTCCCAGCAGTTTTTTATCAAATAGTGAATTTTGGTCCCAAAAGCTGGGATCTTTGAGCTTATCATAGACTGTCTTATTGAGGTCACTTACCCCAAGTCTATTCCACTGATCCTCCTTTCTGTCTCTTAGGCAGTACCAAATTGTTTTGATGACCACTGTTTTATAGTATAGTTTGACATCTGTTACTGCAAGACCATCATTCTTTGCATTTTTTTTATTATTTCCCTGGATATCCTTGATATTTTGTTCTTCCAAATGAATGTTATTATGGTTTTTTTCTAATTCAGTAAAAAAAGTTTTTTGGTAGTTCAATGGGTATGGCACTAAATAAGTAAATAAGTTTGGGTAGGATGGTCATTTTTATTATGTTAGCTCATCCTACCCATGAATAATTAATGTTTTTCCAATTGTTTAGATCTAGTTTTAATTGTGTGGAAAGTGTTTTGAAGTTGTGTTCATAAAGTTCCTATGTTTGTCTCAGCAGATATATTCCTAAATATTTTATACTGTCTAAGGTGATTTTAAATGGAATTTCTCTTTCTAATTCTTGCTGCTGAGATGGATTGAAGATATATAGAAATGCTGATGACTTATGTGGGTTTATTTTGTATCCTGCAACTTTGCTAAAGTTGATGATTATTTCTACCATCTTTTTAGTTGATTCTCTAGGATTCTTTAAGTTGACCATCATATCATCCGCAGAGAATGATAGCTTGGTTTCCTCATTGCCAATTTTAATACCTTCATTTTCTTTTTCTTCTCTAATTGCTACTGCTAGTGTTTCTAGTACAATGTTAAATAATAGAGGTGATAATGGGCATCCTTGTTTCATTCCTGATCTTATTGAGAATGCATCTAATTTATCCCCATTGCAGATTATGTTTGCTGATGGTTACTTTTTATTATTTTTAGGAAAAGACCTTCTATTCCTATTCTTTCTAGTGTTTTCAATAGGAATGAGTGTTGTATTTTTGTCAAAGGCTTTTTCTACATCTATTGAGATAATCTTGTAGTTTTTGTTGGTTTGCTTGTTGATATAATCAATTATGTGGATAGTTTTCCTAATATTGAACCATCCTTGCATTCCTGATATAAATCCCATCTTATCATAACGAATAACCCTTGTGATGACTTGATGGAGTCTTTCTGTTAGTATTCTATTTAAGATTTTTTCATCTATGTCCATTAAGGAGATTTGTCTGTAGTTTTCTTTCTCTGTTTTTGACCTGCCTGGATTTGGAATCAGTACCATATTTGTGTCATAAAAGGAATTTGGTAGAACTCTATCTTTGCTTATTCTGTCAAATAGTTTGTATAATATTGGGATTAGTTGTTCTTTGAATGTTTGATAGAATTCATTTGTGAATCCATCAGGCCCTGGGGATTTGTTCTTAGGGCGTTCTTTGATGGCTTGTTCAATTTCTTTTTCTGATATGGGATTATTTAAGAATTCTATTTCTTCTGTTAATCTAGGCAATTTATATTTTTGTAGATATTCATCCATATCATCTAGATTGCCATATTTGTTTCCATATAATTGGGCAAAATAGTTTTTAATGATAGCCTTAATTTCATCTTCATTGGAGGTGAGGTCCCCCTTTTCATCTTCTTTCCTTTTTTTTTTAAATTAGATTGACCAGTATATTTATTTTATTTATTTTTTCAAAATACCAGATTCTAGTTTTCTTTATTAGTTCAATAGTTCTTTCACTTTCAATTTTATTAATTTCTCCCTTAATTTTTAAAATCTCTAATTTAGTGTTAGTCTGGGGATTTTTAATTTGTTTGGTTTCAAGTTTTTTGATTTGCATGTCCAATTCATTGACCTGTGCTCTTTCTAATTTGTTAATATATGAACTCAAGGATATAAATTTCCCCCTGAGTACTGCTTTGGTTGCATTCCATAGATTTTGGAAGGATGTCTCATCATTGTCATTTTCTTCAATTAAATTATTAATTGTTTCTACAATTTGTTCTCTAACCAATTTTGGAGAATTATGTTATTTAATTTCTATTTAATTTTTGACTTGATTCCCCAGGTACCCTTACTGATTATTATTTTTATTGCATTATAATCTGAAAAGTTTGCATTTATTATTTCTGCTTTTCTACATTTATTTGCCATGTTTTTATGCCCTAGTACATGGTAAATCTTTGTGAATGTATCATGTCCTTCTGAAAAGAAGATGTATTCCTTTTTGTCCCTATTTATTTTTCTCCCTGTATATCTATTAACTCTAATTTTTCCAAGATTTCATTCACATCTCTTACATCTTTCTTATTTATTTTTTTTATTTGATTAATCTAAATTTGATAGTGGTAAGTTCAGGTGTCCCACTAGTATAGTTTTACTATCTATTTCCTCTTTCAACTCCACTAGATTTTCCTTTAGAAATTTGGATTCTATACCATTTGGTGCATACATGTTGATTTCTGATATTTCCTCATTGTCCATATTGTCTTTTATCAGGATGTAGTTTCCTTTCCTATTCCTTTTAATCAGATCTATTTTTGCTTTGGCTTTGTCAGATATCATAATTGCAACTCCTGCCTTCTTTCTATCATTTGAGGCCCAATAGGTTTGGCTCCAATCTTTAATTCTAACCTTGTGAGTGTCTACCCACCTCAAGTGTGTTTCTTGTAGACAACATATGGTAGAATTTTGATTTCTAATAGACTCTCCTATTTGTTTTTGTTTATGGGTGAGTTCATCCCATTCACGTTCAAAGTTATGATTGCCACTTGTGTATTCCCCAGCATTTTGATATCCTCTACTAGTTCTATCCTTTCTTCTTTTGCTATATCCTTTTAAACCAGTGGTTTGCTTTGAATCAGTCCCCCTAATCCCCACATTTAATATGCTTCCCTTTCTGCCCCCTCAGTTTTTGTTCTCTTCTTATTTTTTTAGGGTCTGTTAAGTTCCCTCCCCCCTCTCTTTCCCTCCTTTTTTGTACTTCTTGCACCCCTAACCCCCTTAGTTTTCGCTTCTCACTTTCCCTGTAGGGTAAGATAGAATTCAATACCCCAATGGATCTAGATGCTCTTCCTTCTCAGAATTGATTTCACAGAGAGTAAGGTTTAAGTATTACCTATTAGTATTCTTTTACTCTCCTTTTTATGAGAGTATTCTTCCCCTCCCCTTCCCATGTGTATCTTTGTGTGATAATGATAATCCTACTTATTTTATTTCTTCAAGTATTTCTTGGTGCCATCTTTGAATTCCCCCTCCATTTTTCTTTTTTTATATATCCTCTTATGGTACTTATTACCCCAATCTCTTCCTGTGAATGATTCTTCTAATTACTATAATAATGAATATAATAATAAATATAATTTTTTAGAGTTACAAATAGCATTTTCCCCATATATTAATATAAATAATTCAATCTTATTGAAGCCCTTAAGGAAGAAAGTTTAAATTAAAAAAAAAAACATTTTTCCCTTTCCCCTCTCTTTCTTATTTACCTTTTCCTGTTTCTCTTGATCTTTGTGTTTGGATATCAAACTTTCCACTTACTTCTGGTCTTTTCTTTACAAATATTTGAAAATCTTCTATTTTTTTTAAATTTCCCATACTTTCTCCTGGAAGCATTTAGTCAGTTTTGATGTATAGGTGATCCTTGGTTGAAGACCCAATTCTCTTGTCTTTCTGAATATCATATTCCAAGCCTTGCAGTCCTTTAGTGTGGAAGCTGCCAGATTTTGTGTAATCCTGATTGGTGCTTCTTGATATCTAAATTGTCTCTTTTCAGCTTCTTGTAAAATTTTCTCCTTAGCTTGAAAGCTCTTGAATTTGGCAATTAAATTCCTAGGAGTTGTCTTTTGAGGTTGAGGGGGTTCTATGAACTCTTTCAATGTCTAATTTTGCCCCCTTGTTCAAGAACATCAGAGCAGTTTTCTTGGATAATTTCTTGTAGTATAATGTCAAGATTTCTGTTTATTTCTGGGTTTTCAGGTAGACCAATGATTCTCAAATTATCTCTTCATGATCAGTTTTCCTGATCTGTCATTTTGTCAGTGAGATATTTTATGTTTTCTTCTATATTGTCAGTCTTTTGGCTTTGCTTTATTAATTCTTGCTGTTTTGAAAGATCATTGGCTTCTAATTGCATAATTCTGGTCATTAAGGACTGGTTTTCCACTATAATCTTTTGATTTTTCCTTTTTGGTTTGGTATATCCTGTTTTTTCTGGTTCCTGCTGTTTCTCCAATTGGGAGTTCTTGTCATTTAAACTGTTATTTTCTCTTTGAACTATTTCTCATTTTTCTTACCAGAAGGCTTCCATCTTTTTGATAAGCTCCAATTTAAATTCTTCAAGAGCTTGTGGACAATTTCCATTTTTTAGAAGGTTTTGGTTCATTAATTTGTATTTCTTCTTCTATTTCCTCTGTAACCTGGGTTTTTCCTCCATAAAAATTATCCACGGTCAACCCCTTCTTCTTGTTTTTCTTGGTGTTGTGAAGTTGTTTTTTCTGGGAACTGTTTTCCATCACTGTGGTGGTTTTTCCTTCCCTTTCCAGTCAGAAATCTGAGTGAGATGGGCAGGCTCTCTGTGTATGGAGCTAAGGAGCAAGGATTTTGTCTGAAGCCAGCTCTTGAATCTCTGCAGCTTCTGCTATTTGTTGCCCTTCTCTGTGCTGTCTCCCTACAAGCAACCATGGTCTTCACTGTTTAGCCTTCTGGGGTTTCAGGTCTAGCTGCTCTCAGGGGTAGGTCTTTGGTGGTCTTAGCTTCCAAGAACCTAGAGGTTCCCCTCACTCACTCTAGAGGTATCCCTCACTCACTCACTGATTCTAGCACATGCTGGCTCTGACTCTGGCTCCATAGGTTGGGTGGGGGAAGATAGATCAGTTCGCGTTTTGGTAGGAGATTTTTCACCCCCTTATAGTGTGGAAATGCCCATATCCCATGTACCTTCAATGCTGTGCCCTATTGTAGAGTCTCTTCGTTCATATGCATTTGGGGTTTTTTTTTTTTGGTCTTTTGAGGTAGTCTATATCAGTAGGTGTTAAGGAGAAGAAGAGTCCTGCATCTAGACTGCTGGCATGTTTACCCAGAAGTCCTTCCAAAGACTGAATTCTTAAACAAAGGATGGAACAAATTAGAATATAAGCATTTTACATCTCTGTGATTAGTAACAAAAGTGCTGGATTTTAAAGTAATGGAAATCCTAAAGAACATTGTTGTGTTGGAAAATCTTTCTAGAAAATAATTGGGCCATTTTCTATTGTCAAGATAAGAGCAAGAAACTTTGGGAAGAAAGATTATGTACTCTACATGCCTGTCCATTATTTCATTCTAGTCTTGCATTTTCTATCAAGAAACATCTTTCATCTCTAAAACATGCTTCTTTTGAGTGTATATAGCAGTTACTCTTTTACTATTTTGATCTTGAATCCCTAAGTTCTAAAAATTGTATAATCTGCCTATATCATAGGATCATAGTGAAACCTCTTCATGTTGCTGTAGCACCAAGCTGTGTGTGGAAGGAAATTAAAGATTATCTATTTAATTTGCCCTCTCCTACTTCTGCCCATCCCAAACGGAATGATGTATAGTTAACTATCTCCCTGGCCAACCTGTACTCACTGTATGGGCTGGCTTGGGGTAGAATTTCTATATTCTCCCATCTTTCCTCTCCTTCCTTTTTTGTCTATTTTTCTCTCCAAGATGATAGGATTAGAAGTACTCAGAGAGGAGTATCTACCACATTAGACATCACAATACAATTTTTGTCTAAGAAGAATTATTTAAGGTGCTCTTTTTTCTCTTTTTAAAGATCTAGTAGGTTGTTAGTAAAAGTAAAATAAAATAAAAGGTTGGCTCAATATTGCCCCCAGGTGACTTTTATAAGTCACAAATTTCGGCAAAAAAGAAGTGTAATATTTATACCCTAAGGAATCATATCTCCCTTGGTCTGTAACCCTATATAGGCTATGCTTTTAAAATTTATATTCAGCAAAATGCCCTTCTCTGAAATGTCAATGAAATGTCAATCAGGATTTTTTGTTTTTTAAAAAAGAATGAAATAGTAACTAGAGAACAGACTGTAAAATTTTGTTGGACACAAGAAAATAGATAGGCAGAGAACTGAAAAACTAAATTATAGAGTTCTTCTTCAAAGCTGTAGCAAGCAGTTAGTATTCCTTTTTCATGCAATGGACCCTAAAGTTAGCAAGGAATCCTCTACCCTCAATTCATAGTTCCAAATGCATGTGTCCTCTCAGTTTTTTTGGCATGACTCCCAGGCCTTAAATCCATCTCCTGCTTCTTTTTTTATTTTTCCATTTCTCTCAAATTTCTGACCATGCTGAGTAATACTCCTCTGTATAGTGTTGAAGTCATTTGTAGTACCTCCCAGAGAGTTTAACCAAGGGGTCTCCACTGTTTGGGGCCTAAAAGTGGGAGGATTAAAGAGGAGAATAGATTGACTCAGAGGGAAGGTTACCATGGGATTACAAATTTGGAATTGACCTTAGATGTTATCAAATTCAACCCCCTCGTTTTGCAGATGAGGAAACTGAAGTTCAGAAAGATGACTACTATTCCTATTCTGGTTATTTCTTTTTAAAGAATAATACTTAGACCCTTTTAGTTCTTCATGTCTAAGAGGTCACTCACTGGGAATGTGAATGAAGAATGAAAAGGACTGAAATTCCTCAACAGAAATAAACCCTACAATTTACTGTCAAATAGCATAAAACATACAAACAGATCTGGGAAACAAAAAGAGGCAAAAAAAAAAAACCAGCCCCTCCCTCAAAGAGCTTACAATCTAATGGGGAGACAATGTGCAAACAAATATATCCAATGTAATTTGTATACAGAATAGGAAAATGGATAGAAAAATATGAAATTTTCATAAATGAACAATATAGAAGAAATAATGGACTGAAAAAATAAATAGAAATAGAAAGGTCAGGACTTTCTGATGTCAGGTTTTTTTTTCAATTAAAATGACTTTTACTTCAATAGATAAATGGTTAAAGAACATGAATAGGCAATTTTCAGAGAAAGAAATCTGAGCTTTCAATAACCATATACAATGCTCTAACTCATTAATTAGAGAAACAAATATTACATGATATTTGAAGTTTTACCTCACATCCATCAGTTTGGCAATGATGAGAAGAAGAAAAAGACAAATGTCAGAGGGGATGCAGGAAAAGAAGAATATTAATACATAGTTGATAGAGCTATGGTCTGGACCAAAGATTCTAGAAAACAATTTGGGGCTATACCCAAAATGTTGTTCTAATGTGTAGCTACTTTGACTCAAATATAACACTAGTAGATTTATATACCAAGGAGCTCAAAGAAAAAGAATCCATCCATATTTAAAACAGTTCCTTTCTTAGCAACCACAAACTGGAAATTAGGAGCATTGTCTACTTGTTGGGGACTCAACTAAAAAATGATTACCACTAGAACTCTGAGTTATATCTTCTTTATCTATGAAAGAAAGACACTAATACTTGCTAAATGTGGTGAGAAATACTATTTTATTCCTTATTTATTAATATTGTTTGAATCTAGCTTTAAATTACTAGATATTGCCTAAAGCTAGAACATCATGCTGACCATCCAAGAAGTCAGAGATCTTACCCAGTTCTCATTTCTGATCTACCCGAAACATTAGGTTTTGTTTCTATTCAATCACTACTGTTTTAGTGTAACCCAAAATTTACTGAATGTTTATAATACCTATTGACATATATCTCAAGCATACTTACATGCAGCAGTATCATTGTTTGAATTCTATATAACATGAGAATTAATGGAGATTCAAGAGAGGGGCCACGCTTTTGCCCAGCTCTCTACTCTGCAGAGACAACTCAATAATTTTTTTTCTAAAAATCATTTTTAAAGTTTGGGGATTTGTACTTGACAAACACAATCTACCATACATAAAATCCTAGAGAATTTTGTTATGTGATTGTTAAGCAAACAAATTTGTAATTTCATTAAGTATGAATAGTAGGCTACCGCAATGAATTTAAGAGGTCTAATTTTTTCCAACCTAACTTCTTGTTCTGTCAACGTTATCTCCTCTGGTCCCCAGTAACACTTTTGAACATAAACACATCTTACCAGAAAACAAAACAAAATGCTAAACCAGAGCAACATTTTCATTTCAATTTAATTTACAAATTCAAAATCAGCATTTACTCTGTGTAAGGAAAGGTACTTCAATCAGACACAAAGAAGTAAATTGAGTTACATAAGCTATTAACTTAAGTTCTTATAAATCCATTATAAAACTTGGCTAATTTAAAAGTCTTCTGTCCTCTATTATGATGAGTTTTATCCAATCCTTTCTTGACTCCTACTTAGAGGAAGCAACCACATTCTAGTACTTTTTCTCTGTGTCAGTTTCATGATAGTACAACTCCTTTGAGATGTTTATTGGGAACTGATTAAAATTGGAAATCAGAAAACTTTGACTCTATGTCCTTGGCTATTCAATTATTATTAAATTTGGAACAAAACACCTAATCCCTTGAGTTCCTCAGTTTTCTTATCTCTTTTTAAAAATTTGTGAGAAAAGGAAGAAAAGAAAGGACTAGTTTTGAAAAAGTTCACTTAAAGTTGCTACAAAAGCACCATCCTTGATTGTTCCTCTGCCTGAAATGTCCTCTGCTAATACTGTTCCTCGTGATAGTACCACAAATGAAGTCCAATTCAATTTCCTTTCTTCCTTCTAAAATTTATCTTCATTTGCCATCAATTAGCTCTATCATAAGAGAGAAGGGTAAAACACTGTGATTCAGTGCAAATGAAAGCAGACTTGATTAATTTAGAATAACAAAAATGCCTTTCACTGTGTAATCACTTCAAGGGCTAAAAATGATGGAGAATTTTTTTAATATTATGCATTTCAATTAAGTTGCATTGAGGTCATAAAAATAGTATCCAAAAAAGAACTTCACTAGGTAACATTCTAATTCATCAGTACTCTAGCACTTTAGCTGTAAGGTCACTTCTCAGACATTATTTATAAGGTTTATGTCCATTTCCTCAGAAAGTGCATTTCCATTCAAATCAGCCTAAGAACAAGTGTAACTTCACTCTGTTTGGAATGCCTGGTGGGACACTTAAAGGTCTTCTTGTTTATGAAGTAGTCCAATATAAGTAAATTGCCCTTGTAAGAGATCTATTGCTTGTGGGTTAAAGGTCTTGATAATCCAGGACCCAGCAACAAGAAACAAACATTTCTTTGGGGATGTATCAAGTTTGACATCTTCTAATTATTTCTGACAGTCAAGGGTTGTGTTCCATGTCTGTGACTGTGAAATTTACTTAGCTGTATGATAACACTTTATTTTTTACTATTTCTCTTCAATGAATCAGCCAAATACACAGTTAAATCTTTTTTAGTTTTAAGTAGGTTAATCCAAAATGTCTCTTTTGGCCTGGAGTCCAGTTTGTTTTGAAGAAAATGCTAATGTGCTGACTAATTTGGGTCTCATTTGCTGGAAAGAGAGACACGAGATGACAGGGAAAATAACTGTGAAATTGGTCCCAAGTTCACTAAATAACCAGGCTGGTAGTTTTCAGAAATGAAAAGTAATCATGAAAAAAAATCTCATGAGCTGGTTGGTTTTCCATATTTCTCACAAAGATAAATTGCCTACTTATTTAAGTAGGTGGCACCATAGATAAAGTGCCCAGACTAGAGTTAAGAAGATTCGTCTCCTTAGTTCAAATCCAGCCTCAGACACTTACTAGCTATGTGACACTGAGCAAGTCACTTAACCCTGTTTACCTTAGTTTCCTCCCTTATAAAATGAGCTGGAGAAAAAAAATGACAAACTATTCCATTATCTTTGCCAAGAAAACCTGAAATAGGGTCACAAGGAGTCAGACACAACAGAAAACACTAACGATGCTTTTTTCTGACTTTATTGTTTTCTGGACTCAGAGGAGTCACAGCCACTTTACAGAGATTATACAAAACATGCACTATTCTTTGGAAAGATGTATAGCTTTCATATAGCTCTTGAAAACCACTTAGATGTCATTCTAATGAATTTATATCAAAGAAAGCATATTAGGAACTGAGCTCAGAAGGTTAAGCTCAGAACTTGAACTGGACATTAGAGTGACAGTGGAATCAGTTATGGTTTTATCATGAGAACTCCATCAACATTGTTAATTTACTATGTAGATAACCTTGGACTTAACTTCTCCAGGATTCTGCTATCCAGTTAGAATGAGTGATTTGAACTAGACAAATTCATGAAATCTCTTCCTAATACATTGTCCTATGATATCATCCTTGTGACCACTACCCAGTTAGTTAACTATTCTCTCTAAACCTCAGCATCCCTTTTCATAAGTTTTATTATTTTCCATCTTATATGGATAAAGACATATAGGTTCAGAGAGCTTAGTTAAGGGAAGTAGAATTGTTGTAAGGAAAGCACTAATCAATAAGATTTAATTTTTATTATTTTTGTCATCACATTCATTCCCAAACAAATCCATTCTACCTCTCCTACCCAAATAACTATTTACCGTAAAAAGAATTTCAGAAAGAACAAAAATTGGTTCAGCAAAATTAACCAATAAAACAACCAATTCTGAGGATTCTTTATTCATTGGAAACACTTTCTTCCCATGTCTGAAAAGAGGGCAGGGAATATTATCTCTTTCTTTAGTCTTATGGTTAATTGTTAACTAGAAAATATAAAAAGTATGAATATTTCAAAGGACCAAAAAGATAGTACATGTTTCTCTTTTTGGGGAGCATCAATATCATAGCCCCTTTCCTTCTACATACTCATACATGCACATATACGTGCATATTCTCAATGGGAAAATTATCCTATTTTATGTAAGAATCCTAGGAACTTTTGAGCTCTGCAAAGAGGAAAGGTGCTTGGGACTGTGTAGGTATGTGCCAGACCAATAACCAGCTGATTACAAGGAAAAAGTACTGCTACCCTGAACTTAATATAATAATAAGCAATTGGAGTCTTGTCTGACTCACTAAGTGACCTGTCGAAAAAGAATACTCCTTCCCCCTGGCTATTGGAATGCTAGAACCTGGTAAATTCAACCATGCTATCTTTCCTCCCTCTCTCCAGGAAATACTTAACATTTAAAATTTATTTGCTATCTGTACTTTATAATGGGTAAAGAGAAGTTGATCTTTACTACATTCTTAGTTAATCAGAAGCTTATATTTAAACTTCTTGTTTTTGTTATTCTCCTCCTTCTCTTCCTTCTTTTTCTCTTTCTTCACCTTTCTCTTCTTACCTCTCTCCTGTCCCCATATCTCCCCCCTTTCCTTCTCATTTCTTTTTCTTTCCATTCTTTTTCTCTGTCTCTTTCTGAGGTTCTCCCCCCCTTTCTTTCTGTCCCATCTATCTCCCTCCTTCATTATCCATCCTAATTTCAAAAAAGAAGAGAAATTTGTAACAAATAAGCAGAGTCAAGCAAAACAAATCTATACATCAGTCGTGTCTGAAGCGGATGTTTCATTCTATAATTCTAATCTATTTTTTCTTTCTCAAGAAATGGAGACCACAGGTCATCATCAGTTTTCTAGAGTCGTGGATAGTCACTGAATTGATTAAAGTTCTCAAGTAGTTGAAAGTTGTTTTTATGGTGAAAAATCTTTGTTTTCCTGTCAGACCTATGGATGAGGTAAGAATTAAGGACCAAAGAAGACACAGAGAAAATTACCAGATGTAAAATAGATAAAATTCCAAATACATTAAATTTAAAAGGGTTTGCACAAACAAAATCAATGCAAACAACATTAGAAAAGAAATAAACTAGGAACAATTTTATGGCAAATGTCTCTGACAAAGGTTTCATTTTTAGAATTCATAGAGAACAAAGTTAAATTTATAAGAATACTAAGCATTGCCCAATTGAAAAATGGTCAAAGAATATGAACAGGCAATTTTTAGATGAGAAAATTAAAATTATCTTTGGTCATGTGAAAAAAAATGCTCCAAATCATGATTGATTAGAGAAATACAAATTAAAATAACTGAGGTATCAGACTGGCTAATATGACCAAAAAAAGAAAAATGATTAATGTTGGAGAGGATATGAAAAAAACTGAGACACTAATTCACTGTTGGTGGAGTTGTGAGCTGTGAATTGATCCAACCATTCTGGAGAACAATTTAGAACCAAGCCCAAAGGGTCATCAAACTTTGACCCAGCAATACCACTACTAGTTCTATATCCCAAGTTATAAAAGATAGGGGAAAAGAATCTAATTGTAAAAAAATATGTATAGCAGTTCTTTTTCTGGTGGCACAAAACTAGAAACTGAAGAGAATGTTCATCAATTTGCGAATGGCTAAACAATTTGTAATATATATTTTAATGGAATAGCCATAAGAAATGACAAAGACAAAAATGATGCAAAATTACTAAAAAGACCAACCAACAAACAAACCTGGAAAGACTTATGTGAAGTAATTAAAAGTGAAGATAAAAAATAAAAAACAGAGGAGTATTATACATGGGAACAGTGCAATGATTACTTGTGAATGATTTAACTATTATCAACAATGCAGGATTTGGGACATCTCCAAGGAACTTGTGACAAAGAAAGTTATCCACTGCCATAGAAAGGACTGATGGAGGCTGAATGTAATGGAACCATATCTTTTTTTTTTTACTTTATTTACTCTGAATTTTTTTCTAGTATAAATTATATCTCTCCTTCCATAACATGGAATTACATATTACATGATTGCACATGTACAAGCTATATCATATTAACTGCTATCTCAGCAAGGAAAAAGGGGAGGAAGGGAGAAAACATAGATCAAAAAATGTCAGAAAAATGTTATTAAAATATATACATAAAAATATTTAAAAAAATATTAAAAGGCAACTAGCTGGCTCAATGGATACAGAGTCAAGCCTAGAGATAGATAGTCCTGGATTCAAATCTGGCCTCAGATACTTCCTAACTATGTAACCCTGGGCAAGTTACTTAACCCCAGTTGCCTGGCTCTTACTGCACTTAAGCCTTGTTAGAAACTTGAGTAATGATTCTGAGACAGAAGGTAAAGATTTTTTAAAATTGTATCTATATCTGATCTGGAAAAAATAGAAAAAAGGAAACATACATTATTGAGAAAAAGAACAATCATTGTATATGTGTTCTTCCTTTCATCACTCTTCTTTAGTGCATATATATCTTCCTAAATTTCTGTGAATTTATTGATTTTACTATTTTTTAACAACACAATAATATTCCATTATACTCATATGCCATAATTTGTCAGTTGTTCTCTAATTAATGAGTACCCTTGGTTTGCTATAGCAGGAAAGTGCTCCTATGAATATTTTTTAACATATGGATCCTCTCTTCTTCTTTATTTTAATGAATAATTTATTGAGCACTTACTATATACCAAGCACTGTCCTTTGCTCCAGGGAGACAAAGATGAAAGTGAATTTAAAATTTAAAAGAATTTAAATTCTAATGGGAAAGAAAATGTGGGCACATATAGGCATATACAAAACTGATGTAACTTACAACTTCAAATTAAAACATTCTACAGAAATACTTTTGCAGAACAGTTGCACAGCCACAGATATAGCTAGGTCTCTTATAGCCTGCCAGGTAGGACAACTAAGGCTATTCATTTCAGCTTTAACCTAAGCGGTTATCACTGGAAGCAATGGAAAATAATTCTTCAAATTAAGTTTCAAAACTGCAAAGGAGAAGTAACCAAGGGCAGTGGAGGCTTTAAGGTTAGTATAGAATGGTTTTCCTCAAAAAGTTAGCTGTAGCCATCATGAGAGGTTATGAGTTCCTCTAGGGAAATTTCCAAGTCAACTAGCCAATACATTGCATGTTTTTGAGTTTTCTTTTCAAATAGATTTCCTATCTTGGTATTTTCCCCTATAAGTATAAATCTCTCATATACTTCCCATCATATACTTCTTCTATCCAAAGTTTTATGTCAAGTCATCAGTCAGTAAACATTATGAAGGGTCTACCATGTACTAAGCATTCTATTAAGTTCTAGGGATACACAAAAAGACAAAAGATAGTCTCTGCCTTCAAGAAGCTTATTTTCTTTTTTAGTTACCTTTTTTAACATATAACAATATATGTAATATAATGATATACTATGTATAATTTGTTAAAATTATGTAAAAGTTTATTAAAATATGCTTATCCAAGAAAAAACAAATTCTTACATTATGTCCAAAAATCTGTCTCTTTTTTTTCCTCTCCACATCCCTCTCTCCCTCCCCCCAAGGAAGCAGGTGAAGTTGTACATATATTATGAAATAACACACATTTCCCTGTTTTAATGTGAAATAAGACACAAATTGCTTACACCAGAGAAAAATTCATGGAAGAAATAAAGCGAAGAATAGTGTTTCAATCTGCATTCAGACTCTACAATTTGTATTTCTTCTTATGACTGTGGATAGCTCTTTTCATCATGATTCTTAAAGAGCTTAAATTCTAATAGAGGGAGACATCACCCAAAAGGAGGCTGAAAAGATGGGCAAAGAGGGAAGATATTAAGTAGAGAAGCTTGATCAGGAAGGAGGAGTACAGTTGATTGGAAAATGTAAAAAAGCCTAGTGAGGGCATCCTCCTTCAGTGGAGTTTCGGGGAGTAGTTTCTACCCTACCATCAAACCAAGATGCCCTCGGGGCAGAGGGCAAAGATAAAGTCCTGGTGGCTTGGGACCCCAGGTTTCCTTGGATACCCAAGCCCTAGAAGTTTTTCATGTTAAACAAAACAGGAAATTCCTTTATTTCCTTGCATTCTTGTTAATGCTGAGGAAAAGGTGACCCTGGGCATCAGAGACTCATGATAAGGAAAGATCCCTGAGAGAAAGATTCTCCTTCAATTCTCCCCAAGATTCCAAGATGAACACTGATGCCCTCAGGTTGTATCTAAGACATCCCCCACCCTTGCCCAATCTCATTCCATTACCTCATCATTTATCATGTAGACCCCTGGTATTGTAAGGATATAAAAAGTGCAGAACACATTTCCAAGAGAAGGCAGTATCCCATCTATACTGTCCTCCCAGCCACTTCAACATGAATTTCAAATTAATAAATTTGGAGAGCTACTCCATTTGTTACTGAAGATTGATATGGTGGCAACCTCTATCTTTGTTTCTGTCTGTCTCTTCCTCCTCCTCCTCCTCCTCGTCCTCCTTGTCCTCCTCCTCCTCTCTCTCTCTCTCTCTCTCTCTCTGTCTCTCTCTCTCTCTCTCTCTCTCTCTCTGTCTCTCTCTTCTCCCTCCCCCTCAATGTAGAGTTTCTCTAATATGGAAAATTTAAGAGAGAGTATTTTGTAACATCTTTTGAGATGTGAGAATGCTATTCTCCAGCTGTCATCACCTCAATATTAAGTCAATATTACTAACTTAGGGTGAAAGGTTTTTCTTTTGTTTGTTTTTCAGTTTAGTATTAATGCCTTGAGAAAGATGGATTTTCTTTGAACCTCAGACTTTTATGCAAGTATAAGAAATGAAATGTATTAAGTTTAGCTTTTAGGATCCAGGCAGCATAGGAGATAAAAGTGCTAGGCTTATTGTCCTAAAGATCTTTAGTTTGTGTCCTCAAACCTTTGTATTTACTAGTCATGTGACCTTGGTAAAACTATTTACCCTTTCTTGGCCTCACTTTCCTAATTTGTAAAATCAAGATGTTGGGATGGATTATAACTCTAGGGCCTCATATTTAGGGAGGTAGGGGGAAAAAAAGAGAGTTTCCATATCTTAACATTGTCTATTCTTTAATGTACTTTTTCTTATAAAGTTTTAAATGCCTCATATTGCAAAGTACTCATAACCATTAGATTGATATAGAAGATATAAAAGTAAATTTTCTAAAAAATTGTTTCCTTTCCCTTTATAAATTGTTTATCTCATAACTCAAAATGATGAGCCATGGAATAATAGCTCCAGAAACCGAGTTAAGCATGGCAACTCAGGTATACTAATGTTTGCTCTACTATCATGCGTTTTAATCAATTCTTCTAACCTCGGGAAGCTACATTAATGTCTTCCTTTTTTTAAAAAGAATGGCCAAGGTATACTGAGAGAAGCAGCGGAATACAGTGGATAGAGAGCTGACTTTGAAGTCAGGATGACTTAGATTCAGTTCTTGCCTCTAACAGACTCTTCCTGGGTTAGCCTGAACAAGTAATTTAACCTTTTAGTGCTCTCCACAACTCTCTGAGGCTCTAAGTTGAAAAGAAAGTGCTCATCTTCTTTGGCTCAAGAGAGTTTTTTCACCTGGGAGTTCCTCATGCCAATGAAATCATAGGTCTAATATCCATCTTTTTATGCCTAGAAAATGTAAAATCGTAAGAATAGAATGATGAATTGATCCTATCATCACTTCTGTATTGATGGATGGGAATGTGAAAATGATACACCCTTAAAACAAGCTTTCCAGGATCAGGTTAAGTCATACATTCTCTAAACTCAGCTTTTCTGATTTTCAGACTTATGCATATTTGGGTATGCTTATTGGTGTTTTGTTGTCATTGCTGTTAAAAGGGACATTCTAGATTTCCTGACCTTTCTTCCTAAATGAGTGTTTCCTTTATCCAATCTACTACTATAGCATTTGGTTGGGGGGATGTAATTTACTATTCTTTTCAATATCTTTATGGTCTGTTATGTAACAGTCATCTCCAATGTTTATACAGTGTCTTTAGCATGCCAAGTATTGTGGGAGGATAAAAAAGAAATAGAAAATGTGTCCTCTGACCTCAAGAAGTATGTAATCTACTTGTGGGTGTGGGGTATTTTTAATTGAAGGCTATAATTAGTTCTCTATGCATTTGCTGCTGGAATGCATAGTGGATGGAACTAAAAGGAGAGATCTGTCCTCTTGTTAGGCACTAAGGAGAAGAACGGATTCTCTCTTCCCCACATGTAACCTTCAAAAGGACTTTCTTCTTGAGATTGGTGACAGCCATTCTCTGAATTTAGTTAGAGATGTTGATCCCTTAACAAATAACATTAAGCTTTTGCAGGGTCTCTTTTCAGTGCTTCAGAGGAATTGTCCCAACATGATCACAGTTTCTTAAATCATAGTTAAGATTTATTTTTTCCAACTTTAGTAATATATTTAATTTCTGGTAAGGTGAGGAAGCAGACTAGACCTCAGTAAGCTTAACTTTGCGTATCCCATATTGCTCTAAAGATGCCAAGATTTATCTTCTTGTTTCCATGACCATGAAAATCTGACAGTGGCTTAGGATTAAAGGACCTGTGAAATCATTATTTTCATGGTTACCACTTTGTGTCAATGACTAATTAGGATTTATGTACATAAGCATTCTTGTTTGACAATATAATTTATTCTCAATGCCTACATGTTGGCATAAGCTATCAAAAGACACAATGACAATTCAGTTTTGCCTGGGCAAGAAAATCTGGCAGAATTTAGTGCAAATATTCTATGATGCTACTCAGCCAGAACTTTTGGGCTGGGGCTTTTCAAAAAAGAATGATGTTATCCTGGATACCAGATGCTCCGTGCTAAAGCTGTTGGACCAAGTAATCCTTTATAGGAAAGCCAAGATGTAGTCCCTGTATGTTGCAATAAGCTGGGATTTTCTACAGTAAGCATTCTACCCTTAGGTGAACTTTTTGACAACCATACCACAAGCAAAGCACCACATGCCAATAGCATTAGAATACTAAAATTAGAAGGGAATGATTGTGTGGTAACTGCAGCAGAATAACTGTGGTCAATGGGATAGAATTTCCCAAGTTTTGAAAAGTAGACCTACATCAAAAATATCATGTAAGATCATTATATTCTATTTTATAAGACATTTGAGTTAATGAGAAATCCTGTTCTAGGACAGAAAGAGCTTTATAATGCAATTTCCATTATGTTCAAATAGTTAAAAGTTTGCTTCCTCACTGATCACATCCCACACTATTTCGTCTTAGCTGAATTCCATCTACTATTTTAAATTAGTGGAAATCCCTTCTCTAATTGGTTTTCATGGCAATTTTCTCCAACTAACTTTAAGTTTTTATTAAGAAAACTAATAACAATTTAAATTTGTTAAATAATAAAATATCTTAATTTTAAAAGGTGATAGAGATATTAATAACATTGGGTATCTTACAGGGTGCAAAGAATATCATGCATACATATATTTTCTATTTTGATAATGACTAAAGTAAAACCTTATACCAGTTAATATAGACTGAATTTTATAAATTAGCATATCAAAGAATAAAGTAATTAAGTAGCTTTAAAAGCAACTTCTTATCTTTTAAAACAATACCAGAAGCATAGAATATTGTAAGAATTTCCTTAAGAAATTATATAATCTAATACATACTAAACAGAAATCTTCTTTACTGTATTCCAAATATGTAATCAACTAGTTCATGCATAAAGAGCTCCAGATGTGGCAAGCTCACCCTTGCAAAGTTGTCCATTTAATTTCAAGAATTTAAAGGGATATAATATAATGAAGAAAACAGATTAGACATTTTTTCCCTTATATTATACCTGTCTCTGCAATGTCCACTCATGGAATCTACTTCTGTCCACTGGGGCTGGGTAGAATAAATCTAATCTGTTTTCCTCATTATATCTCTTCAAATACTTGAAAAGAGTTGAAATATCCCTCCCAAGTGTTCTTTTCTTTGGGCTAAATATCTCTGCTTCCTTCAACTAATCTTTACATAACACCATTTCCAATACACTTATGAGCCTTGTCATTCTCCTTTGAATGAATTTTCTCTCATCAACATCATTCCAAAAACACACTACTCAAAAGTGAACACACTAGCCAAAGTAGAAGTAGCACAAGTTGCATTAAAAAAAGGATTTCATAATTGAAATGTTTAGAAAAATGTCAAAAGAAGATATTTAGGTGAGATAATTAAGTAGTAATCTTGCCACAAATCCCAGGTTAGTCCCTTCCAATTCTAACATCCTTATGTAAGATCATAAGATTTTAAGACTTTGAGCTAGAAAGGATCTCAGAAGTTCAGTTACAATCACCCTCCCCATCTCCATTTTTACATTATGAATTTTAAATCCAGAAGTCAAGTGATTTTTCCAAGGTTATGCATATAGTAACTATTAGAGCTATAATTAGAATATAGGAGCTTGGATTCCAAACCCAATGTTCTTTTCATTGTGGGGATAGGAAATGTTTCAGTGATTTTTTTATTTGAATTCCACTTTACTAATCAGACTCTGGGGAACCAATTCACACTAAACACATTCACAAAAAACAAGCTTAGTAAGCAGAGTATAAAAAGAAGCTTTCTAATTCAGAAAATAGAGTTTATTTTTCAATAATCAATATTGGCTTGTAGTAATAATTTGGAATAGTTCCTTCAATCAATGCTCTTTGGCATCTTATATTGTTGACTTCTTACCATTGTACTGTAGTGCTCAGAATTTTAACCAATAAATGAGACCATTTTGCCAAGAATAGCATCATTTATTAATAAAGGCATGAGATCTAATAATAATTGATCATCAATCATGCACAGTCTCTAAGTTGAAAGACTATGAGAGTAGAAAGAAAATGGTGGATCCAGTACACAAAACCACCTGATCTTTACTAAATTACCCTCCAAAAATACATATAATATCTCAAGATGAATTCTAGAGCAGTATAAGCTTTAAAAAATGGGGTGAAATTATTTTTTCAATGTTAAACTATTTAGAAAGACAGATTAAAAGATCTATTGCACCAGGGTACACATAGAGAACAGAGGAGCACTCCAAAGCAGACACTACAATGGCAATGGGTCTTGGGGTAGCTAAATAAGTAGCAAAGGCTTCTTGAGCTCTCAGATACAAAAAAGTAAGAATGGGGGAGGGGTCAGACTGCTTCTCAAAGGGGGATAACAGGGTTCCTTTTGCTGACTCTAGGTACAAGACTCTTGTCACATTCCCCATATGCAGATCCAGGTCTCAATCCTGTGTCATGGTCTCAAGATGAGGAGAACAACTAGCACACACCAAAGTAGGGGCCCTGGGTCATAGTTCTTAGGCAGAAAAGAGTGCCTCTGATTAGTCACAGATCAGAGTACAGGGTTGGAAGAGAATTAAACACACTTCTCTTTTTATCACAGGCTTTGGAAGATCTGAAAGATTACAGCGATGCAGAGGTAGCACTAAAGACAACTGCACAAGGAACCTGGTGTCTAAAACAATATTCCCTTTAGCACATTTAGCAGTTTTTTAAGTCAGAAGAAAAGAAGCTTAGAAAAATGAGGAAAAAGAAGAAACTCAAGATACAAGTTAGTTTGATGACAGGGAAGACCAAAACACATAATCAAAAGAGAACAAAGTCCATACTGTATCCAAAGCCTCCAAGAAAAAATGAATTGCTCTCAAGCCCAAAAATAATTAATGAATGAGTTCCAAAAATGTTTTAAAACTCAAATAAGAGAGGTAGAAAAAAATTTCAGGAAAGAAATGAAAGTAATACAGGAAAATCATGAAAAAAGAGTGAATAAGTTGGTTTTTTAAAAGCACAAAAATACTAAAGAAATTAATACCTTCAAAAAACCAGAATAGACTGGTTGGTAGGTGAAGAACAACAACCCAATAAAGAGAAGAAAATCTTAAAAAGCAGAATTGGCCATTTGAAAAAAACAGGTACAGAAATTCGCTGATGAAAGATTCTTTAAAATGTAGAATTGGCCAAATAGTAAAGGAGGTGCAAAGGCTCACTCAAGAAAATCATGCCTTACAAGTTAGGTTTGGGCCAGGAGTGGCTGCTTTATATTAAAGGGCAGAATACTGCATGCTCCCTGACAGTTTGACCTTCCCAGGCATGAAAAATTCAGACTCCTTTTTCTTCCCAGCCTCTGCATTCTCCCCATGTGGCCACACACCCCCATCTGACCCATTTTGGATGACAGTGAGGAAGTAGAACCCAACAGGTCTTTCCCAGCCCAGTGTCTGCCCCAAGTGCCACACCCTCAGTGTGGCCGCTGTGGCAGGGATCTGCTTGGTGACACCCGTTAAATTAATCCTGGGGGTCCTTCCAGGCTGTGCTAGGGTTAGGGGATCCTTGCCCACCCACCCAACATTGAAAAAACGTGGCCACTGCCTAACCTTGGTGGGGAAACTGCATTTTTCTCTCTCCTTCCCCCCCACCCTCAAACTTTTCTTGTAGACTACCTGCCTTCTTTATCATATCTAAAGTCAAACTTCCCTTGCAGAGTGCCTGCTTATTTAGCATATCAAAAGCTTTCCTGGAAGACTGCCTGCTTTCTTTAGCATATTAAAAGACAATTATTTTTTGCTTTTTGTTTATCTGACTGCTTGCTCAGATAGTTCTACCCACAGGTGCCTCACACTCTATACACATAGCGCCACCCACTGTCAAGAATTAAAACTGCAGGAAAATAAAAAAAGAATTCCTTTGCTACTGCTACTAGTGATGCAAAATAATGCTATTAAATTGAATACATTTAAATAAAAGGATTATTAATAGAAAGCATTAATATTGAATTTAAATGAAAAACAAATTTCTAAAATTGAACAGCACCAACATTAAATCAAATTAATAACATGCAATATTAAAGCATAATTTAGAGCACATTAATAAATATATCAATTAGAAGGATTATTAATTTTAATAAATAATATTAGTCATAATTATTAATTACTAATGGTTATTATTGATTATTGATACTTATTTATTGTCTGTGGTTGTTAACTATTAATAACAATAAGTATAATAAATGCATAGTATTAATCATTAATAACTATAATAAATGCATATTATTATTAATTATTAATAAGAACAGTTACTAAACTAAATACACATTATTTATTGATACTATTGCTGTGCAGTGATTAATGTTTCCTTACATTAGCTTTTTGTTTTAAACCTCCTTTTCTTGCCTTCCACAATAAGATTGAAGAACTTTGTGTCTCCATTTTTTTTTTTACGTTTTAGGAACTTTTCATTGTTTAAGCTGATCATTTAGCAATACTCAAACTAGCTTAAATAGGACATACAGACTAGACAATATAGGAAATATTGCAAAACATCAAAGGAAATCAGGAACTATTCCTTCTGATTCAGCCCTGCATAAATTTTTAAATTCCTGGAGTAATCCAAATTTGCCTAAGGAGAATTGGATGACAAAGAAAGAAGCTAGAAAGCTTTGTAAGGCATGGATGAATATATCTTTTACGTGGCTCTTTTGACTTCAAGATCTTAAAAGATTTGAAGTTAGCCATTAAAAAGAAAGATTCCAAAGATTATAAATACTGGTACTTATGGGCATATCATGTTGATACATCAACCATTCCCTCCAGTGAGGAAACCATTTTTTTCTTTGGAACCAAACAATTCTAGCTTAACACCTTAAGTGAAATCTATGAAGAAACATGCTCTATCATCCCACTTGCCTATGAGGAGGTTTCTCCTCATACTGACCCAAACCAGGACTTGAATCTCTCAGATCCTCTCCCTATTAGACCTTGCTTATCCCACACTCCTCCCATCCCCTCCCCTCCCAATCTACCTCTCTACCCTCCTTTGCTTACCCATATCCTATATCCTCACTTGTACCATCCCTACTTCAATCCTTTTCCATTGACTCCTTCCTACCCACCTTACTATGACCCCTCTAGACCCCACCTATCCTACTCCACTCTGCCCAGTACCAGGTCCCACCTCCTTCCTCTTCCCCTGCCCCCAACCCCACCCCAACCGTTTCTCTCTGCCTCTCCACCTGCTGACTAGCTTCATTCTACCACACGCCCACTTCCCCTACCAGCCTCACTACAACCCACTCCATTGAACTCCAAAATACAGGCCAAACAGCAGTTACCAAAGATGATTCAAATAAAGGTCTTTTCTGTCTAAGAGTCATCCCTACATATAACAGATGTGGAGATCTGGTAAATATTAGACATCATACACCTTTTTCTCCACAAGACATTGGGAGATTCAATGAAAAAACACCTTTATATGAAGCTGGTCCTGTGGTGGTGATAAGTAAGTTTGAAAGCATTTTCTGCACATTTAATCCCACATGGCTTGATGTCGAAGATTTGCTCCTGCCCTTGCTGACAGAAAGGGAAAGAAATAAGATTCTTTCTCTTGTTAATCAAGCCCAAGGAGAGGGATCAACTCATTGGCCAAAAATGGGACCCAAATTCAGAGCAAGATTACTTACAACTATTCCATGCTAGAAATGCATTGATAAAAGCTATGAGAACCTGTTCTGATAGGCCTTGTACATGGACTAAATTTGAAAATCTTAAACAAGGAGATAATGAAAATCCTGCCCAATTTATGGACAGACTTATCAAACTGGGAGGAAGATATATTAAAGTTGATCTTAATAGAGAATAGGACCTTAGACAAATCAGAATACAATTTGTGAAAAACGGCTGTAAGGTAGTTAGGAATTATTCTATGACTAGCTGTCCAAATTGGCCTACTATGGACCTTGAAGAATTTAAAAGAGTGGCAGTTTATGCTTTTGAGGGACATAAGGAAAAGGGGAAGGAAAACACTTATTTAGTGGAATCATTAAGGAAGGAAATAAAGGAATTAACATCTAAACAGGGTGAGAAGGATAAGGAGAATGCTACTTTAGTAGATACATTGAGGAAGGAAATAAATGAATTATCTGAAACAGCTGTGAAGTAAAGCAAGGAGAGACCATAGTTCCCTTACAAGAATCCACAAAACAGCCACTGACATGTTATTTTTATGGAAAGGTTGGTCATGTTATTATGAATTGTAAGAAGAGAAATCAGGAGAATAGGAATAGAAGTTTCAGGAATAGTAATATTGATAGGAGAAATAGTTATTCCAATGAGGAAAAAAAACCTCACAATCAAACACCTGTACTGATTGTGGGAACTCCCCTAAGTATGAAAGACCCCAGAGGTGTGGACAAAGGGATTGTGATAAATGATGGTACTTGGGAGGGGACAGAAGCTCAAAGAGTCTGGAGGTGAATTTTAAGCCTTGGCAGACCTAATTGCCTTATTGATGTTAACTGTTTCAGTTTGCTCCCCTCCCCAGAATGAAGAAGCCTCTGTAATGCAATTATGCATACATAGTGTATGTAATTTACTGTTAACCAATTTGTAAGTTATCAAAATTGAAAATTTTTGTTACATTGTCTTTATTTGTACCTCCCCTATAGCTATGATTGTACTGTAGAAGAATACCATTGTAAAAGCCCATAAACATTTTGTTCTTTTTGCCTTGTTAATTGTCACATATATGATGATGGATGTACTCCATCACATTGGTTTTAACCTGTACACAACTTTTGAGAACTTAATTGTTTAATAATTTAAATTGATTTGAATGAGTATTCAGACATGGTTTTCAGACATTTGGGAGCATCCCTACCTCTGACTGCCAGCCTCTTGAGTAGTTTGTAACAAGTGGTAAGGGTCTATTTGTATCTGAAGTAGAGTACAATAGCATTATTGTATTTTACCATCTCTTCATTTATTGTAAATGTAATGGATGACACATCTGAAGTGATTTTTGCCTTTTAGTCCTCAGTTCCATGTGAAAACAGATGGGACATATTGAAGATAGTTCTGTTACACTGTTGCAGTCTCAGACCAAGAGGTAGGGGGGGGCCCAAGTGGCTTAATTAGCCTGTGATATGTTATTAACTCATCCAGGAGGTGGGAATTATTTTTCCTCTGAAGCCTTATAGCTTTGAAATGGATTCATTATAGCTGTGATTCTTCAGCAACTGTACAGAGGTTTTTCTGGGTTTCTCTCCAACCAAATTTTGGAAGATGGTAATAATAGACTTTGTTAATAATATCTTTGCCAAAGTTGAAAGATTGGCTAAATCTGTGGTACTTGTGACAAATATTCATGATTTCAAAGTTTTTGGATGTCACACAGCAAGTCATGTGAATCCTAATGATAGTTGGTTTGTTTGCTATTGTCATTAATAGGTTCTTATAATTTGGGGGATTTGGGTATTTATTAGAATCTGTATTAGTTGTTGTACTACTGCTTTTAAAAGGTCTTTACCTGGTGAAAAAAATTATGTACACTCACACTGTGGATCCTGGCCAAGTTAAGAGTAATATACATTTCATTTTTGAGTGAGCACCTTTTGTGTTGTGCCCCTGCTTGTCTAACACATTGTCAAATGGAATATAAACTGTGAAATTATGATTTTTTCATTATTTTTTCTCATGTTTGTAATAGGATATTTGATTTTTTTTCTTTTTTCCTAACTTTGATGATACTTGAAGTACATAAAATCAATATTAATGTTTTTTTTTCTACTTGAAGGAAAGAGTTTACAGTATCTATTAGCCCTAGTAATATGCATACCCAAAAGGCTTTTGACTATGGAAACCTACCATTTATTGATAAATATTATGGGATTTTATTTAAGATTATGTCTGATTCCAGGAGAAGGGAACAAAAGAGCCAAAATACAGTATCAAGTAGCACAAGATCAGAACAGATCAAATCCAATCCAGGGAGAATTGTTGAACTTCTATGACAATACAAAAGGACTTGAACCTAGTGTGGGAATAGAGTTTGGGGCACTTGACATATGTTAAGATGCAGGACTCCTTGTACCACACACCATGTGCAATATTCTGACTCAAGTACCTCAATTTGGCTATCATCCTGGCTCCCCCTATCTCTGACAGTGAAGGAACCATCAGTCTAGGGAATGATTTTTCCCATTTGTTGCTGGAACTTAGTCCTTTCTCTCTTATCCTTTGGCAATTTTCTGTAGTCCTGGCTGCAAATGGGTAAAGTGCTGAATTGCTGCTATTGTCCTACAGGCTTGTGGGACATAAGTCATTTTAATTTGTCCTTGCTGTGATTCAAGAACCTATTACAGATTTAGTTATTATGTTTTTTATTCAGAATTTTCATACATATAAGATTTTTATTTTATTTTTTAATCATCACTATACTTATTTTTATACAGAATTTCATTTTTTTACTCTTTTACTTCAAATTTCTTCAAATGATTCTTATATGACATCTTTTTTCAGTTTTTTCACTCACATTGTCCCCTTCTTCTGAATGCATTGCACTATGTCCATATCCTTTCTAAAATGTGACACTCAGTGACAAATGTGGTAAACAAGATTAAAATCAGTCCATTTACTTTGAAAAGGTTCTAATATTCTTAAATGCGATGCTGAAAACTAACAGTTTAGTATCAATACTTTTCCTTCATTGTTTCTTGGCAAATTTTGACACTTGGATTATTTTCACCTACTCCCTCCTCCAATGCCTTCCTTCATATTGCCCTTTTCAGATTCTACCCTTGCTAATTTTACTACTCTTCTATTTTTCCTTTGTTAGATAACCATCTATATCTTTGCCCCTTAACATGGGTATGGCCTGTGGCTCTACTTTGACATTCTCTTATCTCCTGCACCCTCTAATGGCAATCTAATCTATTGCCATGAGTTCAGCATAATATAGACAAAGATGATTTGTAAATGTATATGTTCAGCACATTTCTCTTCATGAAGAAATTTATGACATATAGGTGTGAGGTATCTCAGTAATCTATAAACCATTAAATTTTTTTATTTCTTAATCCTGAATCACAATTTTCTTTTTTTATTTCATTATGAGTTCATAAGAACCATTTTTAAATATTATATTTTCCCAATTACCTGTAATAACAATTTTCAACAGATGTTTTCCAAACTTGTAAGATCCAAATTGCCTCCTGCCACCTCTCTCCTCCTACTGCTCAGAGATGATAAACAATTTGATCTGGGTTTTACATGTGTGATCATGTAAAACATATATCCATCTTAACAGAATAGTCATATAAAACCAAAATCACAAAATAAAATCCCAAATAAGCAGATTGAGAGATAATAGTTCTTTCTCTGCAGTTGACTAGCATTCATTGTCATGAGACCTTTGAAATTTTCCTGGATCATTGTATTACTGAGAGTAGCTAAGTCTTTCACAGTTGAACATTGTACAATATTTCTTTCAATGTGTACAATGTCTTCTTGGTTCTGCCTTTTTCACTCTTAATCAGTTCTTGTAGGTCTTTTTCTGAAAGTATGCTGCTCACCATTCGTTATCACACAATAGTATTCCATCATGATCATTTACCACAATTTGTTCAGCCATTCCTCAATTAACAGACATCCCCTGAATTTCCAATTCCTTTCCACCACAAAAAAAGACCTGTTGTAAATGTATTAACACAAGTAGGTCCTTTCCTCCCTCTTTTTTTGCTTCTTAGGGATACACACACAGGAGTGACATTACAAGATCCAAGGATATGCATAGTTTTATAGCCCTTTGAGCATAGCTCCAACTTGTACTCCAGAATAGTTGAATCACTTTACAACTCCATCAACAAAGTATTAGTACCAACTTTGCCATATCCCTGAAACATTTATCACTTTCCTTTATTGTCATATTCACTAATAGGTGTGAGTTGGTATCTCAGGGTTGTCTTAAGTTGCATGTCTCTAATCAAGAGTTATAGAATATTTTTCATAAGATTATTGATAGCTTTGATTTCTTTATTTGAAAACTGCTTGGTTATATCCTTTAAATCTTTTGTCAATTGGGGAATGATCCGTGTTCTTATAAATTTGACTCAGTTCTCTCTATATATGAGACCATTATCAGAGACATTTGTAAAAATTTCCCCCCAGTTTGTTGTTTCCTTTCTAATCTTGGTTACATAGGCTTTGTTTGTATAAAAACTTTTTAACTTAATGTGGTAAAAATTATTCATTTTTATATCTTGTAATATTACCTATCTCTTTTCCATAGGTCTAATAAATTATTCTATGTTCCTCTAATTTGCTTATAGCATCACCTTTTATGTTAGACACATATACCCATTTTGAAATTGTCTTGATATAGGGTATGTGATATTGGTCTTTAATTAATTTTTGCCCTACTGTTTTCAAGTTTTCCCAGCAGTTTTTTTTTTTTAATAGTGAGTTCTTATCCCCAAGGCTGGGATCTTTCTGTTTATCAAATATTCTTTTGCTATGATCATTTATCTCTGTATGTTATGAATCTAATCTATTCTATTAATCCTCCATTCTGATTCATAGCCTACGTACCAGATTGTTTTGATGGTTACTGCTTAACAGTATAATTTGAAATCTGGTACTGCTAGGTCACTTTCACATTTTTTTCCTCATTAGTTCCCTTGATATTCTTGACCTTTTGTTCTCCCAGATGAATTTTGTTATTATTTTCTCTAGTTCTAAAAATGATTTTTGGTAGTTTGATTAGTATGGCACTGAATAAGTAAAGTAATTTGGGTTCGATTTTCATTTTTATATTAGCTTGACTTTTTCATGATCAACTAATACTTTTCCATTTGTTTAGATCTGACTTTATTTGTGTGAAAAGTATTTTATAATTGCCTTCATTTAATTATTGTATTTGTCTTGATAGTCGAGATATTTTATATTGTTTAAAGTTATTTTAAATGGAATTTCTCTTTATATTGTTTGCTGCTGAACTTTGTTTCATATAGAAATGCTGATGATTTACGTTTGTTTATTTTGTATCCTGCAGGTTTCCTAAAATTATTAATTATTTCATCTAGCTTTTTAGTTGATTCTCTAGAATTCTCCAAGTATGCTATCATATCATCTGTAAAGAGTGATGGTTTTCTTTCCTTATTGCCTAATTTAATTCCATCAATTTCTTTTTATTATTGCTAAAGCTAGAATTTTTAATAAAATCTTATTGGGAAGGCTTCTAGATTATCCCATTATGGTTGATGCCTGATGATGGTTTTAAAAAGACACCATTTCTCATTTTAAGGAAATTCCCATTTATTACTCTACCTTCTAATGTCTTCAATAGGAATGGGTATTGTATTTTATCAAAAGCTTTTTCTACATCTTGTGAAAAGAAATTCTTGGTATTCTGTCTATTCTGAGTTTACACTTGTAAAAAAGGAATCCTTTATTCTCTTTGCCTAGTTGTATTTAACACTTCGGTTAACAATAACTTAAGTACCAGTACTTAGTACCTCATTAGATTGTGGAGACAGGATTAACTCTCCTTTATCTACCTTTTGATTGAATTAACAAAAGTTTGAACTAGTCAGAGGAGCTCACAAACTTCTTAGAGAATTCATACCCTCAGAAACTCAATCAGCCAGGAATCTGTAAAGGTTTTTGATGAGAATTTACCCTCCCAGAAAGTGAGAAGCAAATCCCACAGACACTTCCTGGGCAGTGTTTAGGCAATTTGGAAACTGTGATTGGCCCCTGTGAAGAGGAGAAGGGACAAGAAACCACCATAAAAAGCCTTGAATTTCTGGGGCAAGTGAGTCAGCTTCAAGAAGGAAGTGGGTTTCAAGAAGAAAATCAGCCTCAAGAGTCATCTTTAACTTGATTCATCATCTTGATCTATCTCTTGGAGGGAACTTGGGTGAGTGAATTGCCAACTTTTCTTTCCTGTCTTCTGGAGAGTTTAATCTTGGCTGAAGGTCAACAAGTCCTGGCTGAGTCAAGCACTGGAGCAATATTTAGATAGATAGGCTAAATGTCTTCTCTACCTTTCTATATTTCTCTACTTTCACTCTTTCTACCTCTTTTGTAAATAAAAGCTATTAAAAGTCATTTTGACTTAAGTAAAAATACTTTAGATTGGTGCCTACAATCTATCAAGATAATAATGTGATTTTGGTTAACTTTATTATTAATATGGTCAATTATACTGATAGTTTTCTTGATATTAACCTAACCCTGCATTTCTGGTCATAGTGAATGATGCTTATAATGTATTGTTGTAGTCTCCTTGCTAGTATTTTATTTTAAAATTTTGCATCTATGTTCATTAAAGAAATTGGTCTGTAATTTCCTTTCTCTGTTTTTACTCTTCCTACCTTAGTTACCAGCACCATATTTATGTTATAAAAGTTATTTGGTAGAACTCCCATTTCCCCAAATAGTTTATATAGTACTAGGATTAATTGTTTTTTAAATGTTTGATAGAATTCACTTGTGAATCCCTCTAGTCCTGGTGCCTTTTTCTTAGGGATTCATTGATGGCTTGTTCAATTCCTTTTTCTGAAATGGGATTATTTAAATACTGAATTATAATTTCCAATACATTTTTACCTATTCTCTTCTATTCTTCCACTCTCATCTTTCTTTTGAAGACACTAACAATCTGTCAACTTGGAATCTAGAAATCCCAATCTTGAGAACCCCAAGTTTATAGCAGCATGAGGTCTCAGACCTCACACTTGACCTTGTCACAGGAGACTTCCTCCCAGAGGAAGTCCCAACTTCACAAGTTTCAGACTAACAATAGAATTTAAAGGAATTTAGATGGAGCTAGCAGTCTTCATCAGTTGTAAAGTACCCTTCTTTTTGTCCTGGTAGTTTCTCCCTTTATGTCAAAGTCCTTTCTAAGATAGCCTTACCCTTGGCTAGATCTTTCCCTTTTGTGTCAACTGAAAAGCACCAGTCTCTCCCTGATAATCCTGTCTAGGACTCCCTATTTTCTTTGTAGCCTTTGTAAAGCCAATCAACTAAGCTCTCCCTTCCTCAGGTCCCCAAGAGGTATATAAGTTCCCCAGATTCTTTTGTCCTTTGAAGCTGTCAATCTAGCAAATTTGGCACTCCCAGGGTTTAGTAGCCAGTTTCTGGAGTCTCTGGACTCTGTGTGGATTTTGAGCTCACAACTCTGTGTGAAGACCTGAGGAAAACCTCCTGATTAAAAAAGTGGTTTTTCTGACTATTTAATAGTTCTGTGTTTTTTTTCCAGTTTAACAAATCAAAGTACATATTAACTTGGTTTGGAGGATTTCATCAACTTATATAAGAATGTATTGACTTTATTCTCTACAAGAAGGGTTGGTTCATAATCTGAAGCTATCTTTGTTGTGTTCTGCTTGACTACACTAATCATGAGCACAGCCAGATGAGATGGCCAATTGTCCCATGAAGTTATATCATTCAATACTCTTGAGTATATAATAAATTTAGCTTTATGTAAGGCAGAAAACATCATTTTTCCATTAAGTGACAATTATTTTATGGCTCAGTGTTTTTTTTTATTTGAAATGACATTATTACTATGGAGGTGGTTTGTGTATTCTACAACCATATTAAATTATTGTTCATTGGACAGTGTAGAGTATTATAGCTCTGGATCTCAAAGAAAACTTAGAAACTATTTCATTCCCTCATTGTGTACAGACAAGGAAACTGAGGATCAGAAAGCTAAAGTGCTATGTAAAAAGTCACATAATTAGCAAGTGTTTAGAAACAAGGCAGTTCCTGAATGCAGGTCCTCTAGCCCCAAAGCAATATATAAATGCTCTTTCCACAAGTAGATAAGGGCTCCACAAGTAGATAATAAGCAGTATTAACAATTAAATATACTCTATTGGAGGGCAGGGTATAAATTGTGTGACTAATCACCTGGTCTCCTCTTTGCTGCCAATTTACAAACATCACTATGGATTAAATTGGGATGTGCACAAGACAAAAGGCAATTTTATATGTTGTGTTTTCATTAATTTATTGAGCCATATTGGCTAAAATTTTCATCATCTTGTCACCAACCTACTGGTGATTAAACCCTCTGCATCTATCTAAACTGATCTTCAGATTATAGCTATATTCTTCTGTTTCCAGGAGTGTACCTGAAGCTTTATTTACTCTGTTGAATCTGCTAAACCATTAATGAAAATAGAATCCTCATTTTGGAAAGAATCCTAGAGACTGTCTAGTCAAGCCCCTTTTTACAAAATCCAGACAATCCATTCTCTGCTCAAATACCTCCCATGACAATGAAATGAATTTCAGGTTTGGAGGGTTGTGGTTTTTTGTCACACTTAGTGTATTGTTAATATAGACATCTAAGCTATTATTCCTGACTTTTTCCACATACATATTTCCTGTAAGTCACTGGGCATCTGGTCCACTATTATTTTTCTTTCTACATGGTCTCTTATTGCCTCTAGGATAAAACAGAAACTTCCCTTTTGCATTCCAATCCACTTATTTTTTTGCTTGTCTCTGTGGTGCTTTTTCATAGACTGGCTTCCATGACTGGAAGGCTTTCTGTTCTCATTTGTTTTTGGAATTTTTAGGTCACTTCAAGGCTTAGCTCAAGTACCACCTTCTACATCAGGCTATTCCAGACCCCCCAAATTGGTGGTGCCAGTCTCATAATTATTTTCTGTTTATTTTGTTGATTGATTACTTACTTGAGTACAATGAGGGTCAGTTGGAGACATTTCCTTCTCTCTGTCACCTACAACTTGTTGAGGTCCCCGTACCATATTGATGGGATTACAGAGTTCAGGCCTTCATTTTGAGCTATCCAAGTAGCATATTACCATGAAGAGTACAGATATAATCATTCTTGAATTTTGAGAATCTTAGGAGACAGATCCCAATAAGTCCCCAGTAAAAGAACTTCCTTCCAAGATGATTGTGAATGACTAGTACTCATAAAGATGGACTTTTCCCAGAAACGCCATCTCCTTAATATCTTTAAAAGTGAGGTGACAGACCAGGTTATTTTCTTGGACTTCTATTTTACATTTTCTGTTCAGAATATAGGCCAGCAGAGTGAAGTTGGACCTGGGAGAAAGAAGTCTAACATGGAACAACCTTGAAGTTGGAAAAAGTTGCATGTTGCAAATTTAGGGGATTTAAATGTGTTTGCATTTGACCTGAGAGTTCTTTCTTGATGATAGCATCTTGGTAACTGTAAGGTTCTCCCAGTTACAGAATGGATCTGCTAACTTTGCCCAAAAGGGGAGGCCAAGTTGTAGAGGTTATCTTCCACATGTCTGACCACTCATGCATCTCTTTTTATTATTTGTGAAGCAGTTTGAGCCATATTAGATCTATATAAGATAGATCTATATAAGAAACCCAGTCTCTGCCCAATAAGGCAAACAAACAAACAAATAGACAAACAAATAAATAAATAAATAAATGTATGAATGAATAAATAAATGAATGAATGAATAAATAAACACATAAATAAATAAAATGCCCAGTAAGCAATTAGGACTAATCCTTCAGTCCTAATTGCTTATTGGGCATTTTAAACTGGATATCATAGAGATATCTCAAGCTCATTGTGTTTCATACCAAACTCCTTATCTTTCTCTCAAAATTGCAACTTCTTCCAAACTTTCCTATAACTATCAAAAATCCCAACAGCTTTCCAGGCTCCAGGGTTCATAACCTCAGGATTATCTTTAATTCCTCACTTGCTCTCATTTCTCATAGTCCATCAAAATGCCAAATCTTGCATTTCTTTTTCCACAGTATCTCTCACATGAGATTCTTTCTCATTTCTCAAATCTCAATTACCTTATCTCAGGCTTTCCTCACCTTTCCTTCAGATTGTTCTATCATCTTATTTGGGATCAGGAACATATTTCCCTTCTCATTCTAGTCCATGTTTTGTCATTTGTATTTATATCTCCAGCATATAGCACAGTGACCAGCACATACTAGGCACTTCATAAATGCTCATTGATTGATAGATTCAGGGATTTAATAATCATACCTTCTCAGGGGAAGGTCAGGTAGGTGGTTCAGTGGATTGAGGTGAAATATCCTGGGTTCAAATCTAGCTTCAGACACTTCCTAGCTGGGTCACCCTGGGCAAATCACTTAGCCCCATTGCCTAGCCCTTACTACTCTTTTGCCCTGAAACCAATACACAGTATTGATTCTAAGATGGAAGGTAAGGATTTTGTTGGTTTTTTTTTTTAAGGATCATATCTTCTAAAGCAAATGTGTGAAACACATGGCCCAAACCAGATTAAACTGCAGTTAGAAAATATTTTTAAATGTATTTATTTGTTATATTAAGATACCCAAATAACTCCCTCCCTCCTTACCCCACATTAGAGAAGGCCTTATTTGATAAAAAAAAAAAAGATATGTGTATATATAAAATTATATCTTGCTTATTTCTATTCATCAGTTCTTTCTCTTGAGGTAAACATGCACAAGCCATTCTTTAAATAATATTTCTGTTTCTGTTTCTAATATTCTCTTGGTTCTGCTTATTTCACTTTTCATAACTTCATATATGTCTATGTTTTAAATTAACCTGTTCATCATTTCTTATAGCATAATTTTATTCCATCACAATTATATGCCACAACTTGTTTAGCCATTCTCCTATTAATGAGCAGTCCTTCAATTTCCATTTCTTTACTACCACAAAGAGTTGCTGTAAATATTTAACAAAATGAATAAAAATATAATAGATCTTGGAAAATGTTAACACATGATTTGCTAAGTAAATATGCTCTCCCCCTTCCCCCCCACCCTCAGGAATCCTCATGTAAGGTTTAGTGGCTCTCATTTCTGCTTAAATCTGGCACCAGTGGAGTCGAGAAACCAAGCAATCTGGTAGAAAGAGATTCCCCAACCTGAATAATCCTAGGAAATAAAGCTGAGCGCCAACCTAATTTCCAAGCACCATCCTACTTGGAAAATCAAATGAGGATATTACATGAACAACATAAATCCAATGATGAGGAGATTGCTTGCACAGCAACCTCAAATGTGGGAGGACTTAATTACTTAGGGCCCAGTGAGGGAGGCAGGAATCCACCTGAATGGCCATTAGTTGCCTTTGGGCAACTACAAGTTCAGTTCTCATCAAATGGAAGCTAGTGAACCACTTTAGTGCTTGATATGTTTTGGTATCTTTTTAAAAGCTCCTGTGCATTATTAGTCTTCTGCATTTTTTTGTCACAGTGAAATAAAAGTTGTTCTATCCATATTCCTTTCTACCTGGAGTGCCAAGGAGGATCTAAAACCGTGCAAGTTTTATTTTAAGATATTCCTAGATTACCTCTATTTGGAGATAAGCCAAAGATTTAAAACAATTACTCCCTTGGAGTCAATACTCTGCATCAGACTCTGTCTCTCTGTACCCAGAGGCTGATTATAGATGAAGAAGTCTCATGTAATACAAAATAAAATACATTTAGGACATTTCCAGAAATCAACTCCCATTTCTTAGTCCACTAGTAGGCGTGAAGTTGAGGCGCTTTGCATTTTAAATAGAAAAAAATTTCTCCTAATAAGAAAAAATGAATTATACACTAAATAGGAACATAAGATGGAAAAATAATGAAAATGAAAAGACAAGAAATCCTGAAAGAGATTTAAGAGAAGAATTGAAAATTTTTATTGCATTTAATGCTTCAGAAAAAGTTAATTTAAAAGTATATAGTTACTAAGCAAGAACCATTGATTCCATTTCTTTATTGTTTCTGGCTCAAAAAAAAAAGACTTCCTTAAAGGACTGAGATCATCAATAATGCATGCTCATACGATTATTTACTTTGATTAATGAGAATATGCCAATATAATTTTTAAAAGTTAGTCCTTTTCAAATGAAAATATCTATCCCAGCTCCAGAAGCTACTTAAAATGGCAGACAGAGAGGGATATAAAATTAGAAGGTTATAAAACAACAGACACTCTGTAATGTCAGAAAAGAGAAAGAGACAGACTGGTTGATCCCAAAGAGAGATAACAGGACCACAGAAGAATTCCTAGCTGGAGAGAAAGAAAGGATAGACAGCAGGCTGGAGTTGGGTTGGGGGATGGGGAGGAGACTGGGACTAGGAACTTTCAAGTAATGTGACACTTTATGAGTAATCACCACTAACACTAGTCTTTTGAGGTTACATGCTCCACAAAGGCTACCATGTCTCCAACAGCAGAACTTTATTCTTTTGAGTTCTATTGCAAAACGTTTAATTGTACTGTTATCTTCCATGCTATCTTTTGAATCAATCAAGACCATGACATCTTCTAAAGATATGCTCCACGTGTTCTCAGAGACCCGTTATGAGAGAGCCCTATTCCAGGGGAGCAGCCTGGTTCTCATTAGGGGGAGTAAATAGGAGTGTGTTTACATCCTAGCCTCAGACATTAAAGAGGCTTCCCTTCCAAGGAAAGCCAGGTCAGGGAATTAGCATTGCTATAACAAGTCTGGAGTCAATTACCAAGGCCAGCTGTTATGGAGTCCTCAGTATTGATAGGCTGATATTGATATGACTATTGATAAGCAAACTCCAGGCCTCCTTGGGATGTGTAGCTATGTCTGCTGTCGCTTTATGCTCCATTCAGAGCAAACTGCATGAATGAAAATTCAGATGTACAAATGCCCTAAATAGGAGCCTCTTTTCAAGGGACTTTATAATTTTTTTAAAAAGGACTCATCATATTTACAAAATTAGTCATTATAGGATCCTTTGGCACAAACAGTCAGACTCCCTGATGTATTTAAAATCACAGGATTTTATAGCTGAGAAAGGGTTTAGAGATCATCTAATTTAAACCTTCATTTAAACAAATGAGGATGTGAAAGAGAGAGAGGAAGTAACTTGTTCAAAGTTACCTAACTAGTTAATGGCCAAATTTTGAGATTCCTGCTCCAGGGTTCTTTTTACTATTTTATTTACTATTATTTACTATTACTCTTCTTACAAAGACATGCTGTCTTTGGTTAAACTTACTAAAAATTAAAAAATATCTTAGAGCCCATCTAGTTTACGTTATGGATCAGACTGAATTTTCTAATGGTGTACATTATTGATTATCTATGTCCAAACCCATCTAGTGACATGGAGCTCCATATTTTCTAAGACTATCCATTCCATTATTGCATAGGAATATTTTTTTGAGACAAAATCCATCTCCCTTAACTCCCATTTATTGATGCTCATTTTGCCCTCTGCACCTAAACAGAGTAATGCTAATTCTTCATCTTGATGACAATCCTTCAAACACCCAAAAGAGCTTTTATATATCTTCCTCACTCACATCCACATCAATTCATCTTTCCTCCAGGATAATAGTCCTAAATCTTTCTCTTGTTCCTCATGTGACCCAGTTTCAAGCCCTTTCACCATAATGTCTGTCATCCTTATTCTCTCATTCATCAGTGATCCTTTTTTGAAAACGAATGCAATGTTTGGACTACTATAGAATACAAATGCTAATTTAAGCTTATAATTCATTAATGGAATTGTGGATTTCAGACTAATTGATTTATAGACCCATTGATGAATTGCTATGGGGGTGGGTGAGAATTCTGTCCCATTATGAGAAGAGACATTCTAGTGTCTACAGTAGATGCTTCCACTTTCTCTCCTCTTATTCTTTTCTTATTCTTTATATTCTGGCTTCTAAATTTACCTTACCTCAGAACTGCTCTCTCTAAAGTTACTAATGACTTCTTAGCTGCCAAACCCAATGGACTTTTCTTAGTCCTTCTCCTTGACCTCTCTGTAGCCTTTGACATTTTGATTACTCTCTCCTCCTTAATACTCTCTTCTCTCTAAGTTTTTAGGCCATCAATCTCTTGGTTCTCCTCCCTCCCTATCTCACCACTCCTCCTTAGTGTCCTTTGCTGGATCCTCATCCAGATCATACCTTCTAACTGTTAGGTGTCCCACAGGGTTTTGTCCTGGATTCCTTGCTCTTCTTCCCATATACTACTTCACTGGGTGATTTCATCAGCTCCCATGGACTTAATTATTATATCTATGTTGACAATTTTTAAATCTTTCAATCCTGTTTCAACCTTTCTGCTGATCTAACAACTCCAAACCCTTTTAAGACATTTGAAACTAGATGTCCTTCAATTCAGTCCTGCTTCCGTATTCCACTTCTTCCCTTGAGAAAATCTGGACTATGTTCCCTTTTTCAGAGGTTTTGTTTGTGCATGTTTCATTTCAGTTGTAATTGAGTCATTTTTGGTGATGTGTAACTCTTTCTGACCTTATGTGAGGTATTCTTGGCAAAAATCCTGCAGTGATTTGCATTTCCTTCTCTGGCTCATTTTATAGATGAGGAAACTGAGGTTGAATTAAGTGCCTTACCCAGAGTTACAGCTAGTAAATATCAGGGGCCAAGTTTGAACTCAGGAAGATAAATCTTCCTGACGCCAGGCCCAGTGTTCTATCTACTACATACCCTAGCTGTCCTTTGTTTCAATTACCTTCATATAAATTGGGACTTCTGAAACAAAATCATTTCTGTCTCTTCCTTGTCCAGATATGCATTAGATTCCAGTTCCTCCTTGTATACTTCTTTCTACCTTTTTCATTGAAAGATCTCCATATTTGGACCCTATTACTAGATAAATGTATTTTTTGAAAGAGGAACTATGGTACAATGGAAGGAGGATTGGATCTGGAATCAGAGGCAGAATCTATGTTTTTTCATTGACCAACAGAAAATTCTCCAGCAAATCATGTCACCATTATGGTCCTTAATCGCTTACATATATAAGATGTAGTAATTGACCTTGTGCCCCTAAGCTCCATTCCATCTATAAATCTGTAATCTATACATGTAATATCTAAGTTCCCTTTACCATTCAAGCTTATAAGCATATTAATTTCTTCATCTTTCACATTCCTAACTCTTTCTAGTATATTTTGTCTTATCTCTTCCTGGACTTCTCTTATAAGTGTTATTTCATTGTTTAATCAATGGCTTTCAGATAAGATAAGAGTAGAAAAGACAGTAGTAGCCTTATCTCTTTTCAAAATAATAATAATAAGTAATAGTATATAGTGCCTCAAGGTTTCCAAAGAATTCTACAAATCTTAGGGGAAAAAAGAGGTTAATTATATGAAAAGGTTGGACTGGGTTATTTAAGAATAGGGTCACCATGAATATATATTAATTCCAAAGAAATTTATTTATAATTTATTTACAAAATCTAGAAGAGTGAAGTTAGAAAATCAGAGGATAGGGTAAGATATCTAGCCTAATTACTAAGTAATTTACTCCCAGTCCCTGGCTCAACCTTGGCAGGGGAGTTTAGTACTTAACTAAAGAGAAGTCTCTGTCAAGAGGTAGGTCTCTCCTAAGGCTAGTTTCTTCAGAAAATATCCAGGAAAGCAGTGTGCTCTTTTCACTCAACATGTCAGTCCAAAGGAAGAGATTTAAGAACAGTCTCACCAGGAACAGGGTCTCAAGTCCAGTTAGCAGATTCTTCTTTAGCTGAAGTTCTCAGACAATTCTCCCATGAATCTCAGGTGATTTTCTCCCTACAGGAAGTTGTTACTTACTTTTGAAGACACTTTTCTCTTGTGTCACTTCCTATGTCTTCCCCTAATTTTACGTCTACCAATCACAGTTGAAGCTTTGCTTTAGTACTGCCCAGGGGAAGTTTAATGCTGATTTGTTACCCACTATTGCACATGTGGGTCACAGTCCTCCCCCACTTGTGTGAATAGGGTGCTTACACCTTTGGTGATTAAATCTAAAAATGGGCAGGGGTTACAATTTAATTTTCACAATAAGGGAGAGTTAATTAATTTCATTTTCATAATCAGGGGAGAGTTAAATTTAATCTTCACACAAATATTATCTCATTTTATCCTCACAATAACCCTGGAATGAAGGTACTTTTATTAGTCTCATTTTACTTATGAGGAAATTGAGGCAGGCAGAGGTTAAGTAACTTGCTCAAGGTCATACAGCTAGTATCTGAGTCTATGTTTGAACTGAGGTCTTCTTGAGTCCAGGGATGTGATTACCATACCACCTGGCTGTAAAGTTAGATTGATCAGCTTATGCGCTATAGACTATTCCTCTTATTTGAACATCTTATTTGATCCATATGCATGTCAAAAAACCTGATCACCTTTCTTCAAGAGTTGATTCTAATTATTCCCTCCCAATGGAATTTCTCATTTGAGAGATTATTAAGTTCAATTGGCCACAATATCTTATTTTTCAAATCTATTATGTTTCTTCAATTTCTCATGGTTGACCAATAGTTTTGAATATTTTGAATAGTTTTTCCTTAATTTTACCCTAATTCCTCCAATCTTAACACTAACATAACAAATGACAATAACTCTATTTACCAACCATAACTACTTAGCACTAAACACAAATTCATCAAATTTTAACCTTTGTTTTCTCCATAAACAAGTTAAATACAGACTTTGTTCTTTAGGGCTCTTAAAGATAGTGCTTATTGAAGTGCCTCTAAAACAATGTTTAGAAGTATAGAATATAAGGGATTTTGTTTGTATATAACTTAAAGATATGGAAGATAAAAACTCTGAAGCAAGTTTCTTTTTTTATTGTGTTACTGACTTATGTTAAGCATTAAGCAAAAGTCAAGGCCCCAGATGTTGATAACAGTTTTCCAGGGCCATAGTAAAACAACTTAATGAAATAATTATATTATACCATCCACACTGTTTTAGTCCCAAAAGAGTACAATCTCATCTAAAAATGTACTTTGGATAGAATATAATGTATCCATTGAATTTTTAAAATGGCAACACTCAAGACAGCCATGTAAAAATTTATCTTTGTGATAAAATATACTAAAGTCAAGATTTGCAATCATTACCATAGATTGATTTTAAATTCAGTCTTTTTTAATACTGTTGCAAGTGTAAGTCTGATTTTTTTTATATAAGAATGTATGTATTAATGTTTAGGAGGGTTATTTGGGATATACAATGTATTTCTTGGTTAAAGGCACATATGCAATATCTTATTTTTAAAAGTAATACCATCAATGATTCAATATTAACTACTTACAGTTACTAAAATGCTTACATATCTTTTCCCACTTATAATAAGGGCAAACCAATTTTTCTACCAATAGAGAAAAAATAATTGTTATAGGTCTGGGATAGAAATAAAAATATATTCTCAATAATGGAAATTTTGACTCAGGATTGAAAATTAAAAGGGATACAAATATATCTGTATCTTAGTTTCTGTTATACACATTCCATTGCTTTATTTTTATGTTCCAGCCCTTTAACCAGAGGTCTCCTATAGTTCAATAGCTAGTCACAAAATCTATCTCTTTTCCTGCGAAAACTGGTCTATATGATGTCAAAACAGTCAGTCAAATCAGTCATGAAATTACATTTCAGAGAAAGTAGTAGTATTATAAAATCACAAAAATGGGAACCAGAAAGTATCTTAGAAAGTGTCTACTCCAACCCACTCATATTTACCAATGAGGATACTGAGACTAAGAGAAAACAAATTGTTTATCCAAAGTCACACAGCAAGTAAGAGAGCAAATATTCACACTCAGACCCTCAGGCTCTACGTCCAGTGATCTTTCAGGTATCTTGGTATATTCTAGACATTCATAAATGAGGTCATTTAAAAGAAATTAGCTCACTGATCTACACAGGAAAAACCAAGTATAATATATATTTGGATAGACAATCCACAGAGCTGGTCTGTTATGACATTTATGTTGGACAGATATTGAAAATGTACAGCTTTCTGAGTTCACAATTAAATAGAGAGTGGGCCTGATTTTTATTGGGAAACTTAATAGTGTCTTGAATAACCCTCTACCCCCACCCCCCTTTACATGCTCAACTTCTTTTTGCAGATCATTTATTGGGTATAAATAAAATTACCCAAGGTTTCATTCTATAAAAAAATGTTTAATACATTTTATTTTTCCTTTTTGTTTATACATCATAGCTATTTCACATACACATGTGCGTGCACACACACACACATGCACTCCTGACTGAACCTTCTATTGTAACAAAGAAAAAACAAGTAAAAACATTTGCTACAATGGCTACATTTACAACTATGTAAAGTATTCTGTCCAATGGTACTTTATCTTTATGCTAGGAAAGGTAAAGTTATTTTTCAGTATCTGTTACCTAGAATGTTCACTGTTTTGTTGTGTGTTTTTTGTTACACGGGATTCAGTTTCAAAATACATATCTTTTTAAATACAATATTTTCTCAGTAATTCTATATGTCTTCAAGTCATAAAATACCAGTCTCCAAAGAATCAAAATTGAGAGCCACCCAAAGGGGAATGTCATGGCAAGTGGTAGATGTGAATCACCCATGACACATTACAAATGAAGAATGGCATAGAAGTCATGACAAAAGGTTGTAAGTCAAGCAAATTAATGACTGGGAAAAATGTGTGAAAGCAAGGAATAACCAATGGAAGAGAGTTTGTATGTTCCCTTGGTATTCATGCAGCATCAAAAGACCCAACAGAAGTCTTTCAATATGTTAAATGAACTCCTAATAGAGGAATTGCAGAGGGGCAGAGGTAAGGACCATCAATAATGGGTAAAGAAAGATGAATTGTAATGTATAGAAGAGGAAGTGTTCACCTTGATGGAGCCACTGAAGTATCAATGAAATTCATGTCTTTCAAAACACTCAATGTCTATTACTTTATTTCATTTGTGGAAAAAAAATTCTGCCAGGTAGAACATTAGTGCAAGGATGATTTTCTCTATTTTACAGAATAGGAAAATTGGGTTTCAAAAATAAAATCAAGCATCTAACTCAAGATTAGAGGCAAAGCTGGAATTTAAGCCTCTTTCTTCCAACTCCAAATCCAGTAGTATTTCCATTACACCATGAGTGCTTCAATAAAAGCATTTAAATCAGCCCCTATGCTTAACTATTCACCATGACCAAAACATATGTTTATGATAGCTCAAAGTTGTCTTAATTACTCAATGGATCATTTGAACATATGCAAAATTGTTCTCAATACTCTTAAGAGATAGGGTAAGAATAGAATGGAGGAGAAAGGGGAAAGTGATACAGAAGGGATTCTGACTAAAGTTGATAGGAAAATAGGGCTGCTATTTATTAAATATCAATTAGGTTAATCCAATTAAAGAACTGTTAATTAATTGCCAATTATATGTCAGGTACTGTGCTGAAGGTATATCAATAAGAAAAAGAAAAACAGTCCCTGTCCCCAAAGAGCTTTTAATCTATGGGGGAAGATAGTACACAAAAGGAAACTACGAAGAGTAGGATGTGCAGGGAGAGGAACACAAGGGGGACCTTCAGGGGATGTGACATCTTGTTTCCTGGATTTGAAACCAGGCAAGTGTAGATGGAAAGTGGAGAAGGGGAGTTAGCTGGAAATCCAGTTTCTGTCCTCTATAAATGAGTCTTAGAAGGGTAATAATTAAATATCATAATGAAACCAGTAATGCACAACAGAAACAAATGTAGAAACTGATTCGTATACATTTTGTGGTCCCTTAGAAGGATATAAGCTCAGGGCTGCCTCACTTTTATCTTTATATCCCTAACACCCATAATAGTGCCTGGTACATAGTAGATATTTTACAAATCGGTTTGTTGATTGATTGCTAATATTGATACAAGAAGTAAGTTTTTGTCTTTCTTTGTATACCCAACTCAGCACAGTGCTCAGCACTGTAAGTATTTCATTAATGATTATTGGCTGATTGGCTTAGCAGGAGTTCCTAACATGGTGTGTGAATTTTTATTAAAAAAAATTGCTAACTGTATTTCACTAGAACTCTGTAATCCTGTGTGTTTTATTGTATGCATTAAAAACATTGTTGTGAGAATGAGATCCATTGGCTTCACCACACTGTCAAAGGAGTTCATGAAACACACTCACAAAAAAAAAAATGATAAATACTCCTGGGCCACTAGAGAAACTTGAAGAGTTGGGACTCCGTTTTGAAAATCGCTGCTTTTCAGGAGGTTGACAATACCATAGTATAGAAATCCATAAGAATACAACTCTAATCTATTCTAATATTTTTGAGACTCTTTAGAAATTATCGGTAAACTCTGTGTTCCCTTAGGGGAGAAAAAAAGACTCAAGTAATATAAAGAATTGTTGATTGATGAATGAACACACACCAGCATTGGTTCTTAAGACAAAGCAGTCAATGTGATGGTTAGCAGCAGAGTAGGAAGGATCTCTGCAGCTTGGTCCCTGAATAGCCCCTTTGGGACTAGACCCAGTTTTGCAAGTGCCTGTGAATGTCGACACCAATTTTATTGGAGTTTTCAAACTCTTCCATGGCTTTCCCAAGAAACATGAAATATGATCATCTGGAAACAATCCCACATGGTTTATTTAGAGTTCTGCAAAAATACTGTAGGGCAAATAACTATTTTGCAAAGTTTGACTGATAGTCTCTTTGGAATGTAGCTATTGACTATAGCCACTAGAGGCTGACATGGTCTCACTGACATTTCATGCTATAGAAGAAGGTGTTTTGGAGGAGACCCAGATACACTCATGCTGTGAACACTGTCAGGTGGGCTGCTTTGATCAGGAGATGGAATAAATACCAAGGGAAGAAAGAAACCATAAGGGAATTACAGTACTTAAATAGTTTCTCTGGCAGCCATCACAAAGAACAGTTTAAACTGCTCTGAGATGTTAGTAATACATTTATTTCCTGAACTTAATGAACAACAATAAGGCCTGGAATTTGCTACACTTTTCTGTAAAGTTTTTTCTTTCTATTTCATCTCCACGAGATATCACATGATGGATTTGAAGGGGAGGGAGGGCAGAATTTCTCTCTTTGCTGATTTCATAGAATTCAAGCTATTTAGCAATGCAGCTTGCTTCTCCAATGGTTAAGGGGATATGTGAGCTAGAATTGAAGAGATGGGGAGTTGGGAAAGGACAGAGGAATGGAAAGCACCTAAACTTCAGCCATGTGCAAACTCAATCAAAGTTCTCTATAAGGAGTTTTAAAGATTCCATTTCCAGTCAGAACAATTTGCTGAATTGCTTTTTCATTGACTGCCTTGTGAATGGAAATATAAGGAATAGAAATGTGCCTATTTTCCTGGGTGTCACTAAAATTTTCTAAGATGAAATATGTGATGTGCCCATGAACTTCAGAAGGAATATAAATCTATTCCCTACCTAAAAACTTCTGCAAAGTGCTAAGTAGGTTTGAAGAGGCCTGGAAAAAAATGCATAAAGTTAAAGATACCGAACTTTCAGCCAGGGAAGAGTTGGGACACTACAGTACGAAGCATATTAAGGTGCCACCTGCAGGGTGGCACATGGAGGGACTTTTCAATATTATTTCTTTGAAATACATGTTTTAAAAAATCATGAATTTTATTCTCTCTGGTACACGAGCAGTCTTCTTGTCTTAAGTTGTAAGATTGACTGCACATGCTTGTGACCTTCAGTGAATAGTAACATGTGAAGGAAGCACAATTTTCAAGTTCTATCTAGTATGTACAAATATATAATCTAACCCACCATATTCCTCACTGATTATTTTCATGTACCAATTTATTTTTATATTAGGATAACCATTTAACGCAAGCCTTAAAATTTACCAAGAGAAGTGAATACGAATCCTCACCGCATTTTTATGCAAGTAGGTATTATTTTTAGAAACGTTCTCCTATTTGTATCAGTTTCTGAAACTCATTCCTTATCATCTACTTTCCAGATAGAAATGGGTGAGATCTTGTGAAATAACTGCATTCCAGCAAAACTGACTTCCAAACGAATTTCTGAAAGGTAGATCCAATTTTCCCCCCACTTGTTTGTATCTTGTACTTAAATACAAGGTAGGTTTCCATGGAAAGTACTGGATTTAAAGGCAGAAAATGTAGCTTCTGCCATTTATCAACTCTCTTGCCTTGGGCAAGTTGCTTAATCTCTCTAAACTTCATTTTCCTCATCTATCAAATGTGAACAATATTACTTGCTTTACATACTTCATGGGGTTAGCATGCATCAAATGAGATAATCAGTACAAAATACTTTGTAACCATAAAGAACTGTCTAAATGTCAGCTATCAATCATCATTATTAGACTGAATTGAAAATTTTCTGCTAATAGATGTTAACCGGGTTTCTAGGTAATCTGGGAGTCATAGTAGTATCATAGCATTAGTCTACTTGCTTATTGTCCCTACTTCTTCATTTGACAATAGAAAGCAGAGGCTGTTTTTATGTTTTCCTTTGTATCCCCAGTGCTTAGTACAGTGAATTTTTCATACCAAGCATTTAACAAATACTTGCTGAACTGAATTGAATTTCCTTTGCAGACTTCTGAAATCTTCCAGAGGTCTGACTTTCCTTAAACTATTAAGTATGTTTCCCATGCTTGTTAATTCTCTGATAACCATCACTCCCCTTCCCTTCTACTACCACCACACCACCTAAAACTTCCAGAACTTTCCCTCCCTTCATTTCCTTGGTTTACTGTGTTAACTACCATTAAAGAAGAAAAACAGGGGCCAAATTTTAAAGCACAAGCTGGTTTCACCAATTATGCCAAAAAAAAATTAACCAGAGTATCATCAGACACAGAGTTGAAGAAGGGACCCTGGACATCCCTGAGCTTACTACTGTGATTTTACATGAAGGAAAAATGAAGTCCAGAGTGGAGAAGAGAACTGCCTAAGGTTCAATAGGTAGACCGTGGATTAAACCCAAGGTCTCTGGCTCCCAATTTTGATTATCATGGAAAAGACTGTTGTAGGCTACCCTCAGGAAGGGCACTATGTGGATCTCTGACAGGCACCGATCAAGTTTAGGTGCAGCTGGGATTCATTCATCTATTTGTTAGCACTTGGATATTCTAGGACATTCCACCTTTGGTTTTCTTGCATTACAAGGATTTGAATGATTTTATCAGCATGGATGCTACCACCACTGATGCACAATGAACTTTTTCCTTGCCTTCTATGTCAAATTCTGATTTCTATTCCCCTCCCAAATTCTCCTCTAGTTCTTCAATGACAGTTTTGTGTGACCTTTATATGTTTTCCTCTCCCAGTCAAGTAGGGCAACTTCCTGACTGCCCTATCTGCCTTCTGGACAGGCAGAGGTAAGACTTCTCTCCTTCAATACACTGGGATAGGGGTCAAAACCTAGCCTCAATGGCCCTTAAGGCAGCCAAGACAGGAAATTCACTGGGTAATTTCAACTACATGCTTGGGATCTAAGAGGAAGAAGGAAAGACAGAAAGGGAGGGAACCCTGGGCTGTCTTTTTAAATATCAAACCAGGCATAAATTTCTTGTTTATATTTCTATAAAATGTAAAACTTCCTGAGAGCTAGACAACTCCTATCACACAGTGACATTTATTGTTATATTCAGAAAAAAAAACAACTTAACATTTTAAGATCTAAATGAATCAAGATTTTTAAAATCACCATTCATTGCACAGGGGAAAATCCATGCAATCCATATAATAGAAATAGAAATCTCTAGTGGGAAAATAATTCCTTCATGTATGGGCAAAAAAGAAAGAACTAGAGAAGAAATCCTCAGTGCTCAACTATGTAACAAATGGGGGAAAAGGCCACAGCTGTTCAGTCGTGTTTTATCCTGGGTTCAGTTCTCCAGTGGCTTATGCCCATGACTCGTGCAGAACCCATCTGCTCTCCTTAAGCATTTTCTTCTCTCTCTGTCCCCAGGTACACCAAACTTCATGTTGCTGCAGCATCTCATCTCTTTTTGATCTAAACCTCTTGAAATTGCAATAGATGACCCTTCCTTTCCCCCCTTCCCCAGGGAACTTTTATTAGTGGGTTTAGGGGCTAAGCTTCATAGAGGATGCATCAGGTGAACTCCCAGAGACTTTTTTCTTTTATTTACTATCTCACTTTATCATGTTTTGTTGTAGCATTATCATTAGTATTATAGGAAAACAAACAGAATAATCACCATGTAGGGGGAGTGAGCTGACTTTTGCTAACCTATAATTCTTCTGCTTAAGAGAATCTGAGGTTCAACAAATAAGACTTTTATAGTCACAACAACTTTCATGACATGAACCTCCTCCTCCCTTCCACCTGCCTTCAGACCATTTTTTTCTTACTCAGAAAAAATATAGTTAATTACTTTTAATGCCTTTAACAAATCTGACGATTTAGCAACCATTCAGTGCTTTGTTGTTAAAAGTCCCTTTCCATTTTTATTGTGTCTTATATAATTCTAGTTGACTTATATTGTTCTTGGCATACTTGTTTCTGCACCATCATTCTTGTCCAGATACTATGGTGTCCCTAATAGTCCAATTCCCAGAGTAGTGTTTCTAAATATTTGTTGTCAAATATTTATCTAATATTTATTGGAGCTCCTCCTTGTTGATCTCTGCTCCCATGGTTAAATCTACATCTTTATGGCGATTACTTACATATCTCTATAATTAGCCTTAGTTTCTTTCCTGAGCTCATCATGTCACCATTGCTTATTGAATACTTCTAAATGAATGTTCTATAGGCTTCTCAAAATCAATATGTATGAAATAGAACTTATGTCTAAAAGAGGACTTGTCTTCCTCTCCCCCTCCTTCCTAATTTTCTTGTTTCTATCAAGGGCATCCCAAGTTTGCTTCCTGTGACATCCTCAATTCCTCTTTCTCTTATTCCCTTTATGTAATAAGTTGCAAAAATTTTAATTCCAGTTCCATATCTCTCACTTCTGTCCCCTTCTCTCTACTCATATGGCCATTAACCTAGTTCAGCACTTCATTGTCTCTTACCTGGATTATTGGAAAAATATTATATTGAGTCTTTCTACTTAATCCTCACCTCTCATTCAGTCTCCACACAGTTACAAAAGTACCATTCTTAAGTCACAAGTCTGACCAAGTTGTTCACTGGCTTAAAAACCTCTAATGCCTCCATTTTCCCCCTCAGATAAAATAGAATTTCTTCATTTTAGCATATAAAGCCTTTCACTACATGTTTTCTGTCAACTTTTCCACAATTATTCCACATTACTCCCTATCACACACTCTACTATCTAACTCTTACTCATTCATGGTTACAAAAGAGGGAATACTTTAGATTCTCCAAATACTTCTAGTACTGACATTCAACCACCATCCTGGGGACAAACAAAGCATTATTTAACTCTTTCATAGTATAAGGAACAATACTCCTAATTGATTCAGAAGAACAAAATTATAACTTCAGGGCTCAGTGATACTAGGATATCTGCAGGTAGAGTTCAACTTGGGAACATCTGTATGTACCCCTCTAACTTTCTAGGATTCTATTAGTATAAACTTCCTCCACATATCCCTGAACTAATCTTAAAAATGTCATTTTTTAAAGTCAAGGAAGTTGACATTCCAAAGCAGGAACATCACAGTAGCTTAATTTTATTTGATATTATGTTTTTTGTATTCCAAATAAAGAGAACAAGATCTTTATTTAAAATTCAGAATAGAATAGAACCATGAAAAGCCTAATAAAAAGTAAAAAATGAAAACCAGTTTTCAAAAAATCTAAAAATACATTCTTTCTCTTTGTATTTACAGCAATATTTATTAATTAACATGACATATTTTTCTTTCTGGTTTGTAAAACTGTTGCTGTTCAAGTTCATACTTCTTTAAATCTTTTTTTTTTTTGCTGTTTTAAATTTTTTTTTAAATTTTAAACATTATTTTATTTGGCCATTTCCAAACATTATTCACTAGAAACAAAGATCATTTTCTTTTCCTCCATGCCCCCTCTCCCACCACCTTTCCCTCTCCCATAGCCGACGCTCGATTCCACTGGTTATTACATGTGTTCTTGACTCGAAGCCATTTCCCTGTTATTGGTATTTGCATTAGAGTGTTCATTTAGAGTCTCTCCTCAGTCATATTCCCTCAACCCCTGTAGTCAAGCAGTTGCTTTTCATCGGTGTTTTTACTCCCACAGTTTATCCTCTGCTTGTGGATAGTATTTTTTAGATCACTGCAGATTGTTCAGGGACATTGCATTGCCATTAATGGAGAAGTCCATCACCTTCAATTGTAGCACAATGTATCAGTCTCTGTGTACAATGTTTTCCTGGTTCTGCTCCTTTCGCTCTGCATCATTTCCTGGAGGTTGTTTCAGTCTCCATGGAATTCCTCTACTTTATTATTCCTTTTAGCACAATAGTATTCCATCACCAACATATACCACAATTGGTTCAGCCATTCCCCAATTGATGGGCATCCCCTCATTTTCTAATTTTTGGCCACCACAAAGAGCACTGCTATGAATATTCTTGTACAAGTCTTTTTCCTTATTATCTCTTTGGGGTATAAGCCCAGTAGTGCTATAGCTGGATCAAAGGCAGACAGTCTTTTATCACTCTTTGGGCATAGTTCCAAATTGCCCTCCAGAATACCTGGATCAATTCACAACTCCATCAGCAATGAATTAGTGTCCCCACTTTGCCACATCCCCTCCAGCATTCATTACTTTCCATAGCTGTCATGTTAGCCAATCTGCTAGGTGTGAGGTGATAACTCAGAGTTGTTTTGATTTGCATCTCTCTGATTATAAGAGATGTAGAGCACTTTTTCATGTGCTTATTAATAGTTTTGATTTCTTTGGCTGAGAACTGCCTGTTCATGTCCCTTGCCCATTTATCAATTGGAGAATGGATTGATTTTTTGTACAATTAATTTAGTTCTTTGTAAATTTGAGTAATTAAACCTTTGTCAGAGGTTTTTATAAAGATTGTTTCCCAATTTGTTGCTACCCTTCTGATTTGGGTTACATTGGTTTTGTTTGTACAAAAACTTTTTAATTTGATATATTCCAGAATATTTATTTTGCATTTTATAACTCTTTCTAAGTCTTCCTTGGTTTTGAAGTCTTTCCCTTCCCAAAGGTCTGACATGTATGCTATTCTCTGTTTGCCTAATTTTCTTATAGTTTCCTTCTTTATGTTCAAGTCATTCACCCATTTTGAATTTATCTTGGTGTAGGGTGTGAGGTGTTGATCTAAACCTAATCTTTCTCACACTGTCCTCCAATTTTCCCAGCAGTTTTTATGAAATAGTGGATTTTTGTCCCAAAAGCTGGGATCTTTGGGTTTGTCATATACTGTCTTGCTGAGGTTGCTTGCCTCAAGTCTATTCCACTGATCCTCCTTTCTGTCTCTTAGCCAGTACCAAATTGTTTTGATGACCGCTGCTTTATAATATAGTCTGAGATCTGGGGCTGCAAGGCCCCCTTCCTTTGTATTTTTTTTTTCATTATTTCCCTGGATATCCTTGATCTTTTGTTCTTCCAAATTAACTTTGTTATGTTTTTTTCTAAATCAGTAAAATTTTTTTTTGGAAGTTCCATGGGTATGGCACTAAATAGATAGATGAGTTTGGGTAGGATGGTCATTTTTATTATATTGGCTTGTCCTACCCATGAGCAGTTAAGGTTCTTCCAATTGTTCAAGTCTAGTTTTAGTTGTATGGAAAGTGTTTTGCAGTTGTGTTCATATAGTTCCTGTGCTTGTCTCGGGAGATAGATTCCTAGGTATTTTATTTTGTCTAAGGTAATTTTGAATGGGATTTCTCTTTCTACTTCTTGCTGCTGAGCTGTGTTGGAAATATATAGAAATGTTGATGACTTATGTGGGTTTATTTTGTATCCTGCAACTTTGCTAAAGTTGTTGATTATTTCAATTAGCTTTTTGGTTGAATCTCTAGGATTCTTTAAGTAGACCATCATGTCATCTGCAAAGAGTGATAATTTGGTCTCCTCCTTCCCTATTTTAATGCCTTCAATTTATTTTTCTTCTCTAATTGCTACTGCTAGTGTTTCTAATACAATGTCAAATAATAGAGGTGATAATGGGCATCCTTGTTTCACTCCTGATCTTATTGGGAATGCATCTAGTTTATCCCCATTGCAGATGATATTAGTTGATGGTTTTAGATATATACTGTTTATTATTTTTAGGAACGACCCTTCTATTCCTATGCTTTCTAGTGTTTTTAGTAGGAATGGGTGTTGTATTTTATCAAAGGCTTTTTCTGCATCTATTGAGATAATCATGTGGTTCTTGTTGGTTTGCTTGTTGATGTGGTCAATTATGTGGATGGTTTTCCTAATATTGAACCAGCCCTGCATCCCTGGTATAAATCCTACTTGATCATGATGGATGACCCTTCTGATCACTTGCTGGAGTCTTTTTGCTAGTATCCTATTTAAGGTTTTTGTGTCTATATTCATTAGGGAGTTTGGTCTATAATTTTCTTTCTCTGTTTTTGGCCTGCCTGGCTTTGGAATTAGTACCATGTTTGTGTCATAAAAGGAGTTTGGTGGAACTCCCTCTTTGCTTATTATGTCAAATAGTTTGTATAGTATTAGAGTTAGCTGTTCTTTGAATGTTTGATAGAATTCACTGGTGAATCCGTCAGGCCCTGGGGATTTTTTCTTAGGAAGTTCTTTGATGGTCTGTTGGATTTCTTTTTCTGATATGGGATTTTTTAAGAAATCTATTTCTTCTTCTGTTAGTTTAGGCAATTTATATTTTTTGTAAATATTCATCCATATCACCTAGGTTGGTATATTTATTGCCATATAGTTGAGCAAAGTAGTTTTTAATGATTGCTTTAATTTCCCCTTCATTGGAGTTGAGATCCCCCTTTTCATCTTGATGCTTTTAATTTGCCTTTCTTCTTTCCTTTTTTTAATTAGATTGACCATTACTTTGTCTATTTTGTCTGTTTTTTCAAAGTACCAGCTTCTAGTCTTGTTTATTAGCTCAATGGTTCTGTCACTTTCGATTTTATTAATTTCTCCCTTAATTTTTAGGATCTCTAGTTTGGTTTTATTCTGGGGTTTTTAATTTGTTCATTCTCAAGTTTTTTTGATTTGCATTTCCAATTCCTTGATCTCTGTCCTCCCTAATTTGTTAATATATGCACTCAGGGATATGAATTTTCCTCTAAGTACTGCCCTGACTGCATCCCATAAGGTTTGAAAGGATGTCTCGCCATTGTCATTTACTTCAACGAAATTATTAATTGTTTCTATGATTTCTTCTCTAACTATCTGATTTTGGAGTATCATATTATTTAATTTCCAATTAATTTTTGATTTGGCTCTCCATGTACCCTTACCGATCAATATTTTTATTGCCTTGTGATCTGAAAAGGCTGCATTTATTATTTCTGCTTTTCTGCATTTGAGTGCCATGTTTCTGTGACCTAGTGTATGATCTATTTTTGTGAATGTGCCATGTGGTGCTGAAAAGAAGGTATATTCCTTTTTGTCCCTATTTACTTTTCTCCATATGTCTATTAACTCTAATTTTTCTAAGATTTCATTCACCTCTTTTACCTGTTTCTTGTTTATTTTTTGGTTTGATTTATCTAAATTTGATAGTGGTTGGTTCAAGTCTCCCACTAATATGCTTTTACTGTCTATTTCCTCCTTCAATTCTCTTAGTTTCTGTATTAAAAATTTGGATGCTATACCATTTGGTGCATACATGTTGATTAGTGATATTTCCTAATTGTCTATACTCCCTTTTAACAGAATGTATTTACCTTCCCTATCCCTTTTGATCAGGTCTCTTTTTGCTTTGGCCTTGTTAAATATCATAATTGCAACTCCTGCCTTCTTTCTATCAGTTGAGGCCCAAAAGGTCTTACTCCAACCTTTAATTCTAACCTTCTGAGTGTCAACCGCCTCATATGTGTTTCTTGAAGATAACAAATGGTAAGGTTTGGGGTTCTAATTCAATCTGCTATTTGTCTACTTTTTATGGGTGAGTTCATCCCATTCACGTTCAAAGTTATGAATGTCATTTGTGGATTTGCTGGTATTTTGATATCTTCCCTTAGTTCTGACCTTTCTTCTTTAGCTATCTCCTTTTGAACCAGTGATTTACTTTAGGTCAGTCCCCCTAGTCCCCTCCCTTGATATGCTTCCCTTTCTAGCCCCTCCCTTTTTATGGTCCCTTCCCCTCCCCCCTCACCTTCCCTCCCTTTTTATACTCCCTCCCACCTCTCCCTCCTTAATTTTCCTTTCTTTCTTGCCCTTTGGATAAGATAGAATTCAGGATCCCACTGGATCTAGATGTTCTTCCCTCTCAGATTTGCTTTCACTGAGAGTAAGGTTTAAGTAATTCCACTTCACGCTCTCTTCCTCTCCTTCTCATATGAGAGTTCTTCCCCTCCCCTTCCCATGTGTATCTTTATATGGAAAATATTATTCTATTAAGTCCCCCCCATTTCTTGAAGTAAATCTTAGTGTTATCAATGGTTCCCCCCTCCCTTTTCCTTTCTTTGCCCCCACTTTCCCCAAATCTTCTTAATGCCCCAATCTTTCCCTATGCATGTTTCTTCTAACTACTCTTATGATGCATACAATTTTTGAGAGTTACACAAAACATTTCCCCACATATTAATATATATATATATATTTAATTTGATGTAAATGCAGTCCTTATAGAAGAGAGTTTGACTTAAAGAAAAAGATAAGATTTATCTCCTTTTCCCTTTCTTTCATATTTACCTTTTCATGTTTCTCTTGCTTTCTGTGCTTGGATATCAAATTTTCCACTAAGTTCTGTTCTTTTCTTAGCAAATGCTTGGAAATCTTCTATTTTGTTGAATGCCCATACTTTCCCCTGGAAGTATATAGTCAGTTTTGCTGGGTAGTTGACTCTTGGTTGGAGACCCAGTTCTCTTTCCTTTTGTAAATATCGTGCTCCATGCTTTGTAGTCTCTTAGTGCGTTAGCCGCTAAGTCTTGTGTGATCCTTATGGGAGCCCCCCTATATCTGAAGGTCCTCTTCTTGGCTTCTTGTAGGATTTTCTCCTTTTCTTGGAAGCTCTTGAATTTGGCAATTACATTCCTAGGGGTTGTCTTTTGGGGATTTAGTATAGAGGGTGTTCTATGAACCCTTTCTATTTCTATTTTTCCCCCTTGCTCCAGAACGTGTGGGCAATTTTCTTTTATAATCTTCTGTAGAATAACATCGAGTTTATTGTTTATCTCTAGTTTTTCTGGGAGACCAATAATTCGGAGGTTGTCTCTTCTTCCTCTGTTTTCCAAGTCTGTGACTTTTTCAGTGAGATATTTTATGTTTTCTTCTAATTCATTAATTTTTTGGGTTTGCTTTATTGATTCTTGCTGTTTTCTGATCTCACTTTCTTCGAGTTGCTTAATTCTGGTCATTAGGGACTGGTTTTACTTTTCAGCTTTGTCTGCTCTTCTATTGGATGCTTCGAGCTCTTTTTCCAATTGTGCAGTCTTATCTATCAGACTGCTGATCTCTTTCTCCCATTTTTCTTTCCATGTTTCCATATTTTGGGTAAGCTCCAGTTTGAGATCTTCCAGAGCTTGTTGATAGTTTCCATTTTGGGAGGCATGTTCTGATTTTTTTGGATTTCCTCCTCATTCTCTTCTTTTCCTTGGGTACTTCCACCATAAAAGTTTTCAATAGTCACCTTTTTCCCTTTCTTCCTGGAGGATTGATTTTGGGCCATGTGAGCCATTCCTTTGGTAGTTTTATTCCCCTTTACTTTTTGATCTGAGGTCTGGGTGACATGGGCGGGTTTTCTGTGAATTTAGGTTGCCTCAGACTAGTTCTTCCCAGCCTCCGAGTTTTCTTAGAGCACTGGGCCCCTGATCACAGCCAAACTGCCTGGGTGTTCAGCTCCGCCCAGATAATCAGCGCGTGGTCCACCCCTGGTGTTTAGCTCCACTCAGATGCTCAGCGCAACCGCCCTGAGTACAGCTCCCTGGGCCCCCTGTGATCAGCGCAGGATTCTCCTGTGAAACCACCCTGAGACATTTTTTCCTGGCAGTCCCCAGATCCCAAGGACCCTGGAGTGCCCCCCCCAGACAGAGACGTTCCCCACTCAGTTGCTGTCCCAGTGAGAGCTCCGGTAGCTCACTCTGGTTTGGTGGGGGAGGGCAGCTCAGTTCACATTTCTGTGCAAGCTTTGCCTCCTTCTTATTATAGTGTGGAAATGTTCAAACCCCACATACCATCACCTCTGTGGCGTACTAGGGAGTCCTTCTGTTCCTCCAAAGGTGATTTTTATGCTCCTTTGATGTAGTCTATTTTGTTCGGTGCCAGGGAGAGGAAGCGTGTGGCATCTAGATTGCAGCCATGATTACTCAGAAGTCTTCTTTAAATCTTAAAATTAAAAATTTAAATTAAATTTTAATTCAAATTTAATTAAATTCAAATTCAAATTCAAATTTTAATTTTAAATTTGAATCACTTGAGAGTTCTAAGAGTAGAGCCAAGATAGTAGAGTAGAGAAAGCTCTCAAAACAATTCCCACCGAACAAATTTAAAATAACATCTTAAATCGAAGTCTAGAGTAGCAGAGCCAAAGAAAGATCAGAGTGAGACATTTTTCCCTCCCAAGCCAATTTAGGAGATCAGAAAGAAAGATCAGTTACACAAAGGTAGAGGCTAAACCAAAACCCATGTAAATTAAAAATCAGGTAGCACCAGGTAGTGACAACAGAAGCAAGAACAGCTAGAGGAGCTCTCAAGCCAGAGATAGGTAATGGGCCTTGGCAATTGGTCAGAGAATGATTAGGGGAGACCCTTGTACTGGCAAAGGTTAAAAGCATCAGGTATTGTTCCATTGCTCAAAGTTCAAGGGCAGAGAAAAGCAGTTTCAGTCAGGAAGGAGCTGAACTACTGAAGGGCATTATCCTTTTGATCACAAGGAATCAAAGAAACAGTATTACTTCTGATTCCAAGAAATTAGGAATTCTGATGAACAGTATCATTTCCAGGCCCAAGTGAAGAGAAGCCTTGAGGAATAATATCAATTATAATTCCAAGGAATCAGGGGCCCTTCCTAGATAAGGATAGGAGAGCAGAACAGGAGAGAAGTGATCATACCTCTTCTGAGATTACTTCATCTTGGAAGCACAGAAAACCCGCAAACCCCTAGAACTATCCCTGAAAACAGTAGTGTGAAAAAAAGTCTGAAGCATAACTCAGGCCCATACCATTAACAGAATCAACTTAACATGAAATAGTGCAGAGAAACTGTGGTAGCTACAGCTATTGGTGTTCCAAACTCAATGGGCAAACAGTGACTGAACCTGACAAAGGCCAGTACAACAGACCCAGATTTCGGAAAGAGCTAGAGAACAGAGTCATGGAAGAGAAGTGCTGCTTATGTTCTGAAAATGAATGCTATTGAGAAGCTTATCACAGTAGGTGAGCAAAGAAAAAGGGACTAGTTTCTCCAGTTCATTTTATATTACTTTCCTTTAATTGCAATTTGTGATCTATAAGTTAGGTCCCTGAAGACTCTTTTCACTTTATTTCTTTTCCATGAGCTACAGGTGTGGGACTTATCACCTGTTCCTCATCAATTTGCTCCTATCAAAAGTTGAGAGGGAAAGACAAAGGAAATTTTTGGCTCCATATAAAAGCTTTTAAGTTGGGGGTGGGGTTGTCCCTTCCATTTTCACCATATTAAATAAGCTTTATAATAACAGTGTATTGCATGCCTGAATCCTGAGAATGTGGATGATCAGGATTAGAAATAAAATATCTTAAACTGATGGTATGGGATCTCTAATATTATAGATGTTTTATTTATAATATTTTAATACTATTGTATTGCATTTCATATATAAAACTGAAGCCAGACAGTATGAGCTGGGGTTGAGGAAGAGAAGTTGGAGATCAGCTTTGGAATTTGCCATTTGAGAATTGTCTGATGAGCAGTTTGATAGTTAAGGCTTTAGGGAAACTATTCTTTTCCAGAGAGGGATGAAGACTAATCTGGCTGGTGGTTTGAGAAGAGTGTCACCTACTGGGCAACTCTGATATTGCACTCCCCTGCTGGATAAGTTATATAGTATCACACTTTTCTTTTTTGCAGGTTTATGTAAAGCAGCATAAGAACCAACCTAAATTTCCTTTAGTGTCACAAAGTGTCACAATATGATAACAACAATAAATAAATTATTACATTGTGTGAATTTTAAAACTACTCTACCTTACTCAGACTGTACTTTAGAAGATCAGATTTAGCTATTTCCTGATTAGTAACAATTGAGATACTTGGTCTAACAGAATCATGTCTTGGGAACTCTACATTTCTCCACTCTACTTAGTTTAAGAAGGTCAGGAATGTCTATACCATACTCAAGGATTAAGTATCTGAGAAAATGGTCTTCAACAGACATGCATAGAAACAGTGGATGGCCCCCTGGGCTGTCCTAAGTCAAGCTAAGCTATTATTGGTACAGATGAAATGCAGGAAAGTAACATAAAACTGTCTATATAAGGCATGTGACTTCCTCTCTTCACCCTCTTTTCCTGGAGAGGCATCTCTGGCTGGCAGCATGCTAAGTGTTCCGACATCTTGGAGTGGTGGCAGCTATTTGTCTGGGTATTGGTGGTGAGTTTGCCCTTGAGCTAATTCAGGTTCAGGCATCTTGGCTGAGTCCTCTTGGAGTTCAGGCTGCTTCCTTCCTCTTTTACTCTCCGAGCCTTACCTTCTAGAGTCTCTAATCTTCCTGCCTGGCACAGGCCAGGTGGGAGAAATCCTATACCCTTTCCTTCTCCCTTCTTCTTAAATTTCATTCCATTATATTAATTAAATCACCATAAATTTCCAGACTGACTTGGGTCAATTTTTTTTGTTATTTGGGATATCCATGGTGACCAATAATTAATATAGTTTAGATCACAATGCTAAAATTATCCTTTACAATTGGTATAACAATTGTATGCTTTATATAGTTTTGGTTCAGAGTAATAATAATTTAAGTGGATTGGTGATAGATTTAGCTCTAGAAAAACAAAGCAAAATCTAAACAAACTGATCTCTCACATATCTTCATAGGAGATCTATACTGTTGTAAGTATTCACAGCACCAACTCATGTAAGTGAGACTACATTTCTTCTCATGGTTTGAATGTTACTTCCATTAAAGGGATAAAGGGGAGGAGGCACTCTTATCTAATAGCACTTTCTTAGAATATTTCTCTGTGCTTTTCTTTGACACCTCACATTTATATAGCACTTTGGTTTACAAAACATTTCTTTCACAACAACCCTTGCGAGGTAAGTAGTACAAACATAATTACTCCTATCTCACAGAGAAGAACACTATGGCTCAAAGAAAAGGTACTTCTTAAGATTACACAATCAGAAAATTGTGGAGCCTAGGTTTTTGAACCCATCTTTTGACTCTATGTTGAGTGTTCATTCTACTAAACCACAGTGTACAAGTATAATGAACCTATTTAGACGTTGCCTATGTTATAGTTCCCTCAGCCAGCAGACTGTGTTGTAATAGCCAACTTCTAAAGTATCAAATAGACTCTGTACATTCCTCATCCTCTTGTCCAAGTTCCAAACCATTAGTCTGATTATTTCGTACACAGCTAGAATCTGTAGACTAGCTGAATCTTTGGGGGGTGGGGGGGGAAGGGGAATTGACAATTTTTATTTAATTCATTAATTAAGAGTATTTTTCCATGGTTATATGATTCATGTTCTTTCCCTGCTCCCCCAACCCCGTAGCCAATAAGCAGTTCCACTGGGTTTTACATGTGTCATTGATCAAGACATATTTCCATATTATTAATATTTGCATTAGGGTAATTGCTTAGAATAGACATTCCCAATTATATCCCCATTGAACCATGTGATCAAGCAGTTGTTTTTCTTCTGTGTTTCTACTCCTACAGTTCTTTCTCTGGTTGTGGATAGTGTTCTTTCTCATAAATCCCTCAGAATTATCCTGGATTATATTGCATTGCTGCTATAGATTAGCTGATTCTAACTGAAATGCTTAACAGATTCCACATTTGTGATTACTAAGCAATAATGTAGAACTAAATTCAACTTGCATTTGTCCCTCATATAATTCAGTATGTGAGAGTAGATTCCAACTTCCCCCACCACTACCCCAAACTCCATGGCTTTGCTAGGGACCCTCTTCTCTATTTATCCTTTCTTCTTTGAGATGTTCATTCATTCCTGCTGGTTCAATCAAAATCTCCATATAACATATATATATGTGCATATTCAGTTCTAAATTTTTCATAAATATTAATTTCACAGCCCCAGATGTCTTCTGAGTTTATTTTTGTAGAAGTGGGAAATTTCCCCCTTTCTTTGATCTTTTTCTTGAGTATAGTCTTAAGTAGTTAATCAGGCAAAGGGTAAGAATACTTTAGTGATTTTTTAGGGCATTATTCCTCATTGTCTTCCAAAATGGTTAGACAATCCACAAATCCAAAAGAGTACTAATATGCCTGTTTTCTCATAGCTCCTTTCCCCTTTTTGTATTCTTTGATTTGATGGGTGTGAAGTAGAAAATCAGGGATGCTTTAATTTGCATTTGTCTAGTGATTTGAAACATTTTGAAGTATGGATTTAGTGAATTATTTGACCCCCAATCGCCTAGCCCTTACCACCCTTTTGCCTCAGTCCCAATAATTAATATCAATTCTAAGACAGAAGGTAAGGATTTAATTTTTTTTAATTAAACACAAGACAAATAATAGTTCAGTTGGTCACCAATTCCTAATCATGCTTTCCTGGGTGAGTTTATGAAACCTAAAAGAAATTGTTCTACTTATGGTTTATTAACTTTTCATCACACATTGTATATCTATTTTGTAAAAACATAATAGTTTTATAAACTTAGAGGTTTTTTGTTTGTTTTAGAATGAATACTTCATATCCCAGGCTAATTTTTTAAAAATCCTTACCTTCTATCTTAGAATCAATGCTAAGTATTGGTTCCAAGGCAGAATTGTAGTAAGGGCTAGGCAATTGGAGTTGAGGGACTTGGCCAAGGTCATGGCTAGAGAAGAACCCAGGACCTCCTATCTCAGCCTGGCTTTCTATCCACTGACCCACATAACTGTCCCTAGATTGCTTTTTAAATTTGTTATATTTGGAAAATATATGATTAATTTATGTAATCAAATGTTGATTGGCTTCCCCAAACATGCCTTGTGCTTTAGTACTTCTGTGTTGTGTGGAACAGTCTAATTTTAAAATTCCTTTCCATCTTTTAAGAATGCCTTTTACAATAAAGCATATCCCAATAACACCAACAAGATTTTCTCTCCTTTACTATTGCATGACCTGTTATCTCTGCTAGTTACTGGCAATCCTGCTCACCCAGCATGTGAAGACTGCTTCGGCTGAACAGACGGAAGAAACCAATAAGAAGGTTCAACGGCTGAGATGGCGATGCAGCAAAGCACTGTGGAGTGCTTAGGGCGTGTTGGAGCACAAAAGACAACACGGCCATCCAATGCAGCTAAGGAAGTCTCCAGGTGTAATGACTTTTCGTGCCACTGGACCCAGGCTTCCAACGCCGAGAGAGTGGGACTGTCTCTGTGCATCAAGTTTTCCACTTAAATCTCCTTCATGCACAAGTGTCTTTGTGCACACTCATCTATACATCATAGATGAAAATGCACAAAGATAATCGTCATCCTCGGTTAACAAGAGACTACTACTACATATTTGAATCTGCTTTTGTTGACTTACATTCCTTTTTAAACTTGGTATTGGTTGTCTACTTTTTTGCACACTTTTTTATTTGACTCCACATCCAAGCAATAAACAAGTTAAGGGCAGAAACTTTCTTTTTTCCTTTGTGTCAGAAAATAGTATGTGCTCAATAAGTATCCATTGATTGGACCTGATATGCTGTGGTGCAAGATAGGCATGCAACTCTCTCATGTATATAAAGCCACAATTTTCTGCAATCCTTATAATGGAGACAAGTTGGAGACTGTACTCTCACAGAATCTTACGCCAGGGTCTACTCTAATGGCCTGAAAACCTCAAGTGGTGTTCTTAAATCATCTTACCATGGTTGTTTACTTCACTTGATCCTTCAACTTGGAGTTAAATGCAGTGTTTGCAAGGGTTTTAAAAGGTCTCTTCTTCATATTGTATAGAAAATCAAAGCTTCAAGGAGATACCTTTCCTACAACTAAGTGGAATTCAAGTCCTAGACTGACTTGTTTGATTTCTTAAGTATTTGAGGAGTATGTCTTTGGCAGATGGAGCTTTGGACTGTCATTTACAAATGATGAGCTAAAGTATTCATCAACCATTAATAAAATATCTGTCCTAACAATCTGACAGTTAAGCATGAGCAAAAATTAGTTGATTCTAACATATTATAGACTGCCAAAATGGGAGGCACACTTAAAAAGGCAGCACTGTGGCTTTTTTTTAAGGTTTTAGTGTGTTTCCATTTAAAATTCACCACTGTTTTGTGACAGCATTTCTAATGCAGAGAAGAAATATGATTGTGTCACTAAGACTGTATGTTCTATGAGAACTGATGCCACTAACTATGGGGGGAATGACATTCAGTGAATGTTTTGTGGCCTTTCACTTATCTAACTTCGGGACACAATTAGGATGACACTGATGTATTCTGGACCATTGTGTTTGTCGCTCTAAAAAGAGACACTTTAGAATAAGATATTCTATTTAAGAGATGGGACAAACTGGGAGGTAAAGCTGCCTGGGAAAATAAGATTTAAGTGTCTAGAAAATGAGATTAGCCTTCTCCACTTGATCTTTGGTGAAACAGGGCTGAACTGAGATGTTTCAAAGCTGACAGGTTCTTGTGAATTCCCCTTTTTCTTTTGCCATCACTGGTTCCAGGAGCAAAGGCCACAGGCCTTTTCTGCCCTTTCATTGTTTTTCAGTTCCGTTGTGTTGATTCCCATGTGGGAAATGGTATAACATGTAGCTAGAGAGTAGCTAAAGCTTCAGTAAAGCCAGAGTACTTTATAATGGCCCTGCAGCTAATCCTATAGATTCTTGCCAATAGCTGCTGGAGAGGTTCCATCACCATGATTAATAGCAGGTGACATTTTATACATTTTTTGTAAGTGTTCAGTGAAGTGAGAAGGATGCCAGTATGATAATTTACAAGTCCCAAGCATCAAATGCCACTTCACCATTGGAGTTGTGGGACAGTATTAGCCATGTGGTAATTATAAAATGATTCCAAAAAATTACAGGGTCAATTAGGAGCTAGTGTTTGAACTTTTTTTGTTGTTGTTGTTTAGCAGACTCAGTTGCTCTGGCTATTGAGTTAAATAGGTGATTGAGTTTATAGTTCACTGTCTATCAGATGAGCCACAAAATAAGTTCAACATCGGGTAAGTGATCAAAATGCATCAGACTTTTTACTCAATAACATTAAATTAAAAAGATTAGCCTCTCTATTTTGTCCAGTTTATTACTTAATATATCTGGCTGACCCCAGTCATCCTAACATAAATCTTACCATTCTGCCCAAGTCTACCATTCCTATCACTGTACCCTTCTAATAGGGAGTGTGGAAAAGAGAGAAATTACAAGGCATGCAGCAAGACAAGAAGCTGGAGATTGATCAGCTGTCAATCAAAGGACGATTCCATTTGGAATGTGACCAGGAAACAGTTGAAGGCAAGAGACAACTGCTGATGGGATTTCTGGGCTTCTTGGCTGATGGTGGTGACTTTGAAGGAAGAAGCTGGTTTTATCTTTGGGACTTGAGATAATCAAGTTGGAGGTGGTCTGGCTGACTTGAAGACAGAAGAAGAAGGACAATAGTCCATATATCTCTCTTTGACTTGCTCTGTTTCATGGTAGTGGTTGAATTGCCATTTCTCTCAATATCCTCCAAACTAAGAGTCAAGGTAGATAATAGGGAAACCTCCAACCCTCTTACCTTCATCCTCCATATTTTCCCATTTCCCTCAATAAACTCTTACTTGAGATAAAGAAGAGAAAAGAGTATTTCCTCTGAAACATCATAGCTCACCCTGAGTGACTTAGAAGGAGGCTGAAGAAGAGGTGGAAGAGGAAGGAAGGGAGGTATAGAGGGAGAAGGGTAGACAAAGGAAGATAACTCCCTGATCTATTAGTTATCTAGTATCCATCAAATAAATATGCCCCGTCCAATATTATCTATTACAGGAGCTAAGTGGCAAAATGGTTAAAACACTCTGCCCAAGATAAAAAAAAAAAAGCCTTGAGTTCAATTCCAATCTCAAAGCTCTTTAGTTATATAATGAGGGTCAAGTCATTTAAGCTCTGACTGCCACCGTTTCCTTAACTATGAAATGGCAATAATAATAGCACATACTTCCCATGATTGCTATAAGGATAAAATGAGATAATATTTATAAAAAGAAATTAGTGAAGTGCCTGGTACATGATAGGCTCTTAAATGGTTCTTTATTTTCTCTTCCTCTCCTAATAGCACCTTCCCATATGGGGGCTAATGCTAATTGGTAAACATTTAGTCAGGTACCAATTACATCATACCCATAGACAGTTACCTCCTACAGTTCCCATCCATCCTCAGGAGAAGAGCCACTTCCTTTCCCACCTATTGTTCTGGGAACAGTAATCACATCAATATTACCACTGCTTCTGGAAAGGTCATATCAGTTGATTTCCTTATGACTCCACTCACCATTCCTGTGACTTAAATTTTCTGTACTCACCACTTCTTTATGTGTGATGAATCCCTAGCCATTTAGCACAGTATACCTGGCATAGAGCAAGGACTTAATAAATGTTCTTTCATTCATTATGCTGGTAAAAAATTCATTTCAAATTGATGTCTGTGGTATTTTTTAAATCACTTTCAGGTGGAACAGTTCTATGTGCAATTGAAATGTCTAAATATTTCATCTTTTTAGTAGTTACAAATCATATATAAAAATAATTTGAAGGTAAAATTTCAAATAGAGTTAATGTTTATTTTTTCTTTCTGAGCCTATCTAGCTCCCATATTTAACTCAATGAACAGCTTCTTAAGCATTTATTTTTGTAGATCTCTCTGCTAGGTTCTTGGGGAGATTATAAAAATGATATAGCAGTTCCTGCCTTCATGCACTTATCATGAAGTAGCTGTATATAACACATAGATAACTACAGTTAAAAGTTAAGTGAGTTGTTCAAGGTCATACATAATTTCTGAATTATCTTAGACAAGTTACTCATATATAGGCCTTATTTTCTTCATTGTAAAATTGTAAAACAGGGGAATTAGATGAGATGACCTCTGAAGTCCCTTCCAACTATAAAAGTAAGGTTCTAGATAAGTTCTTCACCAACTGGCAGAATAGGGGAAGAATTTCTCCAAAGAAGGTTACATTCCCCTTAGGCATACAAATGGGTAAGAAGTAAACAGGCATAAGGAATGAAGAGGCTAGTCCAGGCCTAAAGCTTTTATAAAACAAGATGCAATAATAGACCACCTGAGAGAGTAGTAAGTAGTTCCAGTAGGCTGGAGCATAGAGCAGTGAGTTTCCAAATTGCACTCTCACAGGCATCTGAGCTTCCTCCTTACCCCAGTCAGGGGAGGGAGGAAGTGCTCCCATTGGGTTGCTGGGCACAGGAGCGGGTGAAGTGAGAAATGTCCTTAGATGCAATGGAGAGGGAGAGGGGAGCAGCCCTCTCCAGCACCAGTGCCATAGGTTCCCCAACAGGGACAGTAAGTATATATATATATATATATATATATATATATATATATATATATATATATATATATATATATATATATATATATATGAGAAGTATAAAATAAAATTGTAATATTAAGTGGGTAGTAGAATTTGGAGGACTTTCAATGCTAGGCTTAAGATTTTACATTTTATTTGCTGGGCAAAAGGGAACCATTGAATTGCTTTGAGCCTAGGTGTGATAAGACCTAATCTAAATACAGGAATATTTACACTAGGATTGGTGTGAAGAAAGGTTTAAAAGGAGAAATAGGAGAGGCAAAAGACTTGCTATCAATCCATTGCAGTGGCCTAGGCAGGTGACAAGGAGAGTATGTACTTCAGTGGTAGTAAAAGGAATAGAAAGTATGGGGAGAAAGTCCAGACTAGGACCTGGCTACTCAATTTCCAGTTGGTTGCAAGAGAAGAGACACAGATAAGCCTGAGGGTTTTAAACTGGCTAATTATTGAGGGTAGAAGCAAGTTGTTTTTTAATCTGGGGGGAGAGGAAAAAGAAGATAATATGAATGGTTCCATTTGGGAAATGTTTAATGTGTGGGGACATACAGGTACAAATATTAAGCAGACAGCTGGAAATCAATGACTGAAGCTTCTGGGAGAAATTGAGGTGGCACTGGGAAGACACATCTCCACAGAAAGGAGAAGTCAAGTCATGGGGCTAGAAGTAGTCACCAAAGAAGGAATTTGGGGAGGAAAAAGGACAAAGTTGGAATCTCAGGCAGCACTCATGTTGAAGGGGTTAGAGGGGGGGTGAAGGGAGTCAGTGAGGTAGAGAAACAGGGAAGTAATGTGAAGTATAGATGGAGAAAAGGGGGAGAGTAGTATTGCAAAGCCCTAGGAAAATGAGAACAAAAACAAACAAAAAGCAAACCTGGACATAGCTATTATAAAAGATTTTCAAGACATATTACTTTTCTTTTGTAAATATTTTTGATAGTTCTATTTCCCAAAATATTTTGAAAGAATAAATAAAACTCAAAGTCATCTTCAATTCAGAGAAGACAAAAATAACATCACTCTTTCCTACGCAGAAACAAAAATGTTGTTTATTTAGAGATCATGTCAAGTATCCAGTAACAGATGATTCATGGCCATCATAGATGTACATACTCAAAATGCCTCAAATTCAACTCCTGCTTTAACATTTATAGGAAAAATAAGGGGAAAGGGCATGTTGACAATGGAAATTCAGAAAACAATTATCACAAAAGAATCTCAATACAAAACTACTGTGGGGAAAGTTTCTATTATGGCCAGTTAGCTAAGTGTTTAAGGCTTGCTTACAAATTATATAGCCTCAAAAATATGTCAGCCATTAGGTAGCCTTTCTTATATTTGGAATTAAAAAAATTCTTCTTTAACATTGCAATTTCCAATATATTCCCCTACCCATACCAGCTTTCCAGAAAGTCATTTTTTATTATAAAGAATAAAAATACAGTTCAGCAAAAACAACCAACATATTAGGCAAGTGAAATATTATATGTACTGTTCTATACCCATAGTCATTCACTTCTAGAAAGATACCTTCTTATATCTGTGATTTGAAATTTAAAGTATGCTTACATTTTTTTTAGCCTGTATCCTTCCTCAGGCTCAACTGCAATCAATTCTCAGCAATTTCAGCAGGAGTGTGAGTTTCTAAAACTGTGGAGAAGCCTCAGAAAGTCTGTGAATTCTATGACCTGATATTCAAAGTCTGTGAGATTGTCCAGTCATAGCTCTGGTCCTTTTGAGTTTCATATACTTGAGAATGAGACCATTTTAAACACATTTCTTAAGTAGAGCTTGAAGTTTTGTCTCTACCCTCAATGTGTCCCTGATGCAATTTCTTTTCTCATTTTCTACAGTATAGAAAGATTTTATGTTAAAAAAAAAAAGACAAAATGGCCCCAGGGCTTTCTGGGTCTGAGCTTCCCTGATTCAACTTCCTTATCAACTCAGTAAGGCCATTAAGAACTCTCAGTCACTTGATCTCTGTGCCCTTCTGACTAGCTGTTACCTAAGACTAGATGGGTTGCCATACCCATCTATTATGACTACTCACCATTGATATTTTGAGATGGAGATGAGAAGAACAGTGTCCAGAGAAATTGGATCACTAGTCTTGTTGCATCTGCTTGATGTGTCAGGGCAAAATAATCCTCTTCCTTTTTAAAATGTTCAATTATTTATGGGATTATGAAAAAAGACATTTCATACCAACACCAAGTCTGAACTAAGATGAAATTGGCATTAATTAGTGCTTATAGCAGTGATGGCGAACCTTTTAGAGTAGCAGGTGATGTCCTCAGGCAGGCATAGAGAGAGGGAGGGGAGCAGCCCAGTGACAGTGGACATACCCAAAGAGAGGGCTCTGAGTGCCCCCTCTGGCATGCAAGCCATACTTTCACTACAATGGGCCTATAGCAAGCATTCTCCCTATTTTCAGCATCCTAGCTTCCTAAGGACCTAATATCTTCAATTTATCTTCTAGTTGTTACCTAAGCTGGACTTGGTCTCCCTTAAATGATTTCATATTCAAAATATTTTTCAATCTTTTGCCACTAAAATTTACTTGTTCCATTTTCACAATACTCCTAAATTGTACCCCCATTCCTTTACCAAGTTATTTCACTAGCTAATCTGATAGACTAATCTTTTAGAATATGAATTGTTGCTAATAATTTAATGAATTATCTTTCCTATGTAACCTATTTACATTTTAACTGAGGTTTTTACAAGATAGAATGCCTTAACTCAAATAAGCAAATCTAATGGTCTCAGAAAGAGAATTCAAAGAAAATAAAAGGAGTTTAGGAAAGAAGGCTTGTTAAAAAAAAAAAATCAAGATAACTGCTATTATCACATTAGCTAAAAGACTAATAAATTATCATTTTTACACTCAAATTATGTCAAAATTTTTGACAAGACTAATTCTGCAATGAGAGAAAGATAGAATCTCAAGGAAAGAGGAAGAAAAACATTTAAATTTTGAGACAAAATTTAATTATTTAAGGAGAATTATGGCACAAAATTACCAGACAATAGCTATTTACAAGATATTGAAATGTCCAAATAAAAATGAGAAATAATAAATGTATCATCCAGGTGTTTTTTTCAGATGCTTCCAAATATTTCAAATTTGATATTACATATACCTAATATCTGAATGATAGAATTTTAAATTTTAAATTCCTCTGTTTAGATATTATATGGACATATCCAACATAAATACTGTAAATAATACCCCTATAAGGAACATATGAGAATTCAGGTTATACTAAATGACACATTCTTAGTATTAATTTTTGCCTGGGTTTATATGCACCCATCAAATCACAGCTCTGGACATATTTTGCATGTTTATATTGTGACCTATGTTTATATTTCAATTGTCTCTATCACTGCAGAACATAAGCACTTAGTCAAAGGTGCCACTTTTTTACAGACACCACCCAGTGACAAGGAAGAGATATCCTCCAAAGTTGTAAAGTTGCTATAAAAAGACTAAAATAAAAGAACTGTATAAACAACAAACCAATGTATATTATATACTATTGCTAAAGATTCTCAGAGAAAATGCTTTGAAATCTCTAAAGTTAAGAGCACTTTCTCTGAGTTTTTGGCTAAACTGATTTAAAATTTGGGGACTTTCCTGTGGTGGGGAGGAGGTTAAGGAAATAATTTATGGTAGAATATATTAATAGTATCAAAACTCACGATTACCTTGTTAAATCTCAAGTTTCTACCCTGCTTTTCTTCCAATCCATTTCAGAGATAAATTTTGGTTTAAAAATATCATAAAGGAAAAATTAGAATCATTAAATGGTTAAATTAACCTTTGACAAGTAAAGATTACATAATATCCTTCCATTCTCTGATACTTTAATATTCTTATATTAATTAGTTCTATAACCTTCACTTGGCTTGAGTACTGGAGATATATTTCAGCACCTTCCCTCCCTCCTTCTCATCTAGTCTGATTTGGTGGAGGAGTTAGAGAACTAGGCCCCTTTGACCACATTTGGCTGACACACTGAGTGCCTTCATGTCTCTCCCTTTAATAAGCTCCTCCTCAAAGTGCTCCTTATCTAAGAGAAGGATGTCACGCCATGTCAAAGATCACTTCACAGCTGTTCTGGTATATTAACTTGATGTTTAAAGTATAGACGTTGACAGTCCCAATTATACACATAACTAAATACATGACTCCCAGGCAATTTGGCTTCAAGAGACATCAAGAGTTGTTGCAGAGGGACTTGAGTTGACTGTTCATTCATTTACAATCTCCCCACCCCTAAAGAGCCATGGATTTTCAAAACATCTCTCACAATTAATATTCATGGATCATATTCACAGGAGTTGGAAGAAGACCCTTATTTTAATCCTTTGTCAATTTTAATCCTTTGTCAATAAGGATTCTTCTTTAACATAGTTGGCATTATTTTTAAAGCGGTAGTAGATTTTATCCAAGGTTCATTTTATGTTTTCTTGGCTTGATGTGTACATACTGAAATAACATGAGGTTATAGTGAGTGATGACATCCATCCTCAAAAAGCCCATCAATTAGACCTGCTTTTGTTCCCTATGCTGTTTTGAGGCATCTAATCAAATTTCATAGTTTTATTTACATGTGTAGTAGTCCTTCTGCTGTTCAGATACAAGCCCAGTTTAAATGTAGATGGGATTCTGTTGGCATGCGATCCATAGAAAGCTTCAAGTGCCAACTGTGCTATGTGCCAACCTATTTGGGAGAAATATTGGCTCCCTGCATGAAGGAGGAAAAAATGAGATATGAGTGTTTCCCATTAGTCTTAATGGGATATTAATTTGAAGATTTATTCTTAATCTTTAGCATGCTAATGATAAATCAGCTTAAATTCAATTCCAACACATTTAATAAGGAGAGTAATGTTGATTCATCTCTTGGCACCTGTCCTTACAAATAATTCAAATCTAGTACAGCAGCCAAAAGTCAAAGAAAGTATGAGAGGTTCCTAAGGGTGAAGACAAAATTAATGGAATGAGAAGGAAGTAGACATCTTGGAATAAAACTTGAATCATCTGGAGAAGAATATGTGGGTCTTGTCTAAGGGACTCAATGAATGAGTAGAGTTTGAGTAAAGACCCATTCATAGAAGACAAATAAAAATTCAAGAAAGATTTCATACTGAGTTCAAGATGGAGGTTCAGTAATGGACTATCTAATGAAGTCTTTTCTGTGAAAACAATCTTATGATCTTTTATGGAAATAGCAATATAAGATAAATGATAGTGCACCTAGGTAGATATGGAAATTATCTTTGTAATCTAAATATTGAGAATTATAGAACAGATAAATGATAGAGAGTTCAGAATTGATTAAATGACTGGACCTAAAGAATGGTCATCAGTGAACTAATATCCACCTGATGGGACATTTTTGGGGACTACACTAGGGATCTCTCCTTTAATCTTTTTTAGTTAGCATTTCTTTTAGTGACTTGGTTAAAGTGACTTGGCATGCTTTTTGGGAAGATTGGATTTAGCTCTCTCCTGATTATAACAATGAAGCTACTTAGCTCTTTCTTTATTGTGAAGATAAACTTATAATCTCCTGATTGTAACAATGAAGGTATTTAGCTCTTCCTTTATAGTGAAGTTAGAATTGGGAGTTACAATCTATTTTTAGAGTTTTAACTACAAAAAGGTCTTAAGTAACTACAAAAGATGAACTTGACAAAAGAGGTGTTAAGTAAACCAAAAAGATATAATATAACCAGAGAAGGTGAGAACTAAAGAATGGACAGAACTGGAGAAAATTTAACCAAAGAAGGTGAGAACTAAAGAATGGGCAGTCCTGGAGAAAAGCGTATGCTATGATTGGTAAACATGAAAATTTAGAGGAGGTGACACGGGAGAAAAAGGTCTTTAAATGGAGGGAAAAAAGACTTGGAGTGAAAAATCAGTCACTCAGAGCTAAAGTGAAAACAGACATTCATTTGGAGATTTGGGTACTGACTCAGAGGAGCCACCGAAAGGCAGACACCCAGACTTCTTTAAGACTCTCCATTGGTGAGTGAAAAGCTGACTTAGTGACCCTGCCTTTCTGGAGCCTGAAGCCTTCAGGAAAGGCCCATCCTCTTGAGATTCTCTTCCCCTGACTGGGGCTTAGAAATGTTAACTGATATCAGAAGAAGCCAGAGTTGTCTCTCTCTCTCTCTCTCTCTCTCTCTCTCTCTCTCTCTCTCTCTCTCTCTCTCTCTCTCTCTCTCTCTCTCTCTCTCTCTCTCATTCCTTAATATCTTCCTTCTATTGTAAATGTTGTAAATGAACTACCATAAATTCCATTTATTTTAGTAATTCATTTTGGGATTTAGAAATTAAATCCCTGGCAACCACCTAATTAATATATTTCAGACTCAACCACAATTAATTTTAACATTTTCAAGTTTGCAAATGGCATAAAGCTAGTAATCACTAGTATATTTGCATACATAAGTAAAAAGTTGTTGATAGATAGGATCAAATGGGATAAATCTGGTAGCACAATGTCTTGCACATATTTAATAAGACATTTGATTGTATTCAAGTAGGTTAAATTTATTTGGAATAAATATGTAAGTCCATATGGGTAGAAAAAAATATTGCACAAATAAAGACCTGGTGATATATAGCTAGTAAAAATTTACATGAAGATGTGAGGCATTTTTGTTTTGTTTTTGTGGTTTGGAATCTTAAGCTATATCAGCAGTGTGATACTGAAGCAAAAAAGAAAAATGATTTTAAAGCTCCATTCATTGGCTGTCTAAAATAAGGGTAGTACAAAGCACAATTTTTGGTTCCGTGGTTAGAACACATCTGAAAAATAATGCCTGGTTTAGTCAATCAACATACATTTATTAAGTGCCTACTGTCTGCCAGGTATAGAGAAACACATATTATAAAATATATTAACAAGCTACAACACATCTAATTTTCTGGGAGTCCCTAAATATGAGACCCACTAAAGTAAAGATCATATATATATATTACTCTCTCATAATCCACTGATCTTTTAAGAAATTTTAAAAGGAATTTATTAAGAAATCTATTCATTCCACAGGCATCCATACATTATTAAAAAAAAAAACATGAAGATCCCCAAGATCCACATAATATGTACCTACCATGGCAAATTTATGGAAGGAATGGACAAGAGTTGCAAAGGATGTACCCATGGTTAGATTACACAGTATACACACACTAATAAAATCACAAATCCATTAGAGTACTGGAGTATTATCAAGAGGCATTAAATAGACAACTTATAATGGGAGTAGAAGGTTCAGTAAAATATGAAAAGATGAACAGTGTATGACTTTTAAAAACCTAATAAAAACTTACTTAAACTTCAATATTGGCTATCCAAACCAGCTTCATACCATTTCCTTTTTCTTATCATTTCCTTCTGCTTAATTTGATATTTTCTCAATTATAATTTAATTGTCATGGAACTGTCTACAATATCAATTGTGCCACCTACTGACTATGACCTGGATTATCCCATTCCCCAAAATTTCAGCAAGAAAAAATCTTTCATTAACTGATGTAACCAGTTAAAAAGACATAGATCTTAATAATTCAGGAATACTTTCACAACCACTAACCTTGGTTTTAAGTCTTCAACCTGAGTCTGTTGTATGATTTATTATCTTCCACCTCAATATCACTGTCTAAAATGGGTCAAGGATATTTGTATGACTCTCACACCTCACAGGATCTTATGAGGGAAGTACTTTGTAAACTTTACATAAATGTCTTATATAAATGTGAAATTTTGTTATTCATCAGATGATAGTCCTAAAACGAATATTTTAATATTTGAACAGTATATCAAAATTAGACAGCCTCTGGTAGAGGACCATATTGAAAATCCAAATTACCTGGACCAGAAACAACTAAATTAGATCCAGTAAGTGCACATTAAAGGTAGTATATGTAGGAAGAAAACCCTAAGGATACAATGGAATATAGAAAATGACTGGCTGAATGCAAGAAGGAAGAGAAAATAACAAATTGCAGATAAGTTATTTAGAGATGACATAATATCTTTAGGAAACAGGGCCAGGTGATATTTTTTCTACATTTGGAAGTTCCACAGAAGGGTTTAAATAATAGGGATCTAATCTATGATCTAATTGGTAGAGTGGGTTCATCAAAGAGAAAGTTCTATCAGTGCATGTTGCACCTTCTCTGCCTTCCAATTGGAGAGGATCATAAGGACACAGATTGAGATCAATGATCCTATAGTTCAATTCAGAATATTTATGAGAAGTATGTGATTTATTCTGGATTATACTAGGTAGGAAAACCTCTTACCAGGAGGTGCCCTTCTCTAAACCCACCCTTCTCCTCTATTTTCCCCTTCAACATGTTCCTCTACTTAGTGCAAAGCCTGGCACATATTTATTGACTAGACTGACAGTCAAACTGTTAAACTGCTTACACTGCTTAGATGAGACGGGAGTCATCAAGTTAATTTACTTGTGGGCTAGAGGACCAACTCATCTTCCTATATGTTCTGCTACAGCCTGACTAGGTCCTTTAGGCCTTAACAACTTCCCTGCCTTCAGCCTCTTCCTAGTCTGAAGTACTTATCATCTGATATAATTTAAAGGTCCCTGAGCTTTCCAATGGAAGCACAGAGAGATCTCTAGGACTTTACTTCTACCCTACACTTGGACTCTTTTGAAAAAAAAAATCATTTTAGATCCCCTGAATTAGAGTGTGAGCTCCTTGAAAGCAAGGGCTGTCTAACTTTTTGGATTTATATTTCTGGCATTTGATATAGAGCTTAACATATAAGAAAGAGTTTAGCAAATGACTTAAAACATTTATTCATTCAATGTATTGTTTGAAGTGCTTAGGATACAAAGATTAAACCAAAACTAGTCTTTGTCCTCACAAAGCTTACAACACAGTAATTATTCAACAAATGGGCAGTAATTCAGCATTATATTTCAACAATTTTGTAGTATAAAATTAATAGATGTTTGATCTATTAAATCTTATAACCCAGGAGGAGAGACTAATCAATTGTGGCAAAAACAAATGATTAAGACCAAAAAGAAGTTTATTGGATTTAGCATCCTTCTATGAGATTATTGATGAACTTGGGGAAAGTAGTTTCAATTGAGTGTGTGTATAGGTACAGAGGTTCTGAAGTTAGATGGAATGCATTGTAAGGATCTGAAATGTGATCAAAAGGCCAAGTAGTGGAAGCAATGATTATAAACACACCTTTCCAGGAGTTTGGCCATGAAAAGGATATATAAAACAATAGCTTGTGGGGACAAATGCTAAGGTCAAATGAAAGAAGTGGTTCTTGTTTTCTGATGTATCAGGAAAATCTGGGAATAATGATAAGCAGCTGGGAGGGAGACAGTATTTAAGAAAAAATTGGAAAAGTTTTTTACACAAACAAGACCAGTCCAACCAAGATTAAATGAGAAACAACAAAGGGGTTTGGGTTTGTATCAACCAACTCTGACAAAGGCCTCCTTCCCCAAATATAAAACACTCTCCAATTGACAAATGATAAATGGATATTAACAGACAATTCTCAAATGAAAAAATTAAAAGTATTTTAGTCACATAAAAATACTCAAAATCACTCTTAATTAGAGAAATGCAAATTAAAACAACTTTTAGGTACCACCTCACACCTATCAGATTGGTTAATATGACAGAAAAAGGAAAATGATAAATGTTAGCAGGAATATGGAAAAATTGAGACACTAATATACTTTTGGTGATGATACAATCCTCCTGGTCATGCCCAAAGGGTCATCAAACTGGGCATACCCTTTGACCCAGCAATAGTACCACTAGGGCCATATCCCAAAGAGATCAAAGAGGGGGGAAAGATAAGGGTTTTTAACAAAAAGAAAGAAAATTGTACCAACCTGCAATGGGGAGGGGGGTTTATAACAAAAAAAAAAAAGGTTGGAGAGAGTTAATTGGAATGATTGAGAGAATGTGTACTGAGAAGAGACAATACAAGGATTAGGCAAGGAAAAGTATCTATGGAAATCTACTTCAAGCTCTGAGCAAAGACTGTTCTGCATTCCTTTTTTCTTTTCCCCTTCTAAAATGGTAGTATAATGTAAATGTAGCATAATGTAGTAAAATGATAGCTAGTGCTCAGTAAATACTTCATTTTTAAATGTAATGAAAATAGCAGGCAAATAAAGCCAGGATATAGGGGGAAATGCATTGAACCATAATTCATGAAATCTGGGTTTTGATCCAAAATGTACAACTAAAATAGCTTTTGAAATTTAGGAAGGTCATTTAACCTTTGCTTCAGCCTCTTCTTCTCTTAAATAGGAAGACCAGATTACAGAATCCCAGTACAAATCAGTGCAGTCTGAGAGTGGGAAGATATCTCAGCAGCCATATTGTCCAAACCATAAGTAAAATGGAACCCCAATTATAAAATACCTGACAAAGTATTACCCAACTTCTTGTTCATAAACCTCCAAGGTGGGGACTATCTCCTTTGACTTATCTTTAAGGTCACTTCTATGGGCCTAAGGGATTCCTATTTTTTTTTAACATCATGGTCCCCTTTGGCCACTTATTGAAACCTAGGATTCCTTCTCTGAATTATATTTGTTGCTTGCTTTAATTATTTTTTTAAAAATATCAAATTTCAATGAGAAATTAGTGAAAGATAATATTTTTTCCTATCTGAATTTTGTAGTCTATCTGAAATCTATCTTTTGGAGTCTTTGGTACTCAGGTTATGATTCCCTGATTTAGGTTTCACTTTTCTAAGAATGGGAAGACTCTGGTCACCCAACTGCAGTGGCTCTCCCTTAGACAATGTTGGATTAAATTTAAATATTTTAAGTCTTCCATTTTCTTCTGCCTGTAGTCCATGTAGTCCATCACCCCTCAGTTAAGACAATCTTGCTTCAGGTAAGTTAAAAATGTAACTAATTAACTAATTAGGTAACAACTTATGTTACATTCGTTACATTTTAGTGGGTCTGATGAGACCGGGGAACACATTAACAAACCTTTAAGGAGAGAACATTTTTTTAAAAACTTGCTACTCTATTCCTGGAGTACCTATTCTTTAGGAGTTGAATTCCCAAGGGGATTATAGTTGTTAGCTTTATTATTGAATTTAGAATTTCAATGATCTTCATTTGTCCAGTAGTGATTTGTTCCTAGGAAAACTTGATGCCATAATCCTAATATATGGCTTTTTTTAAACCAGAAAGACAATTAAATGAGAATGTGAAAGATGATTAATTGAGTAGAATGTGTGAAAACTGGTAGGGAGGGGACGGAAAGAAGGAAGAAGAGAGGAGAGACAAGGGCTTGGAAAGAAAAGAGAGGGAAGTTAGTTCTTTAGGTCTAGTAGAATACTGGGTTCCAAGATTTGGTAGGTTAGCCAAGGAGACCCCAAATCCTTAAACTTGTTCAACGATTGTTTTACAAAGAGGCAAGTATGTGGCATAGTTTCTTCAGGGAAACCATTCACAGTAAGTGGACAACATTTGAACTTCATTCTTTGGAGCTCTTTTATTTACCTCTATAAAGCAGGAAACATAATAGGCATGCTTAAAATATTTCTTCCTGAAGTGTGCAAACTCCAAGTATTTGTGTAGCATCACTTTACAACAAATAAGACACAATAAATAAAAAACAAAGAACAAATCCCCTAGACTGAGACATTAGGATCTGTATATCATTTTTTTGTTTGTATTGTATTGTGTATCCAAAGTGCATACTTTAGAAGAAAATTTTAAACAATTCTCAAGTCTTAGATACAAATAAATTTTTCAGCCATCCTCATCCACATTGTATATATATTATTATTTTTAAGGTCGAAAGCATTGCTATTTGTATGGGGTAGAGGTGCCGAGGGGGAACAAAAAGACTCATATGTGCCTTTTTCCACACTAACTTTTTGCTACTATTCTTCCTTGGTCTTGAGCTACAAAGATTGTTTGCAAAACACACCACTGTTGGCATTTCTGTCCCTTTGTCTCCCAGATAGCCTTTTCTCCACTGGTTTCCAACCCCACTCCACCCCCATGTTTTGCATCCTTTGTTTAGATGCCTCCTCAGTTTCTACAGAAACACTGAAGTATCTCCTCAATGGTTTCCATGAGACTCATCCTCTGACCTGTGATCAGAAGTTTTCTGTAGGTGAAGGGGCATGAAGGAGGATGCCAGTCTCACATGCTCTTTTTTACTGCTCCCAACTATTTGCCCACTCAGTAAAGCAGCCTTCAAAATTCTTAGGAAATTAAATCAGTGAGTGGTCATGTGGGTTCCCAATTAAAGAGCAAGCCATTTTCTAAAATACATGAATGGAGTTTACTGAGTGTGATGTTGACAATGACTATGATGATAATATTGATAACATTTGTATCATTCAACCTACATTTGTAGAACGGCCTACAATTTACAAATATTTTCATATATAGTTTATCCTTACAATATTATTCTTACAACTCTGAAATATATGGTAAAAGCAATTTGAGCTTCAAAATGAGAAGGGAATCAAGGCAATTAAATCATTATTCTCTCTGTGCATCCACAGGAAGCAAAAGAAAAAATTTCTACAGGATTCTCTCCAACACAAACTTCTTGTGATTTTTCCATTTTAAGTTATCCTGGCTTTATACATCCCCACACATCTCCACTAAGGAAAAGTACTGGGGGAGGGCTGTTAAAATCTTCAAGAACAACTTTTCTGGGGGTGATTTTGAAGTTAAGTATCCGACTGTCCTCAGCTGCTAATCATGCCCTCAGTTTATTCAGGATATTTCAGCTTCTCCCCACACTTATGTTCCCTGGAACTAAGACCTCAATTTCAGTGAGACTGAACAAATTCAGGGAGGAATTAAGAGGGAGGGAAAGAGCAGCCTTGTGAAGGAGAATGAGGAAGTGCCTAGTGCTTAGTTTACATATGGGTGTGGAATAGGAGCAGTGGATCTTTGAATAGGAAAGAGAGAGTAAATTGAGATGGTGTATTAGAGGAGTCAGTCAATGTTAGTTAATGCTATAGTCTGCAGAATAGGGGTGTATGGAGATTAAGTGACAATAAGATTATGTATAGCTGGCTCTCCTTAGAAGTGGGGGCTGTGCTGAAAAAAGTCCATCAAATTCTCAATCTAAATTCTTTACCCAATTTCTGTGGTTCACTTAGTTACCCCCACAGGGAAAAATCATTTTCACAGGAATGGGGAATTTAAAGCTTTAAGGTTTTGTGAAATCAATTTGACTGGACATGAAAGTTTCCTGACTGGAAACATGACTCTAACATATCTTCTGATGTATCATAAAATGGAAGGACATTGAAGATAGGAAGTATTAAATGTTTGTCTTTATATGCCTACTGCCTACCAAAATTCCTTTTCTGTAGGAGGTTCTTAAAACATGCAGCTGCATTTAACTGAGAGCAGTGTGCTAGATTGTAATATCAAAAGCAAACATGCAGACGATATGGTTTCTGTATTCCAAGGAGCTTATATTATAGTCAACTGCAGTTAAAATGTTAATTGTTAAGGAATATTAGGATTAGACTACTCCAAATAACATTTAGGCAAATCAATTTCTAGAACTTTATGAGATGTGGGATAGGGACATTTAATTTGGGAGTCTCTGGCATCATAGGAGTTAGAGCTGGAAGAAACCTTAGAGGATATTCAGAAGAAGTGCCTCATTTTACAAAGAGGTTAAGGGACTCATCTAGGATTATACAAAGAGACAGTAAATATCTGGGGCAGCATTTGAACCTATGCTTTCCTCACTCCATTGCCCTATTCACTATGCTATACTGCTTCTTGCCCGTTTTAGAACTGCTTAGGTGTTTTACATTTCTCTTAAACTCTGGCTGCCATAAACTATCTATTTAAAAAGGGAAGGCAATCATAGCTCATTCTATTCTTTGTATCATCAGGATGATGTAGACTTTTTGGGAAAGTCTTTCATTTTTAGAAAATTCCCAACCCTCACACCACACATAACATCTTTTAAAATTGTCTCCTCTTCTAATTTAACATTTGTACCGCAATATTTCAATAGATAAATAAATTGTGTCTCAATGACACATTTCTTTTTCATAAACTTCATAAATAGGAGTAGAAATATAGAAAAAATGCATTCTGGGATAATAGAAGAGTTATACATTATATATCATTAAATATAACTAAAAGAGCATCAGATTACTCTAAAATATTAAATACATCTCAAAGTTTGGAGGTGTGTAATTAGAACCTGCTATCCCCAAAACTATGATCCCCAGCAAAACTACAATTCCCAGAACCCCACTCACTTCCTGTCCTTATGTGCTAACATAGACAGGATATAAATTGGGTGGAGGTCTGACTCTCTGTCTCTTTATTTTTCCCCTCCTGTTGAAACTTTGGTGCAACAGGGATTTTTGAGGAGGTAGAAAAACTTAGTCATGTGGTTCTATTTTGTCAGATAATAAACTTTATAAAAAATACTTAAAGTATTGGACATTGTTTTGAACCTTACATTTATGGCGACCAGAAGTGGGGTTCAGAACCCTTAATTCTCTTTGAGTAGATTAGTTTGAAGATAAACCACATTTATCCTGCCACCATCGACCCCCCCAAATCTTTTCAGAACTAATTTCATGGGTGGAATCCTGCTAATCTTTCCTCCATGCCTGGGTGGTCCTTGTGGAGCCATTGATTCTGCCCCTCCTGCTGCTGTTCTTGCTATTACTGCTGCTGTTGCTGTTGTTGCTAATGATTGGAACAGCTTGGAAAGTATAAATCCCTTTTTCCCTTACATTGCCAACAGCTGAATGCTCACTGCTTGCCTTGGAAGCCCCAGTTTGTCCCTCTTAGCCAATAATTAGTCTCCTAAATGGCTTTTACCCTGTCCACATGGTAGGGAAGCAAATGGCTCCCTGACGTTTTTACCTCTGGGAGGAGAAGGAAGGTTACTCTTCCAAAGAGGAAGTAGAATTGCAAGCATGGTCCACTCTATGAAAGAGCAGTGTATTACCTATCTCAAACAGCTTCCAGTTTTAGGATATCTTTTCTTCCTACCACTCCTGGATGCACTTATCCTTTCAAGGAGAGAGTCATCTCCCTACACCCCCTTGCCATTCTGACCTGCCCAGTCTCTACAATACATCTAATATGGGATTCCTCCATACTATGTTCAATGCAGAATTCTCCCTCACTATGGGAGATCACAGAGATATGAAAAAAGGAACCTAAATGGATAATGATCCTAGGGAGGGGAAGGAACCTTAAAGAGTTTGGAGGTGGACTTTTAAGCCTTTACAGACTCCATTGTTTTGTGGAAGTCTCTGTATTGGAATTGGTAAAAAGGACTCTTGAATTCAGTGCCTGTATCCTGTCACATATATTTTATTTGTTGATTGCTTTTTTTAAGATTTTATTTTGTCTGTTAAGTTCTATTATACTATGTCACTTTAAGTTACTGTATTGACAATTAACTATATGCGCTGTTACATTGTCTTTATTTGTACCTCCCCATATAACTAGACTGAAGGAGATACCTTTATAAAAGTACCTTTGAGTTATTTGTAACAAGAGGTAAAGGTCTGTTTAGTAGCTGAAGTGAAGTGTTATAGCACTAATCACTACCTCCACATTTATAGTGAGACATATAAAGACATGCCTTTTATAGCTGTTACAGACTTATAACAGAGGAACTGGGAAGATTTTCCTAGGGGGCATAGTACCCATGGATGGCTCCCAAAAGGGAGCATTTCCCATGAAGCCTAAGTAGCTTCTGGATGACTTTGAACTCTTCAGCTTAATCTACCTCCACCAGAATAATCTAGATTCTTGGTGATGTTTTAGACCCAAAAGGTTTTCTTGAATTAGCTGCACTACTACTGTTCTTTATAAAGATGTTTTCTTAGTGAAAATTAATGTATCCTGAGTTGATCCATGTGTTTGTCAACACCTTCCTCAGGGGGGATTTATAATTGTCATAAAATTCTAGTTTTATAAAAGCTAAGAAACTTGCTACCTCCCAGAATCCAAGAAGTGAACTGCTTGGAGAAAGTACCATGGAGATGCCTGCAGAAACCTCATACTATCTCTGAAAGATCCAGAATGAACTTTGGGTTGTAGTAAAATTGAACTGAAGGTTGTAACACATTTATTTTGTATGTATACTCTTATGCCAAAGGGAACTACCCCCAGTTGGCTTTTTGTCAATGCCATAGGAATCATTGATTTTATTCTCTTTCCCTTTTATCCCCAAATTATTGTAATTTATAAGTTGGTTATGTTTACAAGATCCACTAGGGAGACTAGTTTTCCAAAGGATCTCAGGGGGTGATTATGTAATTATAACCTCTTACCTAAAAACTACAATCCCCAGAAAAACTATGATCTCCAGCAAAATTACAATTCCCAGAACCCCACTCACTTTCTACATGCTGATGTAGACAGGATATAAATTGGGTGGAGGTCTGGCTCTCTGTCTCTTTACTTTTCCCACTCCTGTTGAAGTTTTGGTGGAACAGGGATTTTTGAGCAGATAGAAAAACTTAGTCACATGGTTCTATTTTGTCAGTTAATAAACTTTATGAAATATAATACTTGAAGTATTTAACTTTAGTTTAATTACTACAGAGGGAAATGAAGGAATTACCTTTAAAGTAAGATGAGTTAGGAGAGAGAAAATGGCATTTCCTCAGTGATATAGAAGTTCTGGAGAAAAAGTATATGGGATTAAAAATGTTGAACTTGAAGTCATAGGACCAATGTTTTAATTCTGTTTTTGAAAGCCATCCCAATCAAGTCACTACCTCTTTATGACTCATTTTCCTTATCTTTAAAATGAGGGGGTTGGATTAGATGATCTCTAAGATCTTTTATGCTATTCAATTTAAAAACCTATGATCAGATATTGGTACCTAGTGCTGAATTTGAGTCTTAGAAGACAGGAAAAAAAAGGATACACGTTTTTCAACTCACCAAAGATCCTAAAGTCTGTCAGCCTCCCTAGATGAAATGGGATTGTAAAGGGTGGAAGAAACAATAGAAAACTTACACTCCCTTTTCCTGCCCCATATTTATTCTAAAAGAACTAAATCAACTTTCTGCTTTCAAAAATAGCTTAGAAACAGTGAGCAATATGACATAATAGTAAGAGCTTGGTACTAGAAATCATAAAATCTAGATTGGAAACCATCTTGCTCATCATTTCTTATAGCACAATAGTATTTCATCATCATTATATGCCACAGTTTGTTCAGTTATTCCTCAATTGATGAACATTCTCTTCATTTTCAATTCTTACCCACTACAAACACACAAAAAAGCTGCCATAAAGATTTTTTTAGTTTATATGTCCTTTTCCAATTTCTATGCTTATTCAAATTCATTCAATTTATTTTTTCTTCTTTGATTGCCAAACCAAACATTTCTAGAACAATACTGAGTAATAGTGGTGGTAATGGGTATCACTGCTTTACCCCAGATCTTTTGCAAAGGGTTTCTAGCTTATCTTGATTTCAGAAAATACTTGGTGATGATTTTAGATAAATACTACCTATCATTTTAAAGAAAGCTCCAATTATTCCTTTGTTTCCTCGTGTTTTTAAAGGAATGATTATTGTATTTTGTCAAAAGCTTTTGCTGTATATATTGAGATAATCATATGATTGCTATTGTTTTTTGTTATTGACATAATCAATTACACTGATAATTTTCCTAATATTGAATCAGTCCTGCATTTCTGGTATAAATCCTACATCATCTTAGTAATATATTGCTATAATATCCTTGCATCAATAGTTATGTTTTTACTTTTCTTAATTTGGGAATCAACACCATATTTATGGTATAAAAAATTTGGTAGGAATCCTTCTTTGCCTATTTTTCCAAATAGTTTATGTAGTTTTGGAATTAATTGTTCCTTAAATGTTTGGTGGAATTCACTTGTGAATCCATCTGGTCCCAGAAGTTTTTATTCTTACAGAATTCACTGATACCTCCTTCAATTTTTTTTCAAAAATAAGCTTATTTATATTGTTATATTTTCTTTTCTTATTCTGGGCAGTTTATATTTTTTACAAATCACTTAGATTGTCATATTTATTGACATATAATTAGACAAAATGACATCTAATAATTTTTTAAATTTCATTTTCATTGCTGATGCAATTATTGTTTTTGTTTTTGATACTAGTTATTTGATTCCTCCTTTCTTTAAAAAAAATCAAATTAAGTAATGGTTTATGTTTTAAGTTTTTTTCAATTAAAATTAGTTGGTTTTATTTATTAGTTCAATGTTTTTCATGTTTTCAATTTTATTAATCTCTCCTTTGATTTTTAGGATTCCCGGATTTGTATGTTTAATTGGGTATTTAAAATCTGTTCTTTTTATAATTTTTTCCAGTAGTATGCCTAGTTCATTGATCTGCTCTTTTTTTTTTTATTTTAATGATATAAGTAATTAGAGCTATATATTTTTTCCAAAGTACTTTTTTTGGCACCATCCCATAAATTTTGATATGTTGTCTCCTTGTTGTCATTCTTCTTAATGAAATTATTAATTACTTTTTTGATTTGTCTTTTGATCTACTAATTCTTTAGGATTAGATTATTTAATTTCTAATTAATTTTTAATCTGTAATTCCAAGGCCTTTCATTGAATATAATTTTATTGTACCATGATCTTAAAAGAATACATTTAATATTTGTGTTTTTCTAAATTTGTTTATATGAGGTTTTTAGGTCCTAATACATGGTCACATTTTTTTAAACATACCATGTTTATCTAAGAAAAAGATATATTCTTTTCTATTTCAATTTAGTTTTCTCCAAAGGTTTATCACATTTAACTTTTCTAAAATTCCATTTATTTACCTAACTTTATTTTTCTTATTCATTTTGTAATTAGATTTGTCTAGTTCTGAGAGGGAAAATTTGAGGTCTCCCAATGGTATAATTTTTACTGTCTAGTTTCTCCTATAACTCTTTTAGTTTTTCCTTTGTATAAAAATTAAAATTAATATCCAATACTCCAAGTATTATTTTAATAGTATTTATTAAAATTTAAAAAAATACTCCAGCAAGCACCCAAAAGTCTCCCTCCTTCCCACTAGTATGAGCCAGAGAGAGCCACATGGTCAGGAACAGAAACTTAAAACTCCCTCCATGTAAGGAGATGCACAAACAGGAAAAGGAAAAGGGGATTGTGGGAAATGTAGTCTCTAGGGTTCAGGATTCTAAATCAATACAATCACTCCTTGTGATCCTTTGGGAGACCAGTCTCCCCAGTTGATCATTAAAACATAACTAACTTATAACTTGAACTAGAGGTATATACAAATATTATAGTTTTTAAAGGGAAATTAGAATAATTTGGGGATAAGAGTAAAATAAAAGGGAAAAGGAAAAAAAAACAATAATAGGTGCTTTGACAAAAATCTAATTAGGGGGCAGTCCCCTTTGGCATAAAAGTTTACATTAAAAAACAAAAGCATTCAGTCCCACCCCACCCCCCAAGATTAAATTCACCATATCTCAAACTTCACTCTGGATCTTCTGATACAGCATGTGGTCTCTGCAGGCATCTTCATGGCGCCTTCTAGATTCTGGGAGGTAATCTCTTGTTCTAAATTTGGCTCAAATTCAAGTCAAAGTTCATAACAATAACATAGTCCCCCCTGAGGAAAATAATAATTCATTTGAGAATCTGGATGTTATGCCATTTGGTGTATGTATATATATGTTACTTCATTACCAATGGTACCTTTAAGCAAAATGTAGTTTCTTTGCTTGTCTCTTCTAATTAAGTTCATTTTTTGTTCTGTTTGAGATCATTGCTAGCCCTGTTTTTTTTTGTTTTGTTTTGTTTTGTTTTATTTTAGTTAAAATATAGTTGATTCTGTGCCGGCCCCTTATTTTCATGAAGTGTGATTCTATTTCAAGTGTGTTTCTTATAAACTACATAGTGTTAGATTCTTATCAATTTTGCCCTTTGCTTCTATTTTAAAGATGAATTCATCCTATTCACACTCAAAGTATAGTTATTAACTTTGTATTTTGTACCCATCCTGTTCTATCTCATTCTCTCTCTGTCTCTCTGTCTCTCTGTCTTTACCTCTCCCCTCAAGTCTGTTTTGTTTCTGACCACTGCTTTCTTTAAAAAAAACTGTCCCTTCTATCAGCCCTCTGTGAAGAGTGAATCAAACTCTCTCTTTGACTATCAATCAGCAACTTTTAAGTTGATCAATGAAAAACTTAAGTACCCTTACTTAGTAACTTATCAGTCACTAAGTAGAGAGTTCACAAGTCACTTGCTAGAGTAGGTGACAATTCCAGAAGCCACTGTCCCACCCCTTTGCAGTGCCAGGCAAATTGAAAGACTGCAATTGGTTCCTGTAAAGTGGGGAAGAGACAGGAAGTGATGTAGAAAAAGGACTATAAAAAGTCCTGAACTTCCTGAACTTCCCATCCAGGGGACTTCTCCTTTGAACTTCTTCTCCTTTGGAGTTTGTCTTTGGATTCTCACTGCATTGGTGAGTCAGACTGGAGGAGGAGACTTTTCCCCTGGATGCTGCTTTTCAGCTTGCTGCATGAGTAGCTGGACTTCCTTTCTTGGCTTTTGGAGAGATTGGTTCCAGAGATTCCTGCCTTGGCTTTGGAGGAGGCTGCATTGGTGGAACCCTGGCTGAAGACACCCATGGGACATTGGCTGAGGATTAATGGTAAAATCCACCTGGAGACAGAGTCCTGGGGAAGCCCTGCTAGGGCTGAGCCTGACTTCTCAGGAGAAGGGCTGGTAGGCTTAGTAGAATCCCTCTCTTTATCTACATTTTCCCACTTTCACTCTTCCTACCTATTTGTAAATAAAGCTGTTAAAAGTCTTTTATTAATTAGTAGTAGTAATCTGATTCCAAGAATAAAGTCTCTCCATCAATAAGAACTGCACATTGTTCCAAATACAGATTACTTTTTCTTTGTAAATATGATTTGTGTTTAATCTAAGTATAATGTGTAACTAGGATCTTAATTTTGTTCTTTTTTTTTAATCACATTTATATGTCACCGTACTTATTCTAAAAGTGGGGCTTTTTCAGATCTTTTCAACCTTAGATTATAAGAAATCAATAGAATACAGACAGTCAGATGAGGTTACTTGATCAAACAGTTCTACAGAATAATTTATGAAAGTCTATACACTTCAATGGATCTGTGATCTCATTAACATGTTATTCTCTGTATCAGTTCATATGTCCTTATTTCTTCTCACCTTGTGCAAATCTAATCCACATCCTCCCATATATACTACTCCGCGCTATTTTTAACACCCTATGGGCACTAGTGTACCACTAAGTCTGCATCTTTTTTGTTCCATGATCTTGTTCCATGACCAGTCCCCATACTTTTCTATTAATATATTGGATGTTTTTTCACCCTAAGGAAATTATGATTCAATCCCCCATTGGGCCATGTGAGATTGTGGTGCTCTTCATATGATTGGATGAGTGAATGAACAAAAGAGAATTTCTAAGTGTTTACCAAGTGCAAAGCATTGTACTAAATGATGTAGCCATAACTAGAAAAACAATACAGTTTTAGCTCTCAAGGACCTCATATTATTAATGGGGAAGAGAACATATGTAAGAGAATTTAGCTAAAAGGAGAATAAAAGAACTGAGCTGTTTGCAGGTTAGAGGCATAGAGGTAGATGGAAAAGTCAAGTGGCTTTCAGGGCACATTGGAAGTAACTTAGGGTCTGAGGGGTATAGCAACAGGTCAGATAATAATGTCCAGGGGATTTTAGGCATTCATTTGATGAATTATTGGAAAATTGGAAAATATTGGAAAATATTGGGAAAAACTTCCTAAATGCCAATCATTGTACTAAAAACTGGAGGTATAACTAGAAAAGTGAAATTATATCTGTTCTTAGAGTTCATTCTTTTTTTTTTTAAATATATTTTATTTGATCATTTCCAAGCATTATTCGTTAAAGACATAGATCATTTTCTTTTCCTCCCCCCCACCCCCCATAGCCGACGCGTAAGTCCACTGGGCATTAGATGTTTTCTTGATTTGAACCCATTGCTTTGTTGATAGTATTTGCATTAGAGTGTTCATTTAAAGTCTATCCTCTGTCATGTCCCCTCAACCTCTGTATTCAGGCAGTTGCTTTTTCTCGGTGTTTCCACTCCCATAGTTTATCCTTTGCTTATGAATGGTGTTTTTTTTCTCCTGGATCCCTGAAAGTTGTTCAGGGACATTACACCGCCCCTAATGGAGAAGTCCATTACGTTCGATTATACCACAGTGTATTAGTCTCTGTGTACAATGTTCTCCTGGTTCTGCTCCTCTCGCTCTGCATCACTTCCTGGAGGTTGTTCCAGTCTCCATGGAACTTCTCCACTTTATTATTCCTTTGAGCACAATAGTATTCCATCACCAACATATACCACAGTTTGTTCAGCCATTCCCCAATTGATGGGCATCCCCTCGTTTTCCAGTTTTGGGCCACCACAAAGAGCGCAGCTATGAATATTTTTGTACAAGTCTTTGTGTCCATTATCTCTTTGGGGTACAGACCCAGCAGTGCTATGGCTGGGTCAAAGGGTAGATATTCTTTTGTCGCCCTTTGGGCATAGTTCCAAATTGCCCTCCAGAATGGTTGGATCAGTTCACAACTCCACCAGCAATGAATTAATGTCCCTACTTTGCCACATCCCCTCCAGCATTCATTACTTTCCTTTGTTGTTATGTTAGCCAATCTGCTAGGTGTGAGGTGATACCTCAGAGTTGTTTTGATTTGCATCTCTCTGATTATAAGAGATGTAGAACACTTCTTCATGTGCTTGTTAATAGTTTTGATTTCTTTATCTGAGAACTGCCTATCCATTTCCCTTGCCCATTTATCAATTGGAGAATGGCTTGATTTTTTGTACAATTGATTTAGCTCATTATAAATATGAGTAATTAAACCTTTGTCAGAGGTTTCTATGAAGATTTTTTCCCAATTTGTTGTTTCCCTTCTGATTTTAGTTATATTGGTTTTGTTTGTACAAAAGCTTTTTAGTTTGATGTAGTCAAAATTATTTATTTTACATTTTGTGATTCTTTCTATATCTTGCTTGGTCTTAAAATCTTTCCTTTCCCAATGATTTGACATGCATACTATTCTGTGTTTACCCAATTTACTTATGGTTTCCTTCTTTATGTTTAAGTCACTCACCCATTTTGAATTTATCTTGGTGTAGGGTGTGAGGTGTTGATCTATTCCTAGTCTCTCCCACACTGTCTTCCAATTTTCCCAGCAGTTTTTATCGAATAGTGGATTTTTGTCCCAAAAGCTGGGATCTTTGAGAGTTCATTCTTTTAAAACAGGACAGTGGAAGGAAGATAGGGAAAAGCTAAAATGGTTCAAAGCCATAGTAGATGGTAAAGCTTGGAGGTCCTCCTATCTTAGGGAAAAATGATAATTAGTTATTTCCTGCTTATCCAAATACACTCTCCTGGGAAGAGAATGATCTGGAGAATTCTTGTCCACTAGCATTGGTAAGATTGTCCCAAGACATGTCTTTGGCCTAGAGTGGGCAAAAGGCAAGAATGGAAGAAAGCCTCCTCCTTATGGTAGAAAAGTTTCTACCCAGTTCCCTGATGGCATGTTATTTTTTAATAAGTTTTCGAATCTATGCTTACAAAACATCCAGTTTTGCAAATGAATCTTTTCATACGTTTCTATTTAAAGCATGGGTATATTGATAAATGGTTAATGACATCTCTCCAAAAATATGCAGGACATTTTTAAGTTCAGTCTGCATGATTAACATTTTCTCCATTACTTCCTTAAGTCTAGACTATCAATAAAACCATAAATCCAGCCCTAATGATAGAATTTGCTGACTACCAAGGTGAAAATGTTCATACTGAAAGTTTAACAACTGGCTCTCACTAGTTAGCACAAGCTGACTCCACCACACTCCTGGTTTAAAGCCAATATAAACTTAATAATTCAGTTTTCCCTGGAAAAGTCACACATGTGATACCATTAGCACATCTTTATTCTTTTTATAACAAGTCATAGAATCTCAATATTGGAATAGACATCCAACCCTATTCAACTTACACCTAAACAAAAATCTAGCCTATAGCACAGCCAACAAATGGTCAAACAATTGTTGCTTAAAGTTTTCCAGAGAAAGGAAGATACTACTACCTTTGTGGCATCCCATTCTAATTCTGGTTAATCCTAAATTTTAGCAAGTTTTTTCCTCATTTTATTCCTAGTAATTCTTCTCTTCAGTTTCTACAAACTTGTCCTAGTTTTCCCCTCACCTCCAAAAACAAAACATGTCTCTCTCCTCTGCCATCTGACAGATGGTTATCATGTCCCTTGCCACATCTTTATCCTGATAATGATTCACTATAATTTTCTCCCCTAGTTTTTAGGCCTCACTTTAGAAGAAAAGAATAGCTATTATGACCAAAAGGACTCAAAGACAGTATGAAAAGATGACTAGATTAGAGGGCCGGGGGAAAAAGGAGACGGAAAAGTGAAAAGAGTGTGCTGCTAGGAGTGAAGACAGGATAAAAATAAATGGAAAATCAAAGTATAGAGCTTTGGAGATGCTGACAGTATACAGAGCAAAGATGGGTTATGGGCAGGCAAGGGCCAGTAGAGTATTTTCCAATTGGAAGAAGAAGTAGAATTGAAGAGAGTAAAAAGTAGAAGGAGCAAAGTATAATAGTTAAGTGTAAGAACTGATGTATTTACAAGTCAAAAGACAAGGCTTATGGCCAAGAGGTTCAAGCTATATTAAGTGACTGTGGCTTGTTGTTGTTTTGTTGTTTGTTCTTTTTGCTATTCAGTCATTTGTCAATTGTGTCAGACTCTTTGTGTCCCCCTTTAGGGTTTTATTGGAATAGTTCATGGAGTAGTTTGCCATTTCCTCCTCCATCTCATTTTACAGATGAGGATAAGAGGTGAACAAGGTTAAGTGACTTGTCTAGAGTCGTATAGCTAATAAGGGTCTGAGACCAGATTTGAATTCAGGAAGATTACTTCTTGACTCTAGGTCTAGCAGCATTCTATCCACTGTGCAATCCAGCTTCTTCTTAGACTCCTTTGTCCCTTCCCTTTCTCTTGTGTGTGTGTATTTGGCATATGCTTTTATGCACATTAATTTAGTTATACATTGCTTACTTAATTTTACCTCAGAAAGTCAACTTTTAAAAAGGGTTTCAAAATTATGAGACAGTGGATTTCGAGCTATAGGACTTGAGCTTGAATTCTGGTTCTGCCTCTACATGGATGGCCTCAGACAAATCACTCACTTGTTTCAGACTCAATTTTCTTATCTGTAAAATGAAAGGATTGGGCTAAATAGAATTCTGTTACTTCCATCTCTAAATCTATGCTATATGATCAATGGCTTTCTCTGCAGTAATGAATTGTGCTCTCACCTTTTCTTTTCTAAGCAGCTACTCTACCACCATTATGATCTCTTCCATAAGGGATTAATGATTTTAAAAACAAGCTCTGGTATTTATCATAATACCTGGCTATAAGAATAATTGAAATTATTCACATCAAGGAGCCTGTTCAAAAGAGCAGTGCACTGGGAGTCATGAGATCTGGGTTCTAGTCAGTTTCAAGTTAAGCTCTGTCACTTACTAGCCATGTGATTCTGGGTAAATTGTTTAAACTCTGAAAGTCACCAGCCTTCTCATTTGTAAAATGAGAAGTTTAGATCAAGTGATCTCTTGGGTATCATCTAGCTTTGACATTTTTCTATGAAACTCCTTTTAAAAAATAGCCTGGAATGCAAAAAAAAAAAAAGTTGCCATATATTTTAAATATAGTGATTTTGTGTAATTATCCTTAAGTGAATATGGCTATTTTTTCTTTTTAAAGAGATTTAATTTTGAGAGTACAGACAGCCTGCATTGGGAGTTGTTTATATTTTGACCAGTGTAAAGACAAAGACTTTAATTTCACAATTCAGTTCAGGATATTTGAATAAATGAATTCGATTTCTACCAAAATGAGCAAGGTGTTTTATTGGAGATGCAAAGCCAAAAATGAAAGAAAAAAAAAATACTGTAGCCTTTGAAGAATTTATAGCTTACTTTGTAGGAACAAATATGCACAGAAAAGTAAATACAAGGTATTGAATTAATGCAAAATATTTTCAATGCTCTGTCATAGCTTTACTTTTCTTAGCTTCATCCTCAACAACCCAGATGATCTGTTATTAGTTAACTTTTAAATCCTACTTGTCTCTTCCTCATCCTCTTAAATAGCTTTCCTCTTTCTGTTTCTTCCTCTCCCCCTTTCCAATTAGAGATAAAAGAAACTTTTTGTGTCAAAATCCTTTTAAACCAGGGGTGTGATGGAATCAATTTGAAAAAGCTGGTGAAAGCTAATTGTTAAACTTTCAGTATGCACACTTTCACTTTGGAAGTCAGTGATTATTTCAGGAAGTAATGAAGAAAAAATAATAAACAGATTGAATTTAAAAGTGTGTCATGCATACATTTATTTTTGGAGAGCCAGTTGCTAAACATGTGATACGCAGAGATAAACCCTACTCAATAATAACTGTTTGTTGGTTTGGTTTTCTAGAAAAATATTTTTTTTTTAAATGCAGATACCTGAGAAAGGTAACACTGGTGTGAAGGCGTTTCAGTCAGGGGGTTAATGATAACACATCTCCAGTTTTGATTGAGAGAGAGAATTAGATGGCAGGAAGATTTTGGACAGACTGATGAGGTTAGATAGAGTATTTCTTTCCACAAAGAATTCACAGGAAAAGAGGGAAGGAAGACTTGGAGAAACTAAAGTAAAAAATTATACTCATCCACAATTCTGAAGCTGTTTTATTTTCATTTGTGCACTTGCAAATCCAAGAAGTGAATATGACCCCATTTTGGTCATAGCCCACCTATATGCCTTAGTTGAATATTTCCATCTATTTTGTGATATCTGAAGTAATATTTTTAAGATTGAGGGTGGGGGAGCCTTTAATTTTGTAATTAGAAAGGGCTTTAAAAACAAAGGTTTGGTTGGAGAATTAACCCCTGAGTATAGAAGCTGATGCTTCAGTCAAAGTGAATCAACAGACAGGAAAAAAAAATTAATTATCCTCATTCTTTTCTGATTTGATTGGACAATGGTCACAGGTAGTTGGAAACTTGGGTTGATTCCTGGCTCTGTCACTTTAATTGAAAGACTCCCTCTCTTTGAACCTCATTTTCCTTTCTATAAAATGAGAAGATTCAACCAAGTCATCTGAAAGACTCCTTTCAGTTTTAACATTTGATAACTAAGACAGCAGTGATATGGGGGCATGCAAGAGGATCACCATCCTCAGGGAAAGGGTGCTAAGGACATAAGGCAATCTTCAAAGCCTTCACAGGCATGTTTAGAACATCTTCTCTTTACTTTCAACATTGCTGCCCTCCAGGACTCTACGGACTATTATTCAAGTCACAGAAATGTCTTTACTTTTAAAAGAAAATCCTTACATTCATCTCAGTAACAACCCTAAGACAGAAGGGCAATGGGTAGGCAAATTGGACTAAAAACTTGCCCAAGATCACACAACCAGGAAGTGTCTGAGGTCAAATTTGAACCCAGGTCCTCCTGAATCCAGGCCTGGCACTCTAGCCATTGTGCCATCAAGCTGCCCCCCCAATTTTTTTTATTCTTAAAAGTTCACTCATCCTTAGACTTCTCCCACTGAGAGGACTCTCCACTCCATGAAGCCTCTTCCATTGATGAGCTAGTTCCTCCCATAGCCACTATTTTAAATAGAATGCCCAGGCTTGCCATGACTTCATTCCCCTCTAGGTGGTTCACCTGACTTGGGACTTTCTCTACCTACTCTGTCTCTTCAGTTTCCTTTTACTTGTTGCCTTCTTTCCCCTTTAGAATGTAAGCTCTTTGACATCAGGGACTTTCTTTCTGCTTGTATTCGTATTCCCAGCATTCAGCAGACCACCAGGGTGCCTGGCACATTGTGCTTGATAAATAATTGAGAATAGAGAAATGCTTCTATATCCTCTTGAGGCAGCTGCTGCTGGCATTTCCTAACATTTGGCCACTGTGATATAGGATCACATGATGTAGTCCAAACATTTTTTTTTTAGTATTTTGTCAGACCACCCAGTTTTTAGTTAGTTAGCCTACTTCAGTTTACCATTGAGCAGCTGTTTGGGAAGCTGAATGACATTCTCTACACACATATCGCACCTAGTAGACTTGTGTCGCCCCAATCAGTGTTTCATTGTTGGTAAACTGACAACATCCCAGGACCACTCAGATGACTAAGCAGATCTTGGAGGTGTTGCTGATGAAACTCTTTGGGATTGTACAACTTTAAAACTTGAACCCATCCTTTTCATTTAGCAACGAGAACTGCTAAAATCTAGTTTTTGATCCCTCTCCAGTTCTCTTTCTTACTGTTATGGTGAATGCCACTGTTCTGCCAAACTTTGGGTTTAGTCTCAAAATTGATGCTGCATTTATTCTATCCTTAGTCTTTCAAAAGACAAATAATAAAATTAAAAAGCAAATGACAAACTGGGAAAAGATTGTTATTGAAAATCACTGATAATGCCTTCATTTCTCAAATATATAGAGAACTGAATCAGATGTTTAAGAATACAAAGCATTTCCTCACTGACAAATGGTTGAATGATATGAACAGACAATTCTAAAGTAAATAAATTAAAATGATCTTTAGCAATATTTAAAAATGCTCCAAATAACTGCTCTTTAGAAAAACACTAATTTAAACAACTCAGTGGCACCACCTCATACATATCAGAGTGGCTAATATGATAAAAAAAAGAAAAATAATAAATGTTGAAGGGGATGTAGAAAAACTGGAACACTGACATACTGCTGATAGAGCTGCAAATTGATACAACCATTCTGGAATGCAATCTGGAACCATACCCAAAGGGCCATCAATCTATGTGTACCCTTTGACCCAGTAATACCATAAACAGGTCTGTATCCCAAGAGATTCAAGATTCAAGTAGGAAAAAACCTACTTGTACAAAAATATTTATATCAGCTCTTTTTATGGTAGCAAAGAATTGGGAATTGAAGGATTATCCATCAGTGGAGGAGTGGCTGAACAAGTTGGTGCATATGCTTGAAATGGAATACTATTCTGCCATAAGAAATGACAAACAAGATGATCACAAATAAACCTGGAAACATTTATTTGAAGTGATGCAAAGTGAAGTGAGAAGAACAAGAAGGACATTATACACAGTAAAAACAATAAAGTATGATGAACAACTGTGAATTAATTAACTATAATCAACAAGGTAAAGATCCAGGATAACTGCAAGTCACTGATGACAAAAACAGGATACCCACTGCCACAGAAGGAACAAATAAATTCTGAATGCAAATTGAAACATGCCATTCTTTACTTTATTTATTCCATGGATTTCTCTGGTGTAAGCATTATGTGTCTTCTTACATAACATGATGAACATGTAAATATTTATTATATAATAATATATGTATAACCTATTGGGTTCTTTGGGTTGGAGACAGGTGAGAGGAGGAGAGAGAGCATGGTTTGCAAAATATCAGAAAATGAATATTTAAAAATTGTATTGATCTGTAATCTAGAAAAAAAACAACAATTTATTATAATAAAAAAACCATTCTAGCTTTCTTGATTACTTTCCATCTTTTTCTTTCTGGAGAAAAGATGAGTTAGGGGAAATAATTAGTCTATCAATGACTAATTCAATGACATGCATCATAACAAATGAATGAAGCATTCATTAAGCTTTTACTATCTGCAAGGCACTGTGCTAAGCCTAGGATACAGAAAGAAAAAATAAGAGCATTCTTCTCAAGGGTTTCACATTCTAATATTTAAAGGAGAACTTTCATTTCTCTACTACTGACTCAGAAACTAAAGGATATGTGTACTTCTAGATTTCTTTGGATCTCTTCTAGATTTCACTTCTAGATTCTTTGGATCATTAGATTTTGTCCTAGAAGACATTTATAAACCATCATTTCCACCTCACCCTCATTTTACACATAAGGAACCTGAGCTCCAAAAATATCAATTTCAATTCAATTCTGTAAAGATTTCTTAAGTGCCTACTATATGCTAGGCATATGTAAAGCACTGGGGATACAAAAGAGGCAAAAGACAATCCCTGCTCTCACGGAGCTTACAATCTAAAGGGAGAGACAACATAGAAATAAATAAAGCAAGTTATATTAACAGGACTTAAAAAAGAAATAATTAACAGAGAGAAGGCACTGGGATTTAAAGGGAGTAGAGAAGACTTACTGTAGGAGATGGGGTTATAGTTAGAACTTAAAAGGCTAGAGACACACAGGTAATAATTGTCATAACAGAATTTGAATCCAGGTTTTCTGACTTTCCAGATTTGGGACCCCATTCCTTGAAGCATTCTTACAAGACTAAGGTGACTCCAAGGTCTGTAGGTTACACAAATAGGCTCTGTCTCCAATTTCTGCACAAATGTTTGTAAGACTGTTAAATATTTTTTAGCTATTTACTAAGTGACATCCTGCTTTAGTGGGGGAAAAGCATGATGCGAATTTAAATAGAAAATCTGATTCAACTTCTAGTTCTGTACTATGCTAGCTATGTAACTATGCAAACTCCTTAATGTCTTGGGACCTCAGTTTTCTTTTAAGTAAAATGGAAATTATTTTCACAATATTTCAGTGTTATTGTAAGGAAATGTTTTGTGAACTATAGAATCCTCTATAAATGCAAGCTATTTACTAGACTAGAGCTCTGATCATTTAAATTTTATCTCTCTTAGTATCTAATTTCTTCTTAAATCCAATAAAAATCACTTCATCCTGGTGTGCAGAGAAATTCTTAGGACTTTTTTGGGGACTCTAAGTACATAATCTGTTGTGCCTTAAGAGGAATCAGAAATCCAAATATTGGTTAATAGGGCTTTTCCTAAGGATCACTATCCCTTCCCTAACTGCCATCTTCTCAAAATTTAAGATTTTGCTCATCCAGGTTGACAAAAATAGAAGATTCTTCTGTTCACATTCATTTTGTCTTTATATTCATATAATACCTACCCAGTGCCTTGTCAATAATAACTAAAATATACTTATTTGCTTGAATTTAAGGAATGCTTGTTGAATGATTGTGTGATTGAATGAGTGATTGAAAATGGTAATTATGTATACACAACTCTTCCAGAAATATCTTAATAATAGTATATGATAATATTTCTAGTTCATGGAAGCCTAAATGATCTGCCGTATCCATTCCTGTCATTTTATAGAAAAAGAAAGTGAGAATCATTCAAATGAAATTATTTGCCCAAGTGCATATAACTAGTATTAAAGTCAGTATCTGAACCCAGGTCCTCTCATCGTGAATGTAGTATGCTTTCCAAGGCATTATCAATGTGCCCAAGACTATTTTTCAGATAGGACAAATACTTTTTTCTCTGATTTTTGTTCCCCTTAAGTGTGGATGGCCTAGAATAAAAACTGGGGATAATAAGAGAACTTGAATAGAAAAATGTGATTAAGAGAAGAACTGAAGGGCAGGTGGAAAAGTTATGAAAAAAAGGGAAAGGAAGAAAGGAGTGAGATGAGGTGAGGGGAAAAGACAACAACAAATCTATAAATGCAAATCATTCAATTGAGAACTATCATGAGTTATCTTGGACAATCTGTAAACACATTGTAAAGCAGATTTACTTTTATGAAGGGGGGAAAATGGTCACACATTTCCCCACTCTTCAAAATGAACTTGGTCAGCTTTAAGGATGGAGATAATCCATCAATCATGGAACATTTGTTAAGTGCCTAATGGGTGTAAAGCGCTGTACTGTAGTAGGCACCAGAATCTGCTGTTCATCCAACAGTGGAATCACTCAAATATTTTTCCAGTGGTGAGTGTTGTGCCTTTGAAAATATTGGATTTGGCGTCAGGGGACCTTGACTTAAGGACACACAGAGGATGTCCAAATTCTATTCTTTTGTGTGTGGCCTTGAGTAGTACTCAGCTTCTGGGGGCCTCAGTTTCCTCATCTGTTAAAGCAGGACATTGGACTGGGTGAAATGAGGTCTTTCGAGCCTGGAAATTTATCCTAAATCCTACTACAAAAATCACTTCATCCTGGTGTACACAGCTGATCTCAGACCTTACCTGAGGATCCTGAGCACGTAATTCGTTGTGCCTTTAAGAGGAAGCAGAAATCCAGACATTGGTTTATAGGGCTTTTCCTGAGGACCACTATAACTATCCCTTCCCTAATTACCATCTGCCCAAAGTTTTAAGATTTTGCTCATCCACGCTGACAACACTCACCATTGCTTCTCCCTCTCCACCCAGCAACTCCCTACCCACTCCACCCCCAATTCCTGCTCCAGACCCATGACTCCCAATTCCTGCAAAGGAGAAGGGCTAGGGGGGCGGGAGGGGGTGTCTCCCGCGGGATCTCCGCCATGCTGGTGATGACTTTCACTTGGAACTCTCACTTACAACTCCCAGGCTGAGCCAAAACCAGTAACTAAGGGAGGCAAGAAGAGGCTTGCAAAGAGCTGGAGGGGTTCCGGGGACTTGCAAAAACCCACAAGGGGTGGATTCAGATCTCTCAAGTTCACCCATTTCCCCATTCCCTGCAACTTTACCCTGCTCTGCCACACAAGTCTAAAGCTCGGGAAGAGAAAATTGCCGCCTTTCCTACTAGGGACCGGCCAGCCCCCGAGGGGCTGAGGTTTCTGCTCTGGCAGCCAGGATGAGGCAAGGGGACTAAAGGGGGAGGGGGAGGGGTAAGCCGGGGGTGGGGTGGGAGGGAAGCGTGAGCGAGAGAGGTTTCCGAGGGAAAGTGAGAGGGGAGGGAGGACAGGGCTCACCCGCTCCCTCCGTCAGCCGCTTTCTCTCACATAAGCGCAGGCAGAGGGCGCATCAGTCATGCCCTCCCCCTGCGACCGCCGCTGCTGCTGCTGCCGCCGCTACTGCGGCCGCCGCACAGCTCCACGCGCTGAGGACCGCCGAGCACCCGGGACCCTGCAGCCGCTTCTGCTGCCGCCCCCGCCGCCGTCGCCACTGCTGACTGTGCTGCCAGTGCTACCCGTGCTGCCAGTGCCTCTGCCAGGAGCCCCAGGGCTGGCCAAGGCAGGGGACTAAGACGCAACCACCTTCTCCTCGCTGCTCCTGCCCCCCACCCCCCAAAAGCCTCAGAACCCCCAAGCAGACTCTCCAGCTGCCGTTCCCTGGGGGATTACTCCGGGGAAAGGAGGGAGGGGGTGGGGGGAACAATCTACGGAGTTTAAGACTTTTTGAGGGGGGTGTTTATGTACTTCCCCCCTCCCCAAAGAACAACAAAAGGAGGGGGTGACTTTTCCTCTCTCTCTCTTGCTCTCCTTTCACGTCCCAGTCTCCTGAATGAGGAGAACTCGGATGTCCGGTTTCCTGTGAGAGTTTTTACCTGACAAGCTCCGACTTTCCCTAGCAGTTACTTGGAGAGCAACTTGAAAAAAGTTTGGAGCCCCCGCGCAACGGAGCCACCACCGCTGCCGCCTCTTGTCCGTCCCCCAGGCTTTTTACTGGCTGGATATTGGGAGCAAGGAAAACCAGGAGCGCTCACCATTGCAGGGGCACCCAAGCCCCCACCCCCTGCCCCCCCGTAAACGCACTAGTCTCCCCCACCCCTTCCCCACCCCGCCCCAACCCCCCTAAGAAGCCTGTTCACCATGCACTTGCTGGGATTATTCTCCCTGATCTGTTCCCTGATTGCTGCAGCTCTGCTCCTGGGACCTCGGGCGCCGGCCGCAGCTGCGGCTTATGAGTCGGGACTGGGCTATTACGAGGAAGAACCGGATCTGGGGGAGACGAAGGTAAGTACTGTCCCTACTCCCTCCCCTGCTGCCGCTGGGGGAAGGAAAGGGCAACAAGTCCTCTAGAGTGCATGATAGAGTTCCAGGTCCAAAGAGAAAGTTTCTGCGATCTTGTAACCTTTGAAAAGTTGGGGCTGAGCATACAGAGATGGGTGCTCTTTTATAACGAAAGAAGGAACTGAAAACTTTTTTTTTTGGGGGGGGGGTGTTGGTAAGAAGTATTTGCAAATCACACACACAAATTAAGCACTCATAGAGATGTCTAGTGAAACCAAAGCGATCCCAATGGATGCAAGGAGTAGAAAACCGAGCTTTGCCCAATGACCCAACTGTTGTAACACTCAATGGAAGACAGGGGAAGCAGAAGTGCTCCTTCCCAGGCAAATCAATGGTACATGAAGGCAGTTTTGTATGTGGGCATAGATGACCAGTCAACCTACAAGATTTCATTGAGTAGCTGTGATGCGGGGAGACTTGCTCAGGCGCCTTGGAGAGAGTGGGGAGAGGAATGAATACAAAAGGAGCTGAAGAGACTAATAACTAGGGATTGATGGATGAATTAAAACTCCACAGCCTCACTTGGAGAAAGTAGCTGGTTTCATTTCAACTGAAACTAGAGGTGATTCTTATCAGGTCCTTAAAAAAACCAGGGTTGTTTTCACTTTCAAAGCTGCATTTCTGAGATCTCTTAATGATAAACTGAAGACTAATCAAGTTTGCTGAAGCTGTAACTAATCCCGGGACTGAAAATGTTGGTGAGGAGCAGTTAGTGTCCTCCTGAGATTTAGTTCCAGCCTGAGATTTAGCCTGTTTGCCTTGATCTTCTAAAAGAACATAATTAGTCCAGAAGGTTTTATTCGGTAACTAACACCTGATATTGGTAAGAAGCTACTTGGGTGTACAGTAACAGTACTTAAACAAAATGTTATATCATACATTGGTATTTTATCAAAGATGCTTAATGTGCCTGGATACCAGTTTTGTGAATGAGTACAGAAGTGTCTGTAGAACTCTACTATAGGGTTCCATTTCAGTTAATGGCAGGATGAAAACATAGGCAGTCACATGAGGTGTCTCAACTGAGTTTGTTGGATTATTTACCCACTACATTATTCTTTTACCTTTATTCATCTCAGTTACTCTAAGTTGGTTGATATACTAGTCTGATACTAATGACAACTTTAGAAATTTATTGGGTACAAAGAACAAGGGAATTGTGTGTTTGGTATTCAACAGGCTAAATTATGCCTTAGAGTTAGTTTCCAAAGTAAAAAACAAATAAATGCCAATCAACATCATTTTGCATTTTAAGCAAGGAAACATAGGCTATGCACGAACAAACATTTCAGAATACTTGAATAAATGGGAAGGATAAATTCAATGTGTCTTCTTATTGTGTAATTTTTTTCACTGAAGTTAATGGGAGAAAATTAGTGTTAAGTTGAATGAAACTGCTATTCAGCTTAATAAGTTAAGGAAACTGCATTATTAACTGACTGTTATCTTAAAATCATTTCAAGATCACCTCAAATTATTATTTTAGTTAAATAAAATGGTACTGTGGAGAACACTTCTGAACTAGGACAATGTAAGCTGAGTTGTAGAACAGTTAGTAAGAATGCATTTCATACCCTTTGAAAATAGTTTCCTTTATAAATGCTGGTGCTAACTACCATTAAAGTAGTGTGAGTGATTTGCTCACTTAAAATGTTATTAAGTGGCAGAGTAACATTTTTCTTGTTCCTTGAATGTTATTGTCTAATTATTAAGCATGCCTGTAAAGCAGTATTTTATATTGGATAGAGGGGCTGACCTTGAAATCAGGAAGACCCAGTTTCTGACATATATTAGCTTTGTGACCCTTTGTGTGTAAGAGGTTAAGTGATGTCACTTAACTTGTTAGTGCCCCTCCTAACAAGCCACTTACCTTCTCTCTGCCCCTCAAGAAACTTTCTAGACTTTAAGTTACAGAAGAGTTGCTTATCTGCAACTCTATAGTTGGACTTCCCTATAAGGATAAAATTGTACATCTGGACCAAATACACACATATACATATTCACTTTGTATTGATATGTGAGTAAAATATAATTCTATTTTGTAGGTTTTAGTAATTTCCTTTGCTTTTGGTGAAGAAGTGGGGAGCAGGATGTGGAAAGGGATACCTCAATTAAAAAATCAGTTGATAAAGCAAGTGTCAAATCAGGATATATATTTCTGGGAAAGAGAACTAATATAATGAAGAATTATCATCAGTATGTAACTCTGAATGTTGAAGGTTGCAAGTATGTTGATATTGGCCTCTGGCAAGGAGAAAAAACCAAAGTCAAAATTTGAATGAATTAATGATATTAGTAATATAGAAAATAATTAATTAAATAAAAAGTTGATCATCTTTATAGACAGAGTTCTTATCCCTTCCACTTAATTGAACTTTCCTTTTTCAAGTAAAGAATTAAATTTCTGGGTATGAGTACATACACATTATGCTTTCATATTTCAACTAAGTTTTACTGTAGTTTGATGTAATTATAATAATGTTAGTATTTATGGTTTTTAATTAATTAGGGCTTTAGGGAGCCTCACCTTTAAGTGAGTAAGTCTATAAGGATACCAATCAATGCATTTCTGCCATATTAAATGATCTATAAGTCAATGACCCCACAGATAGTTCACATGTAATACAGTGGAATAACAATATGCTAAAGGGAATCCTAGAGATTTGAAAGTCTTAAAGTATCTCCTTACATATGTTATAACCAAAGATGGATTTTTCACTGGGATAGAGACTCAACTTTCCCCCACACCCCCAATGTATAATAACTTGAACATGTGTACTTTAAAGATCTTACAACTCTTCTCCAACAATATCTTCAGTCAAGGTTAACTTTATTCCTTCCACCCTCCAAGGTCATGTAGTTATATAGAAATTGATCAGAAATGAGAGTTAGGTCTTGCTAATTCTTGGATTGTCATTAGAACTCAGGATCCCATTCTATTCTGTATAATCCTAAATGTATAATTTACTAAACATGGGAAAAACCTTTGTCTAATCTTTCTAGAGTAAAAAAAAAAAAGCAAAGGACTTTGTTTATATTGGAATTAAGTTTAGTTGGCAAGGGAAAGGAAAAGATAAAGGAGGAGAAAACATGAAAGAGTTTCATCAAACCAAAAGGAATAGTAAAACATGGCAAATTGTCCAATCTGTCCTTTGGACAACATGATATTACTGGGGATTGTATGTTGAGATTTGATGGTAGGACATGGTAGCACAATATTTGTATCTTTGGAGAGGTTAGTTTAATGCAATTAAAATAATATGCTAAATCATAAACATTAGTTAAATACTACCCAATGTACTATTTTGGTATCAAGCAATGACTCTGGTGACCCAAATGGCTATGTCTATACAGTTTATTGCAACTGATAGTATAGGTTGAAATCTTGATAAAAAAGAATCATTCAGGTAACTTCCTGGATACCAGACCAGTAATAGCTTAGTTAGTGAAATAAGGATATGTTAGGGTATAACATTTGAGAATGATAATAAGGAAGACATAACTTACACAATATACCACTAACTGTTAAATTCTGAAATAGAGCCTGAGGTTACATATATTACATATCTGAAACAATAGAGAAATTCTGATATTGTTATGGGGAAAAGAATTAAAATAGAGTGGTATTTACTTTGTTTTCTATTGTAGTTAGGTTATTTTTAGGAATTATGTATTTCACAAAATACACACTGAATACCAATATGTAATTTTCCATTTTAATAGTCATTATGATTTTAGTATAATTACAAGGCATTTGGCTATGGTACTTTACATTAGAGTAAACTATGAAAGGCTAAAACTATATGTGTACATGTGCAAAACTCTCTTTTTCTTCTCATCTTCATCTTCTGTGATCTCTTGACATTTATAACCATCTATAATACAGTTAGAATGAAGCAATGTCTTATAAAGCTTTGTATAAAATGATAATAGTATACATTCACATAGTGTCTTAAGGTATACGTCCATCATCTAGTTTGATCTTCACAATAACTTTATGAGGTAGGTATTCTCGTTATTTTCATTTTAGAGACAAGGAAACAGACTTAGGGAGGCTAACTGAATTCAGTTAGCCACTAAACTTTCATTACGCACCTATTCTATGGAAGGTATTGTGCTAAATCCTGGGACAGACACTGTGCTAAGTGGTGCCATTTCCTAAGGTCAAACATGTCTGAAGAAGGATCTTAACCTCTTTTTCACTTCAAGTTTAGAATTCTTTCTACTGTCCACCCAGCATCTTTATGTATTGTCTAGCAGGGTACCCAGTTTTTAGCCAGATCTTTTGGCTAAGATCAAATGTTTTCTTTCTGATATGTTTCTATTCTTTAATAACCAATATGCCATAGCATCACAGAATGTTATAAGTGGAAAGGGTTCTTAGAGTCACCTAATTTAGTCCAATAACCTTGCTTTACAGAAGTGGAAACGGATGCCCATAAATATTATGTTGCTGAAATAAGGGGCCATAGATCATTAAAGACATTTTCAGGACTAAAACCCAAATCTCTTGGCTCCCAGTCCAGTGATCTATCATCATTGACTATTTGTTCAAATGCGTACTTCTTTACCAATGTCTTCAGAAAGTCAAAAATCATAATTTCTCTTTAAGAAGCTTGTTCAGTCATTAAAGATACCAAGGTCACTCGCTGTGTCCTGGGCCATCACCAATCATCCTAACTTTTGTCTTGCCACTGGTCTTAGATGACTCTAGAAGGGAGACTAAGGTTAATGACTCTCTAATCCTCATTTGTCATTGGTCCTCTTCAAAAAGGAGAGACAACTGTGTTCTAGACATTGTGCTAGGTACTGATGTAGGAGTAAGATAGGGGTAGGGACCTAATCTGTGATTCCATTAGAACAGGGGGCTCCTGACAACACTCTTACTGTAGGTTGGTACCCCATCAGTGATTTATGAGTAATAGTGTCAAATAGAAATGGGAACCACTAATATGTATGTACACATCCATGCAGACCACATATTGACTTGGTCTCAAAATGCAATATTAACTATATTTTATTGTAATAATATTTATTTTTATATATTTCCTAAATACATTTCAAGTTGGTTCTTGTTGCACTCAAGAATGTTGTGTGCTACATGTGGGCAACATGATACTTCTGGCCTAGAAAATTGTGAGATAAAATGACTTAATATATAGTATATGTCTTAAGTAGAACTTGAACCTAGGTGGTCCTAGATTCAAAGTCTACTCTTTATCTATTTGTCATTCTACCATTCTGGAGATATGAAGATGAGAAGGAAATTGTCCTGACCCTCAAGGAGCTTATTGGGGGAAAGCATGTATAAGTAAGTATATAAAAACACATACATATCCTCAGTTCTTCTCCTTCTCTCTCATACCCCCCCCAACTAATAACTTGTCCAGTCTTGTCTATTAGCTCAACATCTCTCACAATTCTCTCCTTTTTATTATAGTTGTTCAGTCATTTTCAGTCATACCTGACTCTTTGGGACCCCCATTTCGGCTTTTCTTGGCAAAGGTACTGGAGTAGTTTGTCATTTCCTTCTCTAGATAAGGAACTGAGGCAAACAGGCTTGAATGACTTGCCCAGGGTCACACAGCTAGTGAATGTCTGAGGCCTGATTTGAACTCTGGGAGATGAGACTTCCTGATTTTAGGCTTGGCACTATGCCATCTAGCCACCTCTTCCCCCTTTTGCTTTTTCCTAATATGTTATAGTTTGATCCTTATTACTTTTTGCTTAGGCAATTTTAATAGTATCTGAATTTATTTCCTTATATCCAGTCTATCCTCTTTCAATTCATCCTCCACACAATCATCACATTGATATTCCTGAAGTTACGGTTGGACCATTCCATGCTCTGTTCAAGGACCTTTAGTGGTTATCTCTTGCTGCTGGCATCAAGTACAGTCTCTTCTATTTGGCATTTAAATCTCTTCACAGTTTGGTTCCAGATTCTTATTCCACGATGGTTACATTCTCATTCTCAATACTACAGCCAAACTGGACTCTTCAACTTCTTTAAGAGAGGACATTTTACATATTGTGAATATGTTGTCTTCAAAGGCTAGAATTTATTCCCTCCTGGCTGAACCCACTCTTTGAGGAATGTTCTTTGACACTGTTAAGCAAGTGAAGGGTAAGACAGAATCATCTTTCAAAAAATATTAATCTGGCAACAACATACAGGATGGATGAGTAGAGAATGGGAGAATGTGAGAGAGGCAAGAGAGGAGAAAACCAGTTAGAAGAGTGGTGCAATAATCTAGGCTCAACGTGATGAGATATTGAGGCAATGGGGGATGGAAGGATGCAGAAGAATGCTAGAGAGATTATGAAGCAAGAATCAGTTGACAAAAGTGGATAACTTATTGAATGCTTTCAAGCCTGGGTGACTAGAATGATACTTGTGACCTTGACAGATTTTTTTTTAATCTAGAGTTGATTTATAAGGGAAGTCTACAAGTAGCATATTCATCAGATTTTAAATAGCTTTAAAGAACAAGATCACCAAGGTAAACATTACAAATTCAATTCAACTGAAATGAGCAAATAATCTGCTCTTATTTAAAAGAAAAGGATAGATTGAAATCAGTAAGACATACTCTGTGCAACATTAAGGATGATGTTTGCTAAATGTGGTAGACAGAGCACTAGGCTTGGAGTCAGGATGACTCATCTTCTTGAGCCTAAATGCAGCCTCAGATATTAACTGTGTGACCTTAGGCAAGTCACTCAATCCTGTTTCCCTCAATTTCTTTTATCTGTAAAATGTGTTGGAGAAGAAGACGGAAAACTCCAGTATCTTTGTCAAGAAACCTCCCTCCCCCACAGAATCAAAAAGAGTCAGACATTACTGAGAGATGATTAACAATGAGACATTAACAAATGCCTCTGCAATTCTTAGCCAAAATAGAGTAAGTAGAGAATAAGCCAGAATAAGAATAAGTACCAGAATATTAAAATTTAAAGATAGTTTTACTGTGTGTTATGAAGTTAAGTTACTGAGCCTCTGTTTTTTTAGCTATAAAATTTTTCTAAGACCCTTGCAGCCTAATGTTCCACATCTTGTTAATAAATAACAAAAAGTGTAAGAGTTTTTATCTACCAAGTGCCATCTCTGTGCCATCCATATGTTGCAGCATCAATAACCTTTGTTTGGCATTCTACAGATTCCCACAGTTCATCTTTGCCATCTGCCCACTCTTGGCTGCCTGCAGGGGAGATTTAAGAACTCAAAAATTTGGAGTGTGGGGAGGGAATAGGAACAAATGCCCTTGTGCTTTCTCTTACCTAACATTACACACAAATACAGATTAACTGAATAGACCAAATTAACTGAATAGACCAAACTTAAAACCTTTAAATGTAATTAGCCTGGAGGTGATCCAAGGGGCAGACAGCTAACAGTGAAGAGCTGGGATATTGCCACCCTTTCCTTTATATTCTACTTCCTGAATACATATACACACTGAAACTATATTTTTTTGTATACTGTCTGTTATTTACAACCTCTTCTTACATGCCATGTTTCCCAAATAATACAGAATAGGAGTAAGGCTGTGTTGCCTTGAAGGACAATTAAAAATATTATATATACAGTAGCTTTCAGTTGAATTGTTGTTCATCCATGCTTTTTAATTTTGTACTGTTTGACCATGAAATACTTGTGTTTTTTTTAACATTTCAAGGTGAAAGTCACCTTGGAGATGATTTAGCCAATCTCGTATTTCACAGATAAAGAAAACAAGGCTCATGCAAGTTATGTGACTAGCCTAAGGTCACACAGGTAGAAACTTAAAAAGTCAGCATTGGAACTACCCAGGTCCTGGGACTCAAAATCATCCAATGCTGCTTTTACCACACCACAGTGCATCCAAATCAGTTGATGAAAGAACTATTTGCATAAGGTTATTATTTAGATCCTTGTTCCAATTGAATCACTTTTTTCACGTGTAAAATGAAGATGTTGTCTAAGAGATTTTTAAGTTTCCCTACAACTTGAAGTCCAAGTAGTGACTGTCACTATATTTGGTGGTTCCCTGTTAGACATGAGAAGATTTGTGAGAGTTTAAGGGAGGAGGAAAAAGAGAGACATAGATTTTTGGACATAGCTAATGTGAGAATTTGTCAAGCACTTTTAATACAAGTTGTTACATATTTATAACAAATCATATATATTATTGCTAGTGTGGAAAGGAAACAAGACTGACAGTTGGTGGGGGAAGGGGCAACTGGGAGTGGCAGTTGGGTCTTGTGACTAGCACTTCCTTCCTGCGGGGTTGCTCACTTCCTTCCTGGTGTTGGAGGAGGGAGGAGCTCATTCAGCCCAGCTTGGAGTGTCATGCCTCTTCTTGGTTCAGCCCGAAGATTCATGCCCAATCATTTCTGAAAGTTAGAACTGTTCTTGTTTGCTTTCTGTCTATTGCTAAGATTCTGAAATTGACAAAACTAGCACCAACGAAGGGAGTGGAAGAAACCCTCCACCAGCTGGTGGGGCCTGGCCTCAGCTCCAAAAGCTGAGGAAGACTCCAGCCTTATTTAGGGACCACCCTTGCCCTCATTCCTGATATCTCTCCAACCCCAACTGGTTATTAAATTTTATATTATTTGAACTCGCAGTCAGATAAGTGGACTATCTTTTCTGTGCATAGAGGGAGCTGAACATCAGTTCAGTCATTCAATGACAAACAGTCCTTATTGGACCCCTGCTGTTTTCTCTCGGCAGGGGGCATCTCTCTCCTTTGCCTCACCAAGCAATATTCTTTCTCTCCCTTCAATGCCTCCATACCATGCTACAAACCTCCCATTATCTCCCATTTTTCCAATCCCCCCATTTCCTTTCCCAATAAATATTACACTAGATATAAAAATAGTAACTCAGAAATATACTTATTTCATAGGAATATATGTAAATTCATGTTTGGGTTCAAAATACCAAAAACAAATTCAGAGACAAAAAAACCCAGGAAATTGTGTATAAACAATATTCATCTGTGAAAGGTCTGAAGGTTTTATTGGACTTTCAGTTAAATATGAGTCACCATTGTCACTTTTCTTGGAAATGACTTCTTTCTCTAAGAAATAGAGCAAAAAGATATCAGTGAAATATTTTAGGAGTGAGGAACCAACTTGTATCATTGGCTTATACTCCAATTCCCCAACTTGGTAATTACTTGAAATAAACTTGGACTTTCTTAAGTGTACCTTCTAACTTAAGATAGATTATGAGAAAAAGTTAAGTCATTATTGGTACAAGATCCAGAAGCTTAGCATGATGCCCAATAAGAATTCCTGGAAGTCATTAGTCACTTTTGGTGACTGCCTTAATTTTTTGTGTAACTTCAGTAAAGGAGTGCTGAAATATTTCTTATTACCTTTCATAACTAAATGTCTTTGGGGGTAGGTTTAACCAGGAGAGGTGGGGTTTTTCCTCCTTATTCCAGGTATTTGATTTTTAAATTTTTCCCAATTGAAATCAGACCTTGATAGCTATACTTTCTATATGTGATGTACTTAGGCAAAATCAATTTCTAAAAAACTAGATTTAAATATAGATCAAATCAAAGGGGGATTAATAACTATACTGACAAATCACTATTGGATTTTTTCAAACATGAAGGTATAAATGATATTTTCTTTAAAAGTTTGATTTAGTCAAAATTTCTAGCTAAATTTTTAGTGCTTTCTTTTATCATTTATTCTTTTTGTGTGTGGCTTTGGATAATGTATACTATACTGCACTATATAATGTCATTATAATTAGGATTATATTTAACTTGTACATAATATTTTGTCATAAAATTATATATATAAAACTTAAAGGATATCATTAGGACTATATTTTTATATAGCTATCTGCTGGAGATCAGAGATAATTGCTATTTAATTTGCTCTTCAAAACATTCACTATAGGATGTCGCACAAGTGGTTGCTTAAACATATCTACAGGTTATTATTTTAATGAATGACTATTCAAGTTCTTTAGTGGCACACTAGTGACACCAAAGGGTTAATACAGCTTCCAAAACTGTTTTTCTTGTGCTTACGTACTAATTTTACAACAGAGATATTGACAAATCAATTATGCCTTTGATCAATCATCCAAGTTACTTATAACAGTGTTTAGTAATATTGGTCCTATTGGTATAAGTTTTTATTCACTTCCCTCAAATTAGAAGCAAATCCCCTTGGGTAAAAACTGCCAAGTAAACACATATCATATCAAGTGTTATAATAAAGGAAACAATTTAAGTTCTTCCTCATTAGATTAAAATCTCTTCAATCAATTTCCCCCAGAAACATTTTCTAGGGCTAGCCAGGTGGAGTCCATTCCATATTTTCAGGATGAAAAATTTGATTAATTCACTCAACAAATAATTTACTCCCCATCGAGTATATATATTTTTGGATGTATTTATGTATAGTTGAGAAAAAAATAATATCCTCTGATTTATCATATTTCACCATAGTTTCATCATAGTTTCTAGATTCACTTATAAAATATATCAATGAGTCTTTATTGTTATGGATCACATTCTAATATAGTAAGAATAAATACTGGTCACACAAATATACCCACAAATACAACCATGCACATTTTAGGCAAATATCTTCCCATCAGGTTTTGGTAATGACATGAACATTGATCAATGATCATGACATTGAACATGATCACAGAGTTTGTTAGCTAATCCCCCAAAATAAAGTAGAAATGTATGAAAACCAATATTCTGTGGTGAAAACAATAATTCTCTAGGTCACCTGGAAAGATAAGAATACCTTATAGTTCCAAAGTTATATCAACTTCTTGAAAAATTCTAACAAAAAAATGTAGAGAAAACAACCACAAATAAAATCCCTGGAATAACATATAAAAATGAAAGAAATAGTTGAGAAAAAAATGTTATCTCTTATTTTATGTTACTCCCATCCACTCTCAACTCTCTTAGTCCCCGGTTTAACCCATGGGAAATTTAATTAGTAATTCACCATATTTGAATTATTTTTGTCCCTACTTTGTCCCCACCTATTCATTTTGCAACTGAAAAACTGTAAACTTGCTTCTAGATTTTTGTTTAATCCTCTTGCTTATAGACACAAGCAATGAATGGAATGGAAATAGTAAACTGTTTAACAGGGTCTGAAATGTATTGTAAGATTGCTGTTGTTGTTGATCCTTTGTTTTTGAAAAGGACCTTCCTGTGAAATAATATTGTACTAGATGACCTCTAACCCCCTTCCAACTCAAATTTTGTGATCTTATGATCAAATGCATTCCTGAGCAAATACAACCACATCTTCCTTCATCCTTGGGTAGTTTGGGAAATAAGTTCCTACAAATTCACTACTCTGGTAGGAAGGTCCCTTTTCAGCCTTAGGGCAATGAAATTTCACCCATATAATGCCTATACTTCTGCTGGTGTAATTAGCTAGCCTCTGCAGTTCTTAATTGTCTGCTCCTTGCTTTGTGGACCCCTGAGGACACTCCAGGGACTCCTGCATTCCTAGACATCCCCGATGGTAGTATCAATGGTTCCTCTGACCTTTTGACATAGTCTCCAACCCAACAGAACCCTCTCTTGAAATCCTGTGTCACTTTGCTTTCACTACTTTCTTTGCCATTGGCATATAGTTTTATGGGAAAAGGGGGGGTGGCCAATTTTTTTTTCATAAGTGATCATTATCAGGGCTCAGTCATGGCAAAAAATATAGTCCTATTTGAACCTCTTCTTATGTTCCTCTATAAAAATGTCATTCCCTGCAAGTTGTACTCTGAGTGTCTGTAGTAGGTAAACAGAACATGAGAACTATATTAAAGATGTATCCTGTAGACCAACCATAGAGGTCAGTGTAAGTATTTAATCCATAATATCACTTATCAGAGTTGAATATAGTAGATATTTACATGCAGATATTCTGTCCAGTCTCATACTTCAAAGTTGTCCATAGCATTATATATGTGTATATATATACATACATACATATATTATAATTTTTTCAGCCTGTTCAGTGTCCAGATAAGTATTAGCATATCTATGGTAATCTGTCACTTTTTAAAAAAAAGTTTAAAAAAATCTTTAGGTTTGCTAGTCTGCAGGGCCATTTCTGGGTCTAGAAATTACTGAAATGGAATAGTCCTTTCACCAGCTCTGCTTTCTATAGATGCCCACTGTTGTGCTGTTACCATATGTTACCATGCATGCAGGAGGGGGCTGCTCCCTTCTCCCTCTTCACTGGGCCTGAGGACATTTTTCACATCATATGCCCCTCTGCTCAGCAGCTGTCTGGGGTAAAGGGGTGACTCACATGCTGCATGAGGCTATAGTTTGGGCACTCAGTCTCTAAAAGGTTCACCATCACTGCCTTAGGACATTATAGCTGGAATATCCCTCAAGAGAAAGTTTGTCCCTGGATTCAGTTCTTACCTAGCTGGCATTCAGGCAGAGTGCCATTTTCAGGCACAATCCTCATTTGATTGTGAATCAGTCATTGTTGACTTTTTCTTTTTTATTCTTTTACAGTATTTGTTTATCCAATATAATGTTTTTTTTTTCCTTCACAGACAACACTCAACAAATACATTATTAAATTAGCTTATATCTTCAGACTTAAAATTTTGTCATCAACTTCTTTTGTTTTAACAACACCTAGAGAAGTGTTAAGCACAAAGTATTTGTCCAATTCATGCTTACTTATTCACACCTTTTTAGTCTTAGAGACAAAGTAAAACAGAGAAGGCAAAGTCCTCCAAAGACCTGAATTCAAAGCCTCTTTCTGCCTCTTAATAGCTATGTGATTAAAAGCAAGAGCAAGTTATTTTACCTTTGGAGACCTCAATTCCTTCATGTGTAAGATGAAAGTTTGAACTAGAATGGATCTGGAATCCTTTCTACTTTCATAGAATGATCCTATGGATTTTGCACGTATGTGTGTATGGGGTGTCCCAAAACTCTTACTTTAGTTTAGATCTATTTATACACACATATGTAACATTTAAGAGTAATAACAAAAGAGGTTAGCATAGAATTAGAGAGTTGGAAGGGACCTCTGAAGGCACCTAGTCCAGCCTATATGTAAAGGAATATCCACTATACCATCCTGATAATTGATCATCTAGCTTCTCTTTGAGGATTTCCAAGAAGGAAAAAAAAAATCATTCTTGAGAAAGAATATTCCACATTTGGAAGGTTCTGTAATTGTTAGTAGTTTTTTCCAAACATCAATCCAAAATTTATCTCTTTGCAACTCCTACTCATTGCTCCTAGTTCTGCCCTCCTCTGGGACCAAAGTTGTTCATTGCTCAGTTGTTTTGAATTGTGTCTGACTCTCTTCCTGACCCCAATTTGGGCTTTCTTGGCAAAAAATACTGAAGTAGTCTGCCATTTCCTTCTCTGGTTCATTTAACAAATGAGGAATTGAGATAACAGGGTTAAAATGACTTGCCTAGGGTCACACAGCAAGTAAGTGTCTGAGACCAGATTTGAATTTTTTTAAATGAGTCTTCATGACTTCTCTAGGCCAGGCATTCTATATTCACTTTTCTACTCAATTGCCCTTAAAGCCTTTCCTAAACATGTCAGACCTACAGATATTATTACAGAAGATAACTGTCATGTTCCTCCTCAGACTTCTGTTCTCCATGCTGAGTACGCACAATTCTTTGAACCAGTTTGCATATGACATGATCTCAAAGCACCTCACCTGAAATTTGAGCTTTTCTTAAGGAATCTAGAACCTTCAGAATTATGAAATCACATCATACTAGGAAAGTTCCTAAATTGAATATTGAGTTTTCAATTTGAAACATAAAGGCATGGGTGAAAATCTAGGCAACTAGATGGCTCAGTGTATAGAGTAGTGGGCACGGGGTCAGGAAGACCTGAGTTCAAATCTGACCTCAGATACTAGCTGTGCCTCCCTGGACAAGTCACATAACCCAGCTTACTGCAGTTCCTCATCTGTAAAATGAGCTGGAGAAGGAAATGGCAAAAACCACTTTAGTATCTTTGCCAAGAAAACCCCAATTGGGGTCACAAGAGGGTTGGATGTCACTAAAATAACTGAACAGCAATATGGATGAAAATAGATTTACTCAGTGCATGAACTTTTGGATGTTTATGTGTAGGGGAAACATTCTAACAATTTAAATGTAAAATGCCTCATGCTTGATCACAAACCAGAATGTAAAATGATAATAATCCAAGTTAAACAGCTTACAGGTCTTTCCCTTTCGCAATCTGGCTTCATTTGCATCATCACAGGCAAGATTGTGCCTTGCCTTGGAAGGTGCTGATGGTAATAATGGGATTTTCTGTCTGAATTTAATTTGGCAACAATTGTAATGACTTATTGCTAAATGATGCTGCACTCTTGCCCATGAATTAAAACTTACTGGCACAAGGAGTTTGTAGTTAGGGAGTAGAGAATATAGCTACTGGCAGAGGTATCTATGTATGACTGCAAGGGACTTGTAGGTTCATTTAGCTAAAAAGAAGTCATTTAATAGTACACCATCTGTCCATCTTCATGCATGCATGATCATGTTCATACGTATAGGACTTGAGGAAACATAGAATGCATCTCTGTAGTATTTCAGAGGGAACTGAGCCCCAGAGAAGTGGGAAACTAAAAATTCTTCTGTGGGAATGATAATGGAAAGGAGGTGAGGTAGTAAAGTTAAGTGTTTGAGGCGTCATAGAGGAAGAAAGGACAGACAACTTTGAGCAACAGAAAAGCAGAGAAATTTAGGATGATTGTAATCCTAGAGTTTGCTGTACTCCATGCTCCATTTAAGGTTGTTGTTGGGTTTTTCTAATACACTTAATTCAAGATTTGTTTAATTGTCACCGTAGTCTGAAATCAGATTTGAATTCTATTCTTCCTTTCTCCAGCTGGAACGTTGTATCAATTGTGCCAACTAGCTTATTCTTGCCTTATGCTATCTTACTGAAATTTATCTGCCTTCCTCAGAAGTAATAATAGTAGTCCAAAATGGTAGCAGAGTAGATTGGAGAGAGGAAGCATAGGAGAAGGAAGACCTTAAAAAAGGCTAATGCAAGTAGTCCAGGGAGGTGTTAATGAGGGGCTATATTTGGAAGACAGGGGTCAGAATGTAGAAGGGGATGGAGGTGAAATATATTTCAAAAGGTAGAATTGACAGGACTTGGTAATGATGTTTAATATGAGATGTTGGGGAGAGGAAAGAGTCAAAGATAATTCCATAGTTACAACAGAAATAACAAAGTGAATGATGATGCTACAGAGAGAAACCATGATGTCAGAAGGAAAGCTTGAACCTCAAACCAATGTTATGAGGCAATGACTATTACCAATTTTTCATTACCATTTTACACATGAAGAAATTAAGTCTGAGTAGGTTTAGGTACTTGTCCATAGTTACACAGAATATAATAGTTTTTGTTCACTCATTTTAGTTGCATCCAATTCTTTGTGACCTCATTTGGAGTTGTCTTGGTTAAAGATAATTGAGAGTTTTACCATTTCCTTCTTCAGCTAATTTTACAGATGAGGAAACTGAGGCAAATAGAGTTAAGCGACTTGTTCGGGGTCACACAGCAATTGAGTGCCTGAGGTCAAATTTGAACTCAGGAAGATGAGTCTTCCTGACTTCAGGTCCAGCATTCTATACACTGTGCCACCTAGCTGCTCAAGAATCTAACAGTTTTAATTAAGTGGATTGTTTAATTGAATGCAATTTACCTTTGATTTATATTATGCTTAGATATAAACTCTCACTAAAATCTCTATTATATTTACAAAACTAAATTAAATTATATATGGGGGAAATGTTCATTTAGACCAGTTTATTTCTATATCTCTAAAAAGAAGGGAAGGGAATCAGCAGTGATATTATAAGTACTTTTACAGATATTATATTATTTAATTCTTACAGTAGTCCTATAAGGTAGGTCCTATTATTATTCCCATTTTACAGTGAGGAGATTTAGGTAAATAGAAGCTAAGTGACTTGCTCAGGGTCACACAACTAGTAGTATCTGAGGTCAGGCCTTACTAACTGTTCTGTATTCAGTTCATTGTGCCATCAGCTGTTTCTAATATCCCTCTGATTGCCCTTTTTCATGTTCTGGGAAGAATCATAAAAAGGGAGGGTGAAAATCTGGAAGAGACCTCAGTGGTCATCAGGGAGAAAGATTATTCTAAAATCACTTAATTATCATATAAACTTGCATAACTTTTATGGTAATCATCAATTCCCCAAAACTCTCTGGTGGACTTAAATATTTTTACCCCTGCTGACTGATATGTGAGAAGTCAAATACAGTACTCTTGGGCTTAGATAAGTTTTTTCAATCTTTACCTCCAGATTGTTCAGACACTTTCGTCATGCAATTTTTTCAGAAAGAAGCTTTGTAGCTCCTATCTCTACACGAATATATTGTATGCAATTGCTTGTTACTCTAGTAAACTTGGCTTTTATTTCTTTTTAAAAGCTTTTCTTGTTGGCAACCCAGCAATTATCAATAAACACAAGATTTTTCAATATACAAAGAAGTATGAGGATTGTATAAGAAACTTTGAACATCTGCTATTGAAAGAAATGATATACATACACACATGATTTAGTGACTTTACATTTTCTATTGGCTTGTGTTTCCTTTTTTACTTTTTCTATTTTCTTCTGAGAAATTTTATTTTTTAATGAATTGGCAGACTCAACAGGACACCCACAAGAGTCTCTTATAATTACCCACCTCACCTCTTAGGTCTCCTTAATTTCCTAAGGTGTGTAGAGTTTCTTCAAAATTAAAAATGAACTGTGTGTAAATTCTGTGTTTTAGAGAATGTCAGCAATTTCTAAAAGCTTTATTTTTTTAGTTTTCCATGATAGAATTGACAGAATTAGGGGGAATAATCCCATAACAATTAGGCTGGTTAGTCTAACTTTCTTGGTCCATCTATAACTGAATATGTCAGATAGTGCAAATTTAGAGGTTAAGTGATTATTATATGTAAAGCCTATATTTTCTGATATCTTAAAGGTTTGCATAAAGTGCAGCTGGAGGGGTTCCTAAGTATTGAATCAGACCAATGAGAATCACTAGTGCTTCTCTTGATTCATCAAGATATAATATGCTTGATAATCAGAAAGTTTCCTTCTATAATATTGCTTTTAGTGAAACATTTTAGCTGACAAATTTAAAAAAGGTTAATGTAGATATGTAGATGAGTTAAACAATGTCAAGATGTTTGATTTAATATAGCTACATTTCCTATTGTTTCAGTTTCCAGTATAACAAGTGTATTCTGTTTCATTCCACTTGCCCTCTCTAATATTTAAACTGCTATCTAATAAGGTAACTAATTCTTTACAATTCTTACCATTTCCACAATTTACCTGTTTCCCCTTACCTGCCTCTATTTCCTCAAGAGAGTAAGTTTTGTTGAAATATTTCATTTGCTAGTTTGCTAAAGAGTTGGTGGTCTACTAAGTACAATATTATACTGTGTATTTATATCCATTTTTATTATATAGTACAGAGACAGTTTGGAAAGGAAGCAAAGAAGAGCTATGGAAAAATAGTATCATCCAGTCAGTATTTAAGGAGCTCAGGATACACTCCATGTAGTAGAAACCTAAAAATATTTACTTTTTTATAATTGCTTGTAAGCATGTCTTTCATTGGTGATTCTAGACTTCTGTTCAAGAAGGACTTTGTATCTTTCTTCTAGGTCTTAATTCATTAAATAAGGGTACACATTCATATATTTAGGGGGAGGAATGTAGATATTAAATAATTCTAATACAGAATACAACTATTGACAGTGGATCACATGACCATAAACTTTAAGTTCTAAAGAACTATCTAGAGTTACCCCTTCCCCACCCATTTTACACATGGGGACACAGAGGCCCATAAAGTAAATGCAAAATGTTTATATCACTTAAGCCTATTATTATTTTGTGTTGTTAAGTAAAGTGCATTGTTGTCTCCAGAGAACCTGAGTTCAAATCCTGTCTGTACCACTAATAATTATATGTGTGACTTAGTCACTTAACCTCTCTGGACCTGTCTCTTTATATATGAAATGAAGGGTTAAAACTAGATGGCTTCTGATATCCTTTTCAGCTCTGCATCTATAATCCTGTGATCCTGAATCTGTTATCTCAGGGATGTGAACGTACCTATGATATTCAACCAATGCAGATTAATTTTCTCTGCAGAAGATATTTCCATCTTTTTTTTCCCTTTGGGGAATGAGAACTTTTTTTCTTTAATGATAGAAAATCAAACAACCATCTAATGCATATTAATACCTACCATGTGCAGGATACTGTACCAAGTAGAAGTTTAGATGATTCATGGTTCCTGCTCTCCAGGAATTTATAATCGAGCAAATTATGTTAAATTTTTGAAAGGATAATATTTCCTACAGGAAATATAATTGGAGACTCAATATAAGCCAGCAGTTAAAAATAAAATTACACTAATTTCTTTTAACACACTTTCATAGTCAAGCATTATTTTTCTTAGATAAATTATGCACAAGTAATTTCTATCCTCAGTATAGTTGAAATGTTGGCATTGGAATTCATAGGAGAGACTTAGTGCACAAGTTTTCTATAGTCACAAGCCATATAAATGAGTCGATGGCATTTCTGTTCCTATTAAGTAACATGCTTTCATCTTTCCGGAGGATTATAAACATTGGTAAATAACCCACTGAATGAATTAAGAGTCTTTGCTTACAAGTTGTCATTGCCAGCTTTACTCATGATACGGTTTCTTACCTCATCCATTTACACAAAGGATGGAGTGCCCTACCACAAACAGGTCTAGTCATAAAGGTAACTAAATTCCAGTTTAGCTGCCCAGGGACAGAGTATTATAAGCACAGAGAAGTTACTTGGTGAGCATTTACTGAGTTGAGAAGCAAATATATTATTCTAAGAGTTCAGAAGATCTAATTTCAAGTCCAATGTTACCTACAGTAATTCATTTTCCCCACTTGGACCTCAACTTCTTTACTTGGAAAATAAGGAGGTTAAAATAGATGACTTCAAATATTCATTCTGGCTCTAATATTCATAACTTTATATATTTAGAGCTTGATGTAACTTGACCAAGGTTTACGGATTAATTCAAATATTCAAAGAAGTAGTTCTAGATCTTCTGTCCATTCTCCAACATTTAGTTGGAGCTCCATATAAAAAAAGAATTTTGTGGGAAAATGTTGCTCATTAAAAAGTGGAGGTAAGACCCAATGCAAAATCGTGTGTGTGTGTGTGTGTGTGTGTGTGTGTGTGTGTGTGTGTGTGTGTGTGTGAGTGTGTGTGTATTACAATGGTACTTATTAAAGATTTGTTAGAATTTGTCAGTTCATGCATGGATAGCATGTGCTAGGAACTTGTGAAAGTGCTAGGGACCCCTCAGGTGTTTACAATTGAGGGACACATTCCTTGGACTCTGTAGATTTCCTGTCTTCTGTCAGACTTTGCCATCTAATATCCCCTTGTGGATGAGAGAATGATTTGCTTACAGTTTCCTTGCAACTTAAAGCTGAATTGTACATTTCTTTATAGAGGAAAAGTTCCATGTCTGTCATTTTTTCTTGTCAATATTATTATTTGATTGATTGTGGAGATTTAGGAACTCTTAATTGTCCAGAGCACTCATGGCTGAGCACATGTGTAATCTTTTTTGTATTTATGATCAGTCTTTTGGGTCATGCAAACTTGGTAAACATTTAAGATATCCAGCAGGAAGTTGTTTTCTAGGGGGGAAATGATAATAGTCAGATTCTCACAATTGACCTAATCTGTGATTTTGGGAGATTGCTTGTCCAGTTCAAGGACTAATAATTTTCCTGAGAATAAACTTGGAAGAAGCAAGCAAAAAGGATAACTATAATCTATACATAATCCCAATATTTCTTCTACTTGGCTTGGAAAAGGAGTCTCCCAAAATATATCAGTATACAAACCAGTAAGATAGTAAAATCTTTTCTTAAGTGCTAAAAGTTCTGAACTAGTATTCTACATGCAATTCTATGTAACCTGGAAGTGCAGAATAATAATCTTAGGTTATTCCTACTGTATTTACAAATGAAATCATTGACTTTAAAGCAAATAGCATTTTTTAAATGCTGTTAGTTGAAAGAAGTGTAGTTGGCCTTCAGTATAGATCTCCTGTTTATCTTTACCCAAAGTATATTTTTTTCAAAATTTTATTTCTGAAGAGAAAAGTAAAATTTGAAAGGATCCCTAAAATGTACAATTACTTGGAATACAGAACTAGAAAAACACATTAAAGAAATTTCTATCAAAAGGGTGTCATTATTTAAAGAGAAAGCTGTACTTAACAGTTCAAGAAAATGTTAAGTAATGAATTCAGGGCCTTGGTCCATCTTTTAGCCTCATTTTTACAGGTAGAAATTCATGAATCATTAGTACCTTGAACTGTGAGATGGGTCATATGACAGTTAAAATAAGGTATCCACTGAGAGTCCATCCCAAACATAACAAAAGCAATAACTAATGTTACTACTATATTGCTTTAAAGTTTGCAAAGCACTTTACATATATTTTCTTTTTTTGCATTTGGATTTTTTTGTTTCTATTTCATTTTAAAGACATCTATTTTAAGGCAACCCTATTCCCATTATTCCTCTTATACAGAAGTGCCCCTCTCCCCAAATTTGTAACCCTTCCTCACAGTTTTGGAGATTTATTTTTTATGTTTTATTTCTTTCCTTTATCTAGTCACCCACTTCTCTTTCTTGTTTGTCTCTCAGTAAAGAAAGAAGAAACCTCTCTTGCTTTCTTTTGACTTCTTTTGTTAGTATGTTTTCATATTTTGCACATTTTTTCTAATACTCTTTTTTCCTGTCTTATCTATAAATTTTTTCTTTTATTCATAGACCTTATGCTTATTTATTCTTTCTTTAATCTCTGTGTACCTCCTAGAATTAAAGGTTCTAAAGTACCTATTTTAGTATTTAAGCAATTTCCATGTTATTACTTTTTAGATTTTGTATCCTCCAACAGTTTTTGTTTCCTTCTGATGTACCTTAGAAATAAGAGCATCGATTCCTGCGGGAAATGGAGAGATTACAAGTATTGCTCCATGGTAGACATTTTTCTGTGTCTCTACTTGTGAGTTCTACTTCTACCTCTTTCTATCACCATCACCTCATTTTCTTTCTTATTTCCCACTCAGAGATATATATAGGAGCTATGAAGGCATATAGCTAACAAAAAGGAATCTAGAAGAGGGAGTTGATCTCCTATACTCTACTTGGCTATGAAATTATTCACACAACTACAAGATTCTCATTGCTCCTGTGTCCTCAAGAATGAACCTCTTCCTTCTGATTAAAGAATAAAATCTTCCTTCTGAATCAATGCCCTCTAACCCTTCTAGAACCCCCAGGGGCTCTATCTGAGACAGGGCATTGTCACTGGAGACACAACTCTTCTTTAGAGTTAATGGTCTTAATATACCAAATCCTTGCAGATTATACCCATTCTGGTCTCTATGTCTATGTATTACAGAGTGGAGTGTCTATCTGTAGAATCCTCTTCCAGAACTGAATTCCTCCCCTCCACTGCTCTCTTCTACTTTCCTTTCCCCTCCCTTCTCTTCCCTTCCTCTTCCTCCCCACTCACCCTTAGTTCTCTGGTCAGCTGTTGCTCTATCATAGTCCCAGCCAGACCATATTTCTGCTTTCCTGTACCTCTACCTCTTCTCCACTGGAAGAAAAGTTGAATACTTCTGGGTTTTGCCACAGAAAAGGAGGGTGAGGGCAAGGGTAGGGTGTACCAACAGAGACAGCCTACAAGCAAATTGCTGAGTGGATCCCAGAGCCCAGGAAAGTCAGTTTGGTCCAACCATCCTATTGAAGTGTGGAGGCTAGCATTGGAGGGGTTACTGAACAAATGCATTAGGAATTAGGGATATTTTCTCCAGTGTTAATTTCTCAGGTGATTATCTCATTAGATATTTTGTTTTCTTGGCCTGTGGAGACAACTGCAAGGACTTTACTTCTTGCATATAATTCTTGGAAGGGGAGCAGTTTGAAGAGATTGTGAGGACTGGAGAAAATGTCAAATCTTCTATCTTAATGCTCACATAACTCAAGCTACATTCATTATTTTATTTTCTTCTTGTAATCTTATAAGATAGGCACCAGAGGAATTTTTATCTCTCTTTTACATGTGAAGAAACAAGAAAATTTATATGATTTCTCCTAAGGTCACACAGTAAGTCCAAGCACAAGCATCTAATTCCAAATCCAACACTCTTTAAATTGAGCTACACTACTTCCCATCCTTGCCTCACATTTTACCAAGTATGCAATTGCCTTTCTCTCAAGGTTTCATTTAATATTTTTCTTTCAAAAATATTCATGAAATTTAAATGACTGAGGATAATAGTACATAGATGTGTAATACCTGTTCCTGGTAAGGATGAGGCTATTATATTGAGTTTGACAGCAATGAGATAGAAAAAGGACAAAACTTATCTGTTTTGTCTGTGCTAAATATGGTTCCAATATGGTGGTTCCAATATGGTGACAACCTGAGGCCCAGGAGTGGTAGGTGGGGGTGGCACTATGCTATTCCATGAGGGTAAACCAGCCCAGGTCATAAAATAGAACAGGTTAAATATACCATACTGATAAACATTGGAATCAGGTAAGTGAGTAGCCTTTTCATTTACATACCTTTTTTTCCTCCCCTTTTCTTTCCCTCTCAGAGATGTATAAGAGCTTTGAAGGTATATTATATGTATTATATTTTATTTTATATAATTATGTTATTATATAACAAAGGGGAATCTAGAAGATGGAGTTGATCTCCTATACTCTACTTGGCTATGAAATTATTCATGCAACTACAAGATGCTCATTGCTCCTGTGTCTTCAAGAATGAACCTTTGGCTCTGATCAACAATGAAATGTCACCCCATTTTCTGAATGTGGTCTTTCTGCTCTAAGCCTTTATAGAATTTTAAGCTCAGGAAGCCATAGCCTCTGCCACCAAAGACCAAGACTCTCGACTTTATCCAATGGCAGATTCTGTTGAGAAACATGAACTATGTTAGATTACTAAAATGACGAGGCACTTGAATGGCATCATGAATAGAGTGCCAGACTTGAGATCAAGAAGACCTGAGTGTGAATTTTTCATCAGATACTTAATGAATCGGTGTCCTAGGACAATTCACTTAATCTGCTAATCTCATTTTCCTCATCTGTAATGTGAAAATACATTTAATACTTATCTCATATGGTTATTGTAAGGATCAAATCAGATGAGATTAATATAGGTAAAGTGCTTTGCCAAACTTAAAGCACTATATGTAGTGCTTTATATGTCAGTTTTGTTGTTCAGTTGTGTCTGAGTTTTCATGACCCCATTTGGAATTTTCTTGGCAAAACTACTGGAAAGATTTCCTATTTCCTTCTACAGTTCATTTTATAGATGAGGAAATTGAAGCAAACAGGATTAAAGGACTTGCCCAGGGTCACATAGTGAGTATCTGAGATCAGATTTGAACTCAGGTCTTCTTAACTTGAAGTCTGTAATCCTATCCACTGTGCCATTTAGCTGCCTAGAGTTATTATAATTATGACAAATAATTATAATAACATTTTTATGTAAACATATTTATTTTACATATTTATTTAAATGTATTTATTTAAATATATCTAAACATTTATTTAAATAATCTATGAATTCAAGTATCTTTTTACTTCATATTGATTTTTTAAAAAGTCATAATGTTTGATCAATTGATAAGTATTACTGAGGGCTAATCACCTAGATGGATCTTTAGGATTAAAAAAAAAAATGGAAAAAAAATATGGTGTCCCTTTTCTTGTGTTTAAGCTTAAACAGGCACTTTCTTGACTTCCTATGAGTTTTCAGCAACTTATGTCCTAAATGAGTATTTACTTATTGTCTGGACAATAAATGAGTCAGCTGCTGTACTTGTGACATGAAGATTTTTTGTTTTTCTCCTTTGGACTCCTCATAAAGTCAGTGCTTAGGCTTGGATATTCTGTAACAGGGTTTTGAGTTCCCAGGCCCATAATAATTTCATGGGGAAGAGCTAGTTAATACTAAGTGCCTGATGCATAACTCTTTAAAGTCAAACATTGTTTATTTTATTACAATATCACTTGCCTATGTGGAATTTTTTAAATGGTTTTCTTTTTTGTGTTTGTGCCTGTAATTAGTTACTTTATCCTTTTTTTAAGGCCTCTTCCAAGTTTATATTAAAAAACTGGAACACATTTTTGATTCATAATTGCTTATGGGTCAGTATACTTGTGCCTTCACTAAAAACATACCAATCCTGTGGGTTTCACAGCCTTATTAATTTTTGACATGATGGTGATTCATTGTTTGTGTTCCTTGAGTTCTTAGGCTTTCTTTTAAGTACAACAACCATTGCCAAGCTAGAATTTTTTAATTAGGCCAAAATAATCCTTATACTTAGTGTTTTGATAACTAAAAGATCAAATGAAATAATATTTGTAAGGCACCTGGCACATGGTAGTTGTGTGATGCATGCTTATTCTCTTACCTTTTCCTCTTCTCTAAAAGTTTAATTTACTTTGTGGTGAACATGAGGTAATGTCAAGATTTCTGGTCTTGGAGCCAGTGCATACCTGAATTCAAATTCACCTTTGACATGTATGAGTTATATGACCCTGATCACTTACCTCTAAATGTATAAATATAAATTAAATGTGTAAACAAATTATAACATTATCACTAACCACCAATGATGAGAAGTCATCAGACCTGGCATGATGGACCATCTTATCCCTCTCCTTGCAATGAGATGCTGGACAGAAAACGCAGAGACATCTGTTTTTAGGTATGGCAATTGGGTGGATTTATTTGACTTTACTGTAATTATTTGTTACAAGGTCTCCTTCCCCCCATTTCCCTTCAGTTAATTGAAGGGGAACCATGGGGGAGGGGATGCTACCTAGGGTGATAGCAAACAAAAGTGCAACATTTTGTAAAATGCACTGAAGAAAGCACAGATGAGCAGGACAGTTTTGAAAGTAATGTGCAGACTATATTGCATACTTTAAAAATGAAATGGAGATTCATAGTTTCATGCGGAATCCCTTTTTCGCACTTTTGTGTGAGTGTAAATGTTTTTTTTTGTTTAAGTTCAGAATTCTGTATGTGTGTACACAGATTCATGTTTACATATATTTGTATGTGCAAACATAACATATAACACTCACTGTATCACTATGGGCAAGTCATTTAATTTCTTTAAACTTTTGGTTACTTTCTAAGACATAGCTACTGTGATTCTGGACAAGTCACTTAACACTGTTTGCCTCAGTTCCTCATCTGTAAAATGAGCTGGAGAAAAAAATGGCAAACCACTGCAGTATCTTTGCCAAGAAAATCTCAAATGGAGTCACGAAGAGTCAGACATGACCAATTTATAGGCCAAGTTTTAGAGCTTTGACCTAAGTAAGTAGAAGTCCCCATGCCACAAAACCAAATATTGAAATGTGGCCACAATTGTGACTTTTTTTTCTGTTCTGGATTGTCATTGGAATATGAATGACATATTTGGGGAGAGGAGAGAATGGTAATGAGAGTAGAAGGAATAGCGGGCCATGGCATACTGTGTAATTTCTTCTGTGCTTAGAATCCTGTTGATGGCCCAGTGCTCTCATCTCTCCAGGGATGGTTCTGATTTCTACATTATTTTCGACTTTCTAAAATGTAAAAGTGAACTTGGTTCTCATTTTTAACTTAAAATTATAATTTATATAGCACTCTAAACATTTTTATGCAAAGCTCTTTCCCCTTGACAACCATTAATCATATGTCATATCATGTTAAGGGAAAAAAAGAATCTTAATCTTTTTCTTTGTCCAAAAGTACAAAGAAAATCCCAACTTTTTACTTCCTCCACTCCATTCTGCTGAACCTAGCTGAGGGTGCTACTGGACACCAACAAATTTCTAGTTCAGGAAAATTCACCAAGCTACCTCTTATCCATGTTTTTCCACAGCACTCTATTGTAGGTGATGGGATTTAATGTTAACTGCCTTCCTCCTTTCTTCTTCTCTCCCTCAATACAGAGAAAAAAGAGCTCTACAGGGGCCTGAAAAACCCTGACACAGCTTCTCCCACCCCACCCCCCACCCTGCCACATCCTTATTTTTCTTTGGTGACAGTCCCACATTATTTCTCTTATTTTTTTTATTCTTAGTTGAAAGGGACCCTCAGTGCAGGGTTGGTGTCAATAGAAGACTTCCTTTCTATTTTGTATGTTTATTTAGTCAGTAAAATTTTAACCATGGTGTCATGAATTTTTTAAAGCTATCACTTTGAAACAAGGACCTTTAAAAACTAAAGTAAATTTAACTGTACCCAAATTAGTTTCCAGGTTGTCTAACCCTTATGGGGAAATTTTTGAGATGATGTAAAAATCATGCATTTTTAAAAAATGAAAACAATTTTAAATGTTGACAGAAGAGAATATGAGTTTTCAAATTAAAATAAATTAATTAAACAGTTAATTATAAATTACAACTGAATCATGTAGAGAATGAAAGATTTAAGAAATTTCTTGAACATATTAGGCAACTAACATTCCTTTTTTTTTTTGCAACTAACATTCTTGAAGAAACTTTTCCTATCTAGAATTTACTACTTATAACTGATGCAATGTTATTCAAAGAGTTAAATGAAACCTGGAGGGAAACTAATCTAGAAAACAATGCAATTGGATAATGACTCCTATATTTGGAGGTCAGACATGCCAAATAACCCTTTAGCACAAAAATCTGGGCAAAAAAAAAATTTCCAAGAAGCCAAAATCCTTGTTCCAAAACTTATGCACTTTTAAAGGAAAATACATTAGGCCATCACTCAGAGCTTATCTAATGGTTTACACACAATTCTAAGGAGCTTTGTTTTGGTTTCAACAGGCTCTAGAGATGTGATCTCTCTACTGAACTACTCTTGATAAAATGAAATAATGCATTCAAAGCACTATTTTTGCTTTCAGCAATTGTTCTACAGCATTTTTGTCCTAAAGTTTTAAAGTTATAATAAAACTTGTGGGCCCTCTTATCTGCTACTCTCTTTGTACTGACTGTACACTTTCATTTATTATCCTATCATGATGTGTATGTTTAGGTTCATGTACTGTGAGACATCCACTGTTGAGTTTCTCAAGAAAAAGACTACATTTCAATTCATCTGAATAGTAGTTTCCTGTTTTGTTCTTTATGCCTATTTTTTAAAAAGCTAGTTTTTCAGTCCAGAGCATTTAGAAGCAGCGAATTAGAAAGGAAGAGAACGAAGGAAGGTAAAGGCAAATAGCAAGCAAAGACACAACCACTTCAAAACAAAAGAGGAAAAAGAACAACTATGAAAATTAGAAATAAGAATTCCAAATAAGCAATTTTGGTCCTTTTAGTGGAGGAGTAAATAGACCTCCATAATCTATACTGCCCATTTGTCTCCATGCTTTTATAGCAGCTGCCCCCCATTTTTGGAATGTTTCTTAACCCCTTCATTTCTACCTCTTGGAAACCCCAGTTTCTCTTAGGAGCCACCTGAAGGCAAAATGCCTTCTCTATTCCAATTAGATGATAGTGTTTTCATCTCTAAAGTTTTATTGTATTTACTTTGTATGTGTTTTTGCTATATCTATCATCTATCCATCATCTATCTGTTATCTCTCTCTCTCTCTCTCTCTCTTTCTCTCTCTCTCTCTCTCTCTCTCTCTCTCTTTCTCTCTCTCTCTCTCTCTCTCTCTCTCTCTTCTCTCTCTCTCTCTCTCTCTCTCTCTCTCTCTCTCTCTCTCTCTCTCTCTCTCTCTCTCTCTCTCTCTCTCTCTCTCTCTCTCTCTCTCTCTCTCTCTCTCTCTCTCTCTCTCTCTCTCTCTCTCTCCCTATCATCTATCTACCTGGTGTCTTCCCATAGAACATATGCTCCTTAAGAACAGATCCTATTTAATTTTTGTCTTCATGTCCCCAGCACTTGGCACAACACTGGACACTATGATTGGCTCTGATTAATTGGTATATATCTTAGTAGCCCCTAAAGACAATGTGATATAATTTATTTTCATATTTTGATCCTAATTTACTCCTAATTGACTTCATGCTTTAAAAAAACAATTTTCAGAATATTTTGCTTTGTAAAATATGGGAATATGGAATCCAATTTAGGAAAAATTTTCTGGATCATAAAAATTTAGTTTGTAAGTGACCTTGGAGATCATTTGATCTTATTTCCTCATTTTATAGATAAGGAAATTGAGGCACTGGGGTTAGATGACTTGCCTAACAGTCCCACAGCTGGTTAGTGGGGAAAATAGGATTAGAGCTCATGCTTCTTGACTCCTAATTAGTATTTTCCCTACTATATCAAAATATTTGGGAGTTAAACTTCAATTTTGTATAAAATTAGCATATAGAGCAATTTATTCCCTGGCTATAATGGATAAATGATTAGTTTAGCTTCTAAGTATGCCAAATATGATCTTTAAACAATAGAACATTTTTAAAAATTAGTTGTTTTAGGACACTAATTACAGATGAAATGTTGACTACTAGTAGAGGGGAGAAAACTGATCCTTTACCCAAACTTATTTTAAAAAAGCTAGTTTTTCAGTCCATAGCATTTAGAAGCAACAAATTAGACAGAAAGAAAAGGAAGGAAGGTAAAAACACATAGCAAGTCAACACTGCAGTCTACCTGTTAAGTCTGGGCAGTTCGTCTGCATGCCATCAGTTCCTTTCAGGTGTCAGCATAAGTCTTTCCCAAAGGGACCTACATTCCACCCATCCTGCCCCTCAGTTTTAGGTATTTTCTGTGCTAAATTTTTTGATGCTTTTGGCAACAGCTGGGAAGTTTCAACTTGTGCACATGTGGCAGATTTTTTCTTTCTGGAATCTGTCATCTGGTGTGTATTATACTTGGGCCTCAAAGATTCCTATTTCTTTCTGAGAGTGACCCAAGGTGTTAATTGGACTCTTTAAATGTAGATGGAACCCATCTAATTAATTCAGATAGGGAGCCCATCTATATCAGATATTTTCAGAGAGATATTTCAGATAAATTGTTTTGTATAGCCATAGAAATAAAAAATCAATAGTATTTCTACCAGAGATATTAAGGAAAGTGTTTTAGAGATGATCTCCTACTCAGTTCCATCATTTTACAGTAATAAACATTAATAAAACCAGTTTATGCAAATACAATGACCTAAGCTTGCACAGTTAGCTCGTCTCAGATCCAGTCCCTGAAGCCCAGTCATTTGACTGCTAATCACACTATCTACTTTGAGGAGGATTCCTTTCTTCTTTTATGTTTTCTTCAGTTTTTTTAAGAATCCCATGTGGCCCAATGTATAAGATACATGTATGGGCTTCAGAATTGTAGCATATAGCAAAGAGGTTAATAGGTTCTAATTCCAGTCATATTTCTTATTGGAGGGTTTCCTTGAATCTATGCACAACTAAAGAAATGCATTTTTTTTCGTAGGGTACTCTTGCTCCCTGAGAGCAAATTGAAGCAGGTAGCTCCCAAATTAGGAGACATGAACTGGTCCATGAAGATTTCTCGATATCCTTTAGATAGAGTTTCAAACAACAAAGCAACAAAATTGGCACATAAAATTTGTTCTGATATCACAAAAGATAGTGGAAGATGGAGACTAGCAGTTCACACCTGTAATTTCTTGATGGATACGATGTTTTTAGATGCCTTTTTCATCATGTTCTCACAAGATCTCTGTGACTTTACATGCCCAGGGTTCAGAGTCTCCAAAATCTGAGGCAGAATGTTTCCTCTGAAGGGCCCTTGACTCTGAAACTTCTCTTTACCCTTATCCTGTCAGAGTTTGTTGACCTTTGGGGTATTGTGCACAATATATCTTTCTGCTCCAGCATTCTTTACCAATTAGTGCTTTGGCTCTTTATTGAAGGGGAATTCTAACTGCTGGATTCCATTTAACTGTTGTGTTTGCCTTATGTTCTTATTTCAAGGGTCTCCATGCAATGACTACATTTCAAATTTGATTAAGTAAACTATCATAGGAGTATTGAGGATTGGGCCCTGCTAGCTGTTAAAAATATTAATAAGCTTTCAAGTGATCTATGACCAGCTGTAATTGGTTGGAGGAAAAAACCGTCACTGGTTACAAAAGTTTTGAGGATTTAGAGATAAGGAGAGTATAATGTGGAGTCTAGGAACTGACAAGGAAAATGTAGAAGAAAAAATACTTGTATATAATTCACTCAAAGGAGAGAAAATATGAAACTTGTAGATAATTCATAGCTTTAGTTGAATGCAGGACTTTTGCAAGGTTGAGTTTTGCATCATATTCATCATGATGAGAAATTAGGAAAGTATGCTAATTTTTAATTTAGAACAGCTGGGGAACACAATTCATGGAGTGAAAGCTTATCTTCTTGTCTGTCAGCAAGTGTTTGCAGATGTCATATGAAACATTTTAAGTACAATTATAAAACTAAATGGAATGCTCAGAGGTGATTCAAGAAATATGATTGGCTAACAGAGAGTACTAATTCTTAGGAAATACTCTGTCCAACACTAGTTTTTTAATGTATGCAAGCTGCTCTTTTACCTTTTCAAGTGATTATGTCTAGTTTTTTAGGGGTTAAATAGCCACCCCAAAGTAACAAGTAAGGGGGGAAAGATTCTGTTTCAAATAAAAGCCAGCTTTAATCATTTGTTTATAAATACACAGTAAACGAAAGCTCCTTTTTCATTAAGCAGTTGTTTCCCCAGGTCTGCAAGTGTCTAAGCTGCAGCCTGTACTCTAGGCTGCAGCCATGTGATAAAGATTGCTATCTTACATGGGAAAGGCCTCTTCCCTAATGATTGCTTTCATCCCCTTTGGGCTGTTAATCATTTCCTTGACTTTTAGCGGGACTTTCTTTAATTAAGCTTTGTCACATAATTTTCTAATGGTTGAAAATTAAATTGATACATCATTAGAATATTTGAAAATCAATAACATTTATTTAGTGTCCACTGAGTACTTAGCATTGGCATCTATTCTTGAGAGTTTCAATGAAAATATGAGACTATTTCCTGGCCTTGAGTGTAATCTGATACTTATTAAATTGATTAGATACATGGAAATATGGTGCTATTTTGTGGCTTAAGTGACATAGTCATTCTTTTTCTTGAACTAGCAAAAGATATAAACATTGTCATGTAAAGATCTAGAAAATATAATTGGTAAATATCCATTAAAGAAATGGATGCAACTAAACCCTGGAAAACAAAATTGACTCGTGTATTTTAAATAGAGAATGCATGCTGGTTGCCATAAATGGACTTCTTTTTCCATTTCCTGGGTCATAGAGGTTTACATTTGTCAGCCTCATGTTAAGACTGTTAGAAACCTAATTATTTCCTTATTATACTGCATCTAAAAGGATAAACTATTTTAAAAGAATAAAACTATGGATTTTACTTGTAGGTTGTTCTTAAATAGATGTAATTCTCTCATCTTACTGAGGCTAGTTTAGAGTCATACAATGTTAACCTTGAAAGGGACATAGATCATCTGATTCATCTCTTCCATTTTATCAGTAAGAAAATCAAGGCCCTAAGAGATAATATTGACCTCCAGAGGTCACATATAGAATAGTTCTTAGGCAACTTATAATAAATACCCTAAATATTGTTTTTCTATAAAACTTGACTATTGATGCCAGATTTCATATACCTTTAGTTTTTTTTTAATTCTTAACCTTTTCTCTTAGCCTCCATACTGTATATTGGTTCCAAGGCAGAAGAGCAATAGGAAATAGGGACTAGGCAATAGGGGTTAAGTGACTTGTCCATAGTCACACAGATAGTAAGTATATGAGGCTAGATTTGATCCCAGGATGTCCTGTCTCTAGATCTGGTTCTATATCCACTGAGCCACCAAGTTGCCCCTTATCTTTTAGTTTTTATAACTTTTTTTCCAATTAATTATTTGAACAAATCTTTATTTTAAACAGTTAGTTTGAGAGTAGCAAAAAATAAATTTCAAGATATGTTCTGAGATGCTTTATATTATATTTATACATAAATATATTGAGCATGTCAAAGAGTAAGACATATCAATGAGTATTTTTAATACTTTTATTTTTTAATTTCCCATTTTTTACTTGGTAGAGGAGGTACAAAATAAATTTAATGACAACTCATTTATTCAATATCTTTAGAGACTAAGGTGATGATAGTAACTTTCCAAGTAACTAAAGCTTAATTTTAAAAATATTTCAACTTTATAAAATTTAATGGTTGTAAGAACCCTTTCTAAGTTCTATTGCATAATTCTTGGGATAGGAAGCAGTTTGAACTGGACACAATTTAACCTTTCTTCAGAAGTCAAGGTCATCATTCAAAGCACTGATAATTGTCATTTATCTATCTTTAGTATCTGATCTTTGCTACCTCCTTTTCTGCTTATATTGTCCACAATTTCTGCTGCAGTTTGTTTTTTCTCTTTTTTTCACCATTATCTCTGATTTTTTTTTCTTTTCTCCTATTTACTCCACATACACTTCTGATTTTTTAATAATGGGATTTGGTTTTTACAATCATTTTTAGCCAATGTAAAGACATTGAAGATAGTGTATTAAAACAAGGTATAAAATCAGGAAGCATTTATCAAGCACCTACTATGTATCAAGCATTGTAGTAGGCAACAGAGATACAAATTTAAAGAATAATAATATCTTCTACTATGAAGAATGTCACTGGCTCTAGAATTCAGGAGAAAATGGAGTGTAGGATAGATCAAATTTGAGAAATTTATTAGTGCCTTCAAGGGCCATTTTCCTTTGTAGGAATTAAATGTATGGTTGGACTAAATATGAGAGAATGTGGTGGTTGCCTTTTTAAAATATTATACCTCAAGTCAAAATGACTTTCAATAGTTTTTATTTACAAAATAGGTGGAGAGAGTGAAAGTTCAGAAATACAAAAAGAAGGTAGAGAAGATATTTATTCTACTACACTAAAAATTGCTCCAGTGCTCAACTCAGCCCAGCACAACTTGTTAACTTTTAACCAAAATTAATCCCTCTCCAGAAGTCAGGAAAGGAAAGCCAGCTATTCACTCACCCAAGTTCCCTCCAAGAGGCAGTTCAAGCTGAAGACAACAACCTGTCCAGGATGACTCCTGAACTGACCTCTAACACCAGAAATTCAGGGCTTTTATAGTAACTTTTTGTCCCTTCCCCTCTTCATAAGGGCCAATCACAGCTTTCAAATTGTCTAGCACTGCCCAGGGGGTCAGTGTCTTGTGGAATCCACTTCTCATCCTCTAGGTATAAACTTTTATCAAAAGGATTCACAGTTTCCTTACTGATTGAGTTGTTACCCACTTTAGCAAATGACTTAAAAACACTCTTACTTAGTGTCTGGTGAGGTACTAAGTAGGAGTACTAAAAGAAAGTCTGATTCATACTTCACAGCCTGGTGAGGTACTAATTAGGGGTACTTAAGTTAGTGTTAACCAAGAGTTGACTCAGAATAGACAAAGAGAATAAAGAATTCCCTTTCACACCCTAAAGCAAATAACTATACACCCTTTAAAATCCTAATATTCTTCCAATGGTGGTCTGTAGCTGTAAATAATAAAGCTTCATGGTTTCTAAATAAATAAATTGTGGATCGCTCAAAGAGCAAAGAAGAAACACATGGGAGGATTAAATATTATCTATATAAAATATTACAAATAATGCCATGTTCAAGAAAAAATATAAAAAATAAAGCTGGGGACATATATACATATATATATATATATATTTTTTTTTTAAGAAAGAAGTAGGTTGCTCTAGTACCCAATAATGTTTTTTAAAAATTGAGAAGAAAGCTCCTACCACATTAATTTGACTTCTTATGAAAGATTTATATGGCATAAATTATGTGTATAGTTGGATGTATAATCTTCCCCAGGAAATGGTCTATATCAATGTCTTTTCTCTTAACCATTTCTCATTTTGTTTAAATGGGAGTGATTTTTTTTCTAATTTTCTTCTAATTTGGTTTTGAGTTTGAGCTTTTCTCTAAAAAGTTGGGGAAGGTTAGACTACACATAGATAGGTAGTTTGGGAACAGCTCTTAAATGAGAAATCTTTTATAACTAAATCTTATTATCCTTAAGGTTTTTTTGTATGTATTAGCTATTATCTGTGAACTTTTAAAATTTACTTTTATGATGGTAAAGATGCATGTTTAACTATGTCCAACATTCCCCTGATATTAATGAAAAATATCTCAGAAAGTACTTTTAGGGGGGCAGCTGGGTGGCTCAGTGGATTGAGAGCCAGACCCAAAGATGGGAGGTCCTTGGCCTCAGCCACTTCCTAATTGTGTGACCCTGGGCAAGTCACTTGACCCCCCCCCCCACCCAATTGCCTAGCCCTTATCACTCTTCTGCCTTAGAACCAATACACAGTATTGTTGGTTCTAAGACAGAAGGTAAGTTTTTTTTTTTGTTTGCTTGTTTGTTTTTTTAAAGTACTCTTAGTCTTTTGCATTGGACACAACTTGTTTCTTTGCTATGCAAGAGCTTTAAGTAAGGTAGTTCATTTTTAGTGAAAGATTGTAGCTTCTTTCCCCTCCCAAGCTGTCAGTCATAGAATAAATGCTGGAATTGAATAATATCATAATTACTTCTTTTATATTTTCCCTCATTCCTCACTACATGCAATGCATACCCACTCTTTTGAGGGCATTATGTCTTGGAGTAATGCTAAGATATAATCTGCTATAGCTACACAGAAAGTAGAAATTAGGAATTAGTTTTTAGATACTTATAGATACTCAATACTTATAGATAATGATTACTTATTCCCCAATTCCCTCCAATGAGAAATCCCAGTGATGAGAAGCCAGTAATATATTTTTTGGGTTTTTTATTGTCTTTTTTTTCCTTTTTGTAACATCACAAAATTGTGTTGGATTCATATTTATTCTCATAATCTGAAACATAAAAAATTAAATTAATAGAGTAACTAGGTAGTTCATTTGATTGAGAGCCAGGCCTTAGAGATGGAAGGCCCTAGGTTCATTTTTAGTCTCAGACAAATCCAGCTCTATGACTCTGGGCAAGTCACTTAAGCCTCATTGCCTAGCTCTTATTCTTATTCTTCCCTGCAGGTAATATACAGTACTGATTCTAAAATGGAAGGTAAGGGTTTAAAAAAAATTGGACTATTTTCAGAGTTTTTAGACAGGGCAATCATTTTTCCAGAAAGAGTACTGTGGGTTGAATTTTCACAAGTATTTATTATAAACTAAATATTTTATGCCTCTATTTTTTGGATCATTATCTCCTAATCTGGTCATACTTTGATTTTAAATCAATCTCCTTTAATCTGTGCCATCAGTACAGATGTCTCTAAGGCCTTCTTTGTATCTACTCTGTACTAATCTGGTATATGCTGATTTATATATATATATATATTTTTTTTTTTTTCTCATTAGAAAGCCTATTCAGGGTAGGGGCTGATTTTTGCTTTTCCTTTGTATCTACAGCACTTAGCACATTGTCTCAAAATAGTGATTTTGAAACACTTTTGAGTTGATTATTTGAATTGTGAATACTAGGTATATTTAACTAGAAGGGGAGGACTTAGTGGGAATTTTTCTCCAGGGTCCTTATATGTGACCAGTGTTTCTTTTTTAGGGCATAGTATATCTTCCTTCATTCTTCATTCTTCCTCCACCCAGAATTCTGTCACCTTGGAACTTGTTCTCCCATCCCATTTTCCCCTACATCCTCCATAGTAGGCTCTCTGGATATAAACCATCCTCTCTCATGTTATCTTTTACATTTTTTTTTTTATGGTTGGACTTTGATATTTTAATTGGTGGTTGCCAGGGATTTAATTTCTAAATCCCAAAATGAATTACTAAAGTAGAATGTAATTTATGGTAGTTTTATTTACAATAGAGGGAAAATATTAAGGAATGAGAGAGAGAGAGAGAAAACTCCAGCTTCCTCTGAGTGAGGTAGAAATTCTAAGGCCCTAATCAGAGAAAAGTAGTCTCAAGATGATGGGTCTTTCTTGGAGGTTCACACCTCCAGAAAGGGCAAGGAACTAAGTCAGCCTTTGAACTCACCAGGGTGACCTTCTAAAAGGAAAGCAGTCTGAGGTCTCCTGCATGAGCTCCTCCTGGGATCCAGTTCCACAGCCAAGGGTGTTTCGCTCCAACTGAGTATCTGTCTTCCAGTTCAACTCCGGAGTAACTGATCTTCCAGTCTCTCCTCCAAGTGACTGATTCCTTGATTTATTCTGATCCTTGTGTATCTTTTTTCCTTTATTTAAAGACCTTTTTCTCTTGTGTCACTTCCCCTGAATTTTACGTCTACCAATCACAGCAGACACTCCTCTCCAGGACTGCCCATTCTTTCACACCTGGGTCACAGACCTCCTACTCAATATATGAAAGGAGTGTTCACACCTTTTTGTAGTTAGTTAACACCTTTTGTAGTTAAAATGAGAAGATCTACTTTAGATATGGAGTTAATACTTTTGGGGATTATAATCTAAAAATAGATAGGGGATTACAATTTAATGTTCCCAATAAAGGAAGAGCTAAGTACTTTAATTGTTGTAATCAGGAGATAGCCAAATCCAATCTTCACATATCATTGTATCCTAAGCCAAATTGCCCTCTCCACCTACCCCCAATCTCCACCCTAACTGACTGTCCTAAAAGGGCAAAAATCTTGCTTATGGTTCTGGGTTCATACAGTACTTTTTTGCATACTAATTCAAATGTGAAATATTTTTAAAATGTTTATTAATTTTGTTTTGGACAAATTTATGTATGTATAATTTTATCAACATAGGACAACCCCCATTATGTAAACATCTATTCACACAGATAAAAATTAATTTATAACTTTTAGTCTTAGAGAGTTGCCAGGGGCTCTAGGAAATTTAATTTCTCACACATAGTCGCTAGTATGTGCCAGAGGCAAGACTGAAAAACAACTCTTCCTTATTCTAAGACAGGGTCCCTACAACTTGGAAATATTCTGAGGTTTATGATTCTGTGACATTTTCAGGGTATTTTGAGGCCCCATATCTCTTTACAAAAAAGACTGATTGCTAGCCTTCTGCCATTACCCACCCAACTTCCCTTGGCACTCTAAGGTTTGTGATTAAGGAGATAATGTTGGAAAACAGGTGGTTGGTTATGTTGATTACTTTTTTTTTTCCAGGTAAGCCCCTACAAATGAAGTACAAGTCAGGGAGGAAGGGAAGGATGAAAGAAAGAAGAGATGTGGAGCAACAATGAGAATGGTTCCTTTACCCTTTTATTATTTTATCACAGGCTAAAAAACTGGTTGTGTTATTGCAACATTAAGAGATACCTGCTAGATAATAATGTTGCCAGATGGAATATTAGTCTCCATCAATGTTTTGTTTCCTGATTTCATGAAAATTTGTTTTTGTCTCCCCCCCCCCACCCTTCTCTCCTCTCCAACAAGTGAATTAATTTACATATCAGCTCTTCCTTATTTTTTCCTGATTATCTTATTCTTGATAACTAATGATTATCTTTTTCTGCAATGCTCCATAAATTTTTTATCTTCACAGAAAAGTTCTTTCAATAAGATTGGACAGAATGACATTAACTGAAACAAACAAAAAAAAATTTAATGTAATTAATTAGAAAAGCTTTTTCCCCTCCCTGATGGGCCAGTATCTAAAACCCTTTCCACAAAGTCAAAGCTGGAAATGTTTTGCATTTGTACCTTTTAAGAGTCTATTTTAAAAGATAATCTATTAGTTCTAAACATCAGCAAAAAGTACTAAAGTCAATAAATGGCCACTGTAAAACATAACTTTCCTACTCCATTTTAGGCAAATTAGCAGAGGAGGAATTAAGTAAAAAAAAAAATTATAATCATACTGATATTCAATTTATCCCTTTAATTGGAATTTTCTAGGGCACAAAAGTATCTGCTTTTCATGTTGGTGGACATTTTTTGATGGTTTGTTAAGTAACTCTACCACCATAGGAATGTGCATTGTTGTGGGCTTGGCAAGGATAATCCTGAGACCAAATTCTTTTTCAAAGTAAAAAATGGCTTGTTATTTTTCCCATTATATTAAACTGGATAGGATAAAGATTTGTAAAAGAGAACTTGAATATGTTGTACTTATTTTAAAAAATTAACAACCATTATCAATATGTAAAAGTAGCCCACTAGTCTTTAAACTTTATTCCAGACTCTACTCCATCTCATGGGAGTCCAGGAACCAGCAAAGATGATGGCTACTTTTTCAAGATAGTGATTGGGCTTGTGTGTTTTGAGGGTATCGGATTTCCTGACAGCCTTTCTTAGAGAAAAGGGAAGGGGAAGGGGGGCAGTTATCAGTGAATATACTGGCCAGAGGCCCAGACAGGTACCTAGTTGTACACAGTAATATTTCCAATGCTTCTCTGGGTTTGTGCCCATTGTTTCATTTGGAAGCCTGTTGTTAGGTTCATACTAGTATTCGGTTTCTTGGCAATAGGAGAATCATTGCTAAAAGTATCTTAATCTGAGAGACTATTGGTACATGCTACCTAAAAAAGGTCAGGGGGACAGATAAGCACTTTTTTCATTGTTTGCCTGAAGTGAGAATATTTATAGAATATAGAAACAAAGGAGGGATTGATGCCTGCAGTTCTCTTCAGATAGGATTAGATTCAGATAGGATTAGATTCAGATAGAATACTTAGTTAGGATGGGAAACTTGGAATCAGGATACTGGAATTGATATTGATCCCATTGGCTGAAGGGACTTAAGACGCTTTTCAGGGTGCTTCTGGACCAGCATGCAATGCTTCTTCCACCAGTCTCTTGAACTTCCAGGGAATAGGCCTTTTTCCAGGGCTAGTGGCAAACCAATGAATCGGGACCATCCATTTCACATGGAACAGCTAAACCCAGTCTTGTAAGGTAGAAGAGAGAAGGGGAATATAAACCCTGGTATCCTGTCAAAAATAAAAGAAAGACCTTCTGCCTTCTTGATCCTTCAGGAGAGTTGTCAAACTCAAATAGAAACAGAAGGGTACATAAGAATCTCAGAAAGCTTAGAATGTTGACTTAGAAAACCATATATTAACATTATCTCTGTTCTATTTCATTTTTATTCATTTTGCTAATTCTTTCTCAGTTAAGTTTTAATCTGGTTGGGCAAAGTGGGGCTCCCAAGTGGGCAGTACATTTGACACCTCTATTCTCCAGGTTTTGGAAACTTCCCATGTGTAAGAAACTGGAGCCTGGAGTAATAAAAATGGCTTGCCTATAGACACAGAAGCAATAAGTAGAACAGGATTCTCCTCCAATTCTAATGACTAAATCCATTGTTCTTTTCACTTCAACACAGTTTCTACATGGTTCAAAGTGAATCAACCAAAGACTTCTGAGACTGCTTTATGGCCAGTTTACTTGAGGGTTAGGAAGATGAGATGCTTACCTAAGCTCACGTTTGCCATGCAAACAAAACACTTATGAAGCTGCTGCACAAATGGTGAAACCTTCCAAATATCACACAGAATTGTAAATTCTTACATTTCAAGGAACTTTGTCCTCTACTATTACAGACAGTGCTTCCATATCCCCAAGCCCATTGTTGCACTATGGATTACCATATTAATGGATGTGCCTAGCTAGAGATGCAGGTGACCCTGAAAGGGCAGTCACTTGCTAGTAAAGGTGATACTATAAAATGGGTTTCATTTTATTTTGAGACAGAAGAGACTTAAAAGGTTAGTGAATCTCATTTCTTTATGTAATAGCTGAGGAGAGCTAAAGCAGTGAAGTGATTTGGCTAAAGAAGTATAAAATCAAAAAAAAAAAATCAAGACAGGATGAGTGATTTGTCCAACTTCACAAAGCCAATTAGGGACAGTCAGAAAGAGAACCCATGGCTTCTGTGTTCTAATCTTGTGACTTCATCTTTCTATTAGTTCCAACTTAAAAATTAAGTAAATAAAAATAAATCCAAGTTGATTTGACTCTAGGAAATCAGCTAACTAATTATAAATTATTTTCACTTACTTTCCATCCCCTTGTCTGCATTCTCTATATGTTATATCACATAGTATACTTTGATGAATCATTAGAAGCCCAATGATTAACATTTCACAATTAAGAACAGAGAAAACCCACAGGTTATACATATTGCATCTGTGAGCCTAGAAATAATTGAAGTTACTTTCAATCCACAAGTTAGTATCATTTATGAAGAGTTTCATAACTATCTTTAAAAATTTGTGGATTTAAGGAATGTAAGCAACTAGTTTGGAGTTCTGTGTCTGCACTTGGAATGATGATAATCACACATACATATCACCAGCAATGGTGGCAGCTGAGTCCTCCTTCTCCATCCCACTTCTACCATAAATGGGTTTCCTTTAAGTTATAAAATGATAGGGTAGGCCAAAATTATGGGTCATCATATCTGAGATTAGTCAACACAGATTAGGATTTATGTAAAATGAACTGTTTTTTAAAACTATCTATCTATCCATCTATCTGTCCTCATTATCATCACATCAGAATCACCTATCATCTCTCTATATCTGTCATCTCTATTGTCTCTAGTTATTATTCTATTTATCATTATCTTGTTATCAGCTATCACCTATCTCTAGCATTTCTAGTGGTCAACTCTTTCTACCTGCCATCTTTCTTGATTATTCTAATTATCAATCTATCTTTAGCTTTAGACAAATCCGCTTGTCTTTCTACCTCCACTTGACAAAGCAGGAGAGAATATGATAGAACTCCAAAAGCCATTCCATTCCATCCTGAAGTTTTTTGGGTCCACCTGTAGTGTCTTTACATATTCCTAAATAGTATGAACCCAGATTGCCTTCCATATTGTTCTGTGCTCTACTTATAAAAAAAAGGAATAAAAACAACATACAGAAGAAACAATGATTGTATTCCCAGCTTCTGCTGAGAGTATTCATAAATGTAAATCCTAAAGAACAATATAAACCAACAATTAATGTAGGAAGAATTTTCCATTTGAAACCAGAAGAGCTGGGTTCATATCCTGGCTCTGCCACTTATACCCATTGGACTTTGGACAAATCATTTAACTCTCTGAAACCAAGGGCTTATACTAGAGGATATTGCAAGTCCCTTCTAGCTATAAATGCTATGAAATATGTTTATCTCCTATGTGGACACAAGTGAAATTCATTTCATATAGGCTTTTGTTGTATATATGGAGGCAATATAAAATAGACAGGTCTAGAGTGCTAGACCTGTAGTCAAGAAAACCACTTTTTTACTTAGAACTGGAAGGAATATCACTAGTTGGAAGGTAGGGCAAGACAGGATAGGAAAGGGTCTTCTTGCTTAAATATTTACATATTGTATCTGTTATAGTATATATGCTACCTACACACACACACTCACACTCACTCAATAAATGTATATACACATATATGGATTTTCCACATATTAATGCATACATCTATCCACATGAATATTATACAATATATAGATATTTTTCTAATGGATTCTTAGTTTCTTTGCAAAACTAATGATTATGTGTGCATGAATCATTCCCATATGTGGATATTTACATAACATGTGTATATGTTGCCATGCCCACCATTATGTATGTGCACATTCATAAAGGCACAGTGAACTCTATACCTATACCCCTGTCTGCATGCATACAAATATGTAGGGACTCACACAGTGAACATGTCTGATTCTCACCATAACCTTATGTGTGTCTATACACATATATAATATACCTATCAATAGACATGTTATACATATGTACCTACATATATATATATATATATATATATATATTAGCATGTCAGACTAGATTAGAACGTAGTCAGGAAGACTTACACTCAGATCCTCTCTGTGATATCTACCAACTCTTCAGTCTTCTGCAAGTAACTTTTATTAGTCTCACTTCCATCCCTAGAAAATGGGAAATAAAATAATACTTGTAGGAATCATTCCATAGGGCTGTTTTGAGGTTTAAATGAGATAAGATATATAAGGTGCTCTAAAAAATTTTAACTGTTCTATACAAACATCATTTACTGATAACATATTGAATTGAATTGAAGCATTTCATTTTCTTGGTAAGACTTGTGGCTCTACTGATACAGCTCACAATCTACTTATGATTCAGGAGGCTGGCTCTATGATTCAATGTATGTGATATTTTTTTATTATCTCCTCTGAAATTATCACTTTCATCAGTTCTTACAGAACAATGGTATTCCATTATAGTCAAATACCTTAAGTTGTTTAGCTATTCTCCAGATGAAAGAGTTCTCTTTCATTTTCAATTCTTTACCACTACAGGAGGAGCCACCACAACATATCAGTCTTTGTCCTCTTTCCATTATCTCTTTGGAATATTGACTTCATATTGTTTTCTCTGGGACATAGTATGCTAGCTTAGTAACTTTTTGAGCATAGTTCCAAGTTGCTTTTTGCAATGGATTGAGTGATTCACAGCTCCACCAAGAGTGCATCAATATTTCTTTTTTCCCTTGGTCCCTTCAATATTTGTTGTTTTCAATAACAATATGATTGGTGTGTGATGGAACTTCAGAGCTGCTTTAATTTACATTTATCTTATCATAGCATTTTTTCATTATCAGAGCATTTTTATATGGTTATTGATGGATTAGATTTCTTCACTTGAGAACTCTTTGTTCGTAACATTTGAATATTTAGTAATTGGGGAATGGCCAAGAACCACCTTTTACATAAGTCCTTTCATGATCTTTCTTCTTAATATGGCTTTTAACAATTTTGAATCTATTTTATAAATTGTGACCTCTATGGGTTGTCTTCCTTGGTTATCATAAGATCACTGAATGTATAGACTCTTCCTTTGCTGAGCACCTAGTAAAGTACCTGCCACAGAGTAGGTGCTGAAGAAATATTTGTTGATTGCTGACTTGATTTACTGATTTCCTCACTGAAACTTTCGTATAGTAGTAAAATTACAGGTCCAATGCAAGAAAAGAAAATTTTAAGTCTTATGGACCTACAAAGGCTAAATAGCTATCATCCAGGAGGTAGACTGGCCAAATTTAGAGAAGATCATCACTAAAAGTTTTTGAGGTGATGACCCATTTTAGCCTCAGCAAATTCTTTTTATTTTTCTATCTCCCATGTCTTTTTACTCTTTCTTTTCTTTCTCTCCTTGGTTATTCTGTTTTCTTCCTTGCTTTTTTCTTCCATTCTTCTCATTTCCTCACATGATACACAATATGGAATTAAATGTATTTATTAGTGTCCTCTATCCCAAATTCCTTTGTGCTTAGCTCATTTTGAATATTTATATTTCTTAACTATATTCATGCCACACATATTTCTATTTGTTCTAGTTATTTTCCTCATTAGAAAGGAATCTCATTGTGAAGGGAGATCATTTTATTCTTTGTAGTTATTAGTTTGTAGGCAAGTAGGTGGCACATTGGATACAGTGCTGGGCATGGAGTCAGAATGACTAGAGTTAAAATTGTAAAGCAAAAGGCAAAGAGCAAAAACTTCTATTATATTGACTTTAATATGAGACGTGCAAGTCACACGAAGTCAATGCAGATACACCCAGTCTGGTCTGAGACCCTAAGCATTAACATCAACATGATTTTTATAATAGGAGAAAAAGGAACATTCTTGGTGTTACATAAAAAAAAAATTAACAAGGGAAGGGAAGGGAAGAAATAAATTGAGGAGTTAGTGTACTGGATGCCAGTATAGATGATTGCAATGTTTCACTCCTGGACATAATGGGAGCAGATTGAGGTGTGTCTAAGGTGGGACTACTATTAGATTTGATTAAAGTATAAGTCCATCATGTGAACTATTCTATTTTGAACTCAGGTATTTAGCAGCTTTGTGATCAATGAATAAGCATTTATTAAATACCTACTAGAACATCTAGGTAGTACAGTAGATAGAGTGTTAAGCCTGGATTCAGAAATATCGAAGTTCAACTCTGACCTCATACAGTTCCTAGCTGTGTCTCTTGGGAAAGTCACTTAACCCTATTTGCCTCAGTTTCCTCATCTTAAAAGGAAATTACAAACTTCCAGGACCCTTGCCAAGAAAACCCAAAAGAGGGTTAAATAAAATAAAATAAAGAGTCAGACACACTGAAAATTACTCAACAATATCAAAAAGCACTTACTATGTGTCAGGTACTGTGCTAAGCTCTGGTGATATAAAGAAAGACAATAGATGATCCTTATACTCAAGGAACTCACAATTTAATGATTATTTTTATGAAGGTAAATTGTTTTTAGTATTTTTAATATTTCAAATGTTTACAAAACTAAACAAATCATTTCCATATATAAAGAAAAAAAGATATTATAGGATGCTAATTAATGTAAATAAGATTACACTAATCACAAATCTCTTATATGTTATTATGGTTAAAATTAGGGGTTGAGTCTGAATATATTAATTATTGGTCACCAAGGATTTTATTTATAAAATCCTAAATGAAACACTCAAGTCAGAATGGAGTTTATGGTGATTTAATTACAACAGGAGGAAGAAATTATTAGAGGGAGAGAGAGAGAGAGGGAGAGAACAAAAGGAGGTTAACTCAAAAACAGCTGTAGCTCAGACTGAGTCAAGGCGGGGGTCTAAGGCCTTGGAGAGCCAAGGCAGAGAAGGGAGTCAGTCCTTATTACTCAAGTGACCCATCTGAAGGGAAGCTGTCTGCAGGGCTCCTCCAAGCTCCAGCTCCAGAATAGAACTGGCGTCTAGCCCTCTCTACAGGAAGTCATGAGAACTCCAGAGGCTGTTCTCTACCTCACTTCCTATGTCTCACATGTGCCAATGGTGGCTCAAGCTTGGCTTAGGACAGCCCAGGGGATGCAGTTAGTTGTTTATGATTTGTCATTGCCTAGCACATGCCCATGTAATGTGGGTGTGCACATTTCTGGGTCTTAGACCAAGCAAGATGGAGAGAATTTAAAAATCACAATGTTTAATTTATTTTTCTTCCTATCTACATAATAGATCCTACCCACAAGTGTCTTAACCCCTCCCCACACTCTCTACTTCTAGGATATCATCAGGGAGGATAACGTATTCACATAAATTAATTCCTTCATGTTTTATCTTTCTCTTCAATTTCTGGAGCTAACGTTCTCAGTTGTTATTTTTTTTCTTTCTAGTATTAGCTCTGTCACTGTGTATAATGTTCTCCTGGTTCTATTCATTTCACTGTTCATTATCTAATATAGTTCTTTCCAGGTTTTAAAAAAATCAATTTATACATCATTTCTTATGGGGCAGAAGTAGTCCATCAAAATCATATACCAAATTTGTTCAGCCATTCCCCAAAGGATGGGCATCCCCTTAATTTCCAATTCTTTGCTAGCACAAAGAGAGCTGCTATAAATATTTTGGAACATATCAGCTCTTTTCTTCTTTCCATAATTTCCTTGGGAAACAACCCCAGCAATTAGTATTACTGCATATAAGGATATACACAGTTTTATAATTCTCTGGGTATAATTCCAAATTGCTCTCCAAAATTGTTGGATCAGTTCACAGCTCCACCAAGAGTTCATTACTCTCCCAGTTTTTCCATATCCCCTCCAAAATTTGTCACTTTGACCTTTTTGCGAGAAGTTGTTTTGGTTTTCATTTCTCTAATCAATAGTGATTTGGAGTATTTTAAAAATATTCCTATATATGTCTTTGATCTCTTCACCTGGAAATTGTCTGTTCATATCTTTTTTTCCCACTTATCAGTTGGGGTATGGGTCTTATTCTTGTAAATTTGACAAAGTTTACTATATATTTTAGGTGTGTGATGTAATAATTAAAATGGTTGAGGCCTATAAAGTAGTGATTAAAATAGTGGAAGATATAAATTGTAGTAGATATAAGAGTTGGAGAGTAAATTGTGACTGCAGAAAATATGTTTTCACTACAGTGTCTTGTTTTTAATCAAATATAAGGTGGTCGCCAGGGATATATTCCCAATTATGAATATACCCAAGTCAACTGGGTTTTATAGAGATTTTAATTAATACAAATGAGGAATTAAAGAAAAGGGGAATAATGAGAAAAGAATAGGCTGGCCCAGGTCAGCCCTGGCCAATCCAGGCCTAAGCCCTTAAGAGAAAGATTAGTCAGTCCTTAATCACTCACCACAAGATCTGTCCAAGCAAGGATTCTAGTGACACCAGGCCAGCCAGCCATCGTTCTACAGAGAGAGATTCTTCTGACTGTCCTCAAGAGACTGTCCCAAGAGCCTGTTTCCAGAGCTCTCTCCCAACAGCCTCCTTACAGACTGTATTCAAGAGACTGTCTTCAAGAGACTGTTCTTCAACAGACTCTCTTCAGAGCCTCCTTAGAGACTCTTCTTTCTTAGGAGACTGTTATCTCCTTATATAGGGAATTTTCTCCTATGTCACCTCCCCTAAGTTCTCCCATCTACCAATCACAGTAGACATTTTTCAAAGGACAGCCCATTCTTAGTTCACACCTGAGTAGACTAATCTTTTGAGTAATTCACACCTGAGTAGACTAGAATCTCTGAGTAAGTTTTCACCTCTTTGCTCCTTGTAAGTTCACAAGTTGCTTGACCTTTATAGGTACTTAGCACCCTATTGTATTAGTCCTAAAATAGGCATAGCTTAAGAATTTTTGTCCTACTATAAGTATGGGTTTAAGTACTTTTCATTGTTCAGCAAAGAGTTTACAACTTTATCTTCCCCTAGGGCAGACTTAAGTAGGGGTGGAGTAGAGGTCTCACATTCCTGATCTAAGTAGAGTTCTCACATTCCTGATCTAAGTACCTTCACTGCCCAAATGGAGAATGGTTCCAATGGGGAATGGTCCCAATGGGGAATGGTTTTAACCCAACCCTATGAAGTGGTCCCAATGGGGAATTTTTAAGGTTCACAATCCTAACCTTATGAAGTAGGGTCTGAGAACTTTTTAAGGTTCACAGTGATCTCTATATGTATTAAAGTTTGTCTTTAACACCCCACCCCCCCACACACAATTTTCTGCTTTCCTTCTAATGTTGGCAACACTTATTTTATTTGTCCAAAGCCTTTTCAATTTAATGTATTCAAAATTATCCATTTTAAATTTCACAATGCACTTCATCTCTTGTTGAATCATAAATTCCTTTCCTATAAATAAATCACATAGGCAATATGTTCCTTGTTCTTTTAATTTACTTATGATATCTCCTTTTATGTTTAGATCATGTACCCATTTTCATCTTATGAATGGTGAATGGTATAAGATATTGGTCTATAACTAGTTTCTGACAAAGTCGTTTTCAGTTATCTCAGCAATTTTTTCCAGTGATTTGTCATCCCCAAATCCTGGATCTATGGTTTTGTCAAATAACAGATTATCCCTGTTGACCTCACTTTCCTCATCTGTAAACTGAGCTAGAAAAGGAAATGGCAGACCAATCCAGTAGTTTTGCCTAGAAAACCCCAAATGGGATCATGCAGTCAGACATTATTGCAAGTGACTGAACAACAAACAAAAAATTTCTTATAGGTGGATAATGGTCATTTGAAAACTTAGAAATTTTTACAGTGATTTTTTTGGTATGTGCTTATCACTTGCTTCTGCATTATCAAAAGTAGAACATTTTGCCAAATTTTTTAGACTCCATGGAACAAGTCACTTCAAGTTCATAATATCCCTGCAACTTGCCCACAATCTTGGGCTTTCAGTGTGCCAATTTTTTTTTTTTATATGGATTTTGTTTCAGTTCTTTAACCATGTGCAAAACAACTGTTGCTCATGTTTTCAGCCAGGATAAGTTTAGACTACAGTCTAACTCAGATTAATTCAGTTTGGATCTGCCTCAATGTGGTTGTCTTCCAGTCTGAAAATATTTCTTTTGTTTTGGAATCAGAAGAGGATTATTAATGAATGGAGTATGACTGGAATAAAGAGGACTTTTGCAAAATCCTGTTCATTGGAACAAAGCTGTCACAGAATAAATGAGTAAAGGATAGGTTTGTCCTATATAGAACAGGTTTGGACTGGCTTCAATAGTGCTATAAGAAATGCTCTCTGATTAAAATCATACCCTTGTGACCCAGGTAGCATGGAGAGGACCTGAAAAATGATAGTATGCATTTTCAGATGACCCATCTGTTAATCTCGTTTACTTGCCTATACTTAGTTTTGTTACAATGAAGATTTGGTTTGTGGAAGGAAGATGTTTTGAGTTAGTGGGATATGACAGTAATATATGACAAAAAAAAGCAATAAAACATTTACAATTCTTTTTAAAAAGATAGCGACAAAGGAACCCAAGCTATATATGTTTGACCAGTCTTTTTATAGGGATTTTATTGTTATATGGAACTCCTGGAGAGGAAACTTTTTCAAATACTGCAGATACACACCTGTTCCTCAATTTATAGTGTTAGACAATAGTCTTAGAGTGGTGATGGCAAACCTTTTAGAGACCAAGTACCCAAACTGCAACCCTCAAGCTGCATGTAAGTCACCCACCTACCCCAGACAAGGGGAAGGAGGAAGTGCTCCCACTGGGCTGCTGGACAGAGGGGAGGATGATGTGAGAAATGTCCTCAGGCATGCATGGAGAGGGGGAGGGGAGCAGCCCCTTCCAGCACACATTCCATAGGTTCACCAACATGGGTCTAGAACATTGAGAAATTAAGGAGCTCATTCAGGACCACAACTAGTATTTGCACAGTTAGGGCTTTAAATCCAGCCCCCATTACTCAGAGTTTGACTCTCAATCCATTGTGTCATATTGTCTCTTAGACAAGATCTTAATAAATTAGAAGGGATTACCATATATAATGAGTAACTGTCCATGTTTGTTGTTCAAAATAAACACAGAAGGCTTTGCTAATAGAGGGGAATTCTTTTAGACCCAGCAATTCATGATGACTACTTATTATGGCATGGAGGTATTTGTCATCCTTATCAACAGATAGAGTTCCTGTCCATACTCATGAAATCAGAGATCTTTGAAGCATTTATGAAAAGTATTTTATGGTGGTTATAGATGAAAAAGGCATTAATAAGTACTTTGGGAACTGAATTTCCTATACCAGCTTCTCTTTTCCTTGCTTGGTGATATGCAATCCAAAAAGTGTTTAAAATAAAAGCATTTTAGAAAGAGACCAAATGTTAGAAGAGATCAAAGACATCATCTAGTCCAGTGATGGTGAACCTATGGCATGGGGAGCCAAAGATGGCACAGGCACACAGAGTATTCTCTGCAGGCACTTGACCACCCTCCCTCCCTCCCCACCCCACACCCCCCAAAGTTCATTGCTAGAAAGGCAAAGGGACTCCAGTGGAGCTGTTCCTTTCCCCCTCTCCACTGTGCCTGATGACATTTTTTTTTCACATAACCCACCCCTCTGCCCAGCAGCCCAATCGGAGTGCTTTCTCCCTCTCCTTTGTGGGATAAGGGAGGGGGGGAGGGAGTAGAGCATAACTAGCATGTGGTGGTTGGGAGGGGCACAGGATGCAGTCTGGGGGGTGGGGGTGGGCATAGCACTTGGTCTGGGGAAGTAGGGGCAGAGCCTGGCACTCTAAAAGCTCTGCCATCACTAATCTAGTCATACCTCATCATTCTGTAGAAGAAACTGAGGTCCAGGGAAGTAAAATTATTTGCTTGTGACTATTTAACAAATTGGTACCAAAGCCTCTCCTCTCCTCTCCTCTCCTCTCCTCTCCTCTCCTCTCCTCTCCTCTCCTCTCCTCTCCTCTCCTCTCCTCTCCTCTCCTCTCCTCTCCTCTCCCTCTCCTCCTCTCCCTCTCCTCTCCCTCTCCTCTCCCTCTCCTCCTCTCCCTCTCCTCTCCTCTCCTCTCCCTCTCCTCTCCCTCTCCTCTCCCTCTCCTCTCCCTCTCCTCTCCCTCTCCTCTCCTCTCCTCTCCTCTCCTCTCCTCTCCTCTCCTCTCCTCTCCTCTCCTCTCCTCTCCTCTCTCTCTCATCTCCCCTCCCTCCATGTGTATGTAATAACAAGAAGTTAAATTCTGAAGGAATTACCTTGTACTATACTTGAGCTTCATATAGATCTGGCTGAAATAGTAATGACTAAGAAAAGCTATACTCTATAACATCATTTTCTATGAGGATGTTTTTTAACCTATTGAAAGGGCATCAGAAAATGCCTCATTACTTTGGGAACTAGTCTAACTTTGTGTATAATATTCTGAAGAAAAGAAAAAGATTATTCCAATGTTTGTAAGTTTCCCCTACTCTTTTTAGTTTGATATTTATTTATTCTTATCAGAGTAGCACTTTACTCAAATTGATTCTAAACTTCAAAGGTAGTCTATAGAGCAATGATTTTATCAAGAGAAATCTTTAATTTTCCTCATAAAGAGGGGAATACATATTGACAAAAAATACCCTTCCCATCCATTGAAGTTCTATATGAATTTATCTCAGGTTTTCATATACGTTTGCCCTTTTGACTAATCTCTTTTTCCTTTCTATCAGTCTTCTCCTTTAAAAGTCATAGTTGGTTATTGGAGAAGTTGATATGCTCCTGAGTCTAAACACAGAAATACAATGTCCTACAAAAACACTTTTATTCCCTGCTACTTAGAAATACAATAAATCTATTTAAAATTATATATTCCTATTTAACTTAAAGTAAGCCCAATATAGGAAAATTTATGTTTGCAAGAGAAGTTAGAACAGAATTGTTTCCTTTACAAGACTAATTACAATGAATTCTTTCAACTGAAAATTTATTATGATTTTCAATCATTATTTAGGTTACAAAATTGTTTTATGTATAAATGTGATATAAAAGAAGGAACACAATCCTGGGAACACACAGCTAGAAAAAAATGATAGAGACCCAAAGGAACACGTATAGTTGTACAGTCAGAGGAATGACTATTCAAAGGAGAAGCATGTAGGTATGGACTCTGAAGAAATAGATCCCAAGCCAGAAGACAACTCATATTTATGTAGTACTTCTTTTTGCAGTTATTTTTCTTGTAAGTACTTGAGGTATATAGAAAAACTATAATTATCCCTATTTTACAGATGATGAACATGAGATTCAGGATGGTTAAATGATCTTCATGCACACACACAAGTAAAAGGAGACAGACTTGGGACTCAACACCAAGTCTATAATCTTTAATACGATTCTGACATTAAATCCAGTGCACTTTCCAGGAACTTATATTATCCTTATCAGATTGGGATGAAATGATCGATTGGGGAAGTATCCTAGCACCCTTAGCTGAAGTCCAAATAGTTCACAATTGAAACTGATGATTCAGGCAAGGTTAAGTTGACATAGAAACAGATAGAGGTTTTAGTGAGCCTATGCTGTGTTCAGAAAGTCTGGAAATGGAGAGTCACTGTTGGATTGGAATTTAGATAGAAGAAACACAGCCAAGGAGGGAACAAGACGGAATTCTCCACTACTTAATATGGGGATATAAAACTCACATTACTGGCATATTAGGGACAGACTAATTACTACTTGTAGGATTGATTTAATATCAAAGAGCTATAACTTCAAGGGATAAGGGAAGCCACCTAGTTTACCTCCTCCTTTTTCATATGAGAAACCCAAAGCCCAGGAAGATTAATTTACAGGTGGAATTTGAACTAAGAGTCTCTGACCAGTGAATGTTCTTTTTGCTGTATCAAAGTGCCTCCAAATGACCTAGAGGTGATGTTCATTACATCTATGATTCTCAAGGCCAGTGCTTTATTGATCTGAGTGTTTAACCTAGTCCTTAACATATAGCTAGAAATGAAGCAAATTCATGCTTAAACAGGTGTGATAGGCTGACACTCTACAAAAGGTTTAGTCTACAAATGGATACTAAAAAGATGTGTTACCTTTCATCAGTTGTGTAACACCCATGGGCCTCAGTTTCCTCATCTGTAAAATAATGAATCTCAATTCTCAAATAACTAAATTTTGTGATTTATGATATGCAAAATTCAACAATAAAAGTGGCTTGGTGATGATATTTATACCAAGTTATTCTGTGCCTTTATCTCATTTACAGAATGATAGATCTCAGAACAGAACATGGGAATATATCTGCACTCAATTTTCTTCATCTGCTTCTACTCCTGGGCTTGTTATTATTTTTTAATAAAAAATAAAGTGTTATTTTCTTGTTGTCCCAGTACACACATTATGTTTCATGAAGTATCTAATATGTTTTGGGAGATTATTCAGCCAAATTCTTTCAGTGTGAAGTTACTACCTGGGAATAAATTAGGAATGTTTTGGAGGTGTATTGGGCATTTCAAGCCAATAATTTAATTTAACAAAATAGTACAACCATCATGATGATTAAAAATGCAACTTATGAAGAAAAGCTAATGGGACTGAAATGGTTGTTTCCAGTTGACAGGGAAATTTAATCATGGTAAATATAATCCTGAACTTGGGTTAAAAATTCAGGGTTATTAAATTTGAAAGGACTCAAGTCTTCAAGTATATGAGAGTACTATTTGTTCTTTTGACTTTCATTTCCTTCTTTCTTTCTTTCTCTTTCTTTTCTTTCTTCCTTTCTTCATCCTTCTTCCTTATTCATGTATGTGTTTTAGCTTCTTTAGCTTTTGAGAGTGACAATTCCCAAAGTCAATGACTATTTCTTATCTATCAATACATCCCCCATTATATCTGAACATGATGTAAGCTCAAACAAATATTCATTGAACTAGTGAATGTATAAATAACAGAGTGGAACCAGAGGAATTGAGCGGATGGAAAGGAAAATAATTAGCATTTATATAGCACCTAGTTAGACTAGCTAAGCACTTAGTGTTTTTTCTTTCCTTTTTCCCCCCAAATTGTCTCTCTCCCTCTCTTCCCCTCCCTTTCCTGAAGGTGATAAGCAATTCAATCTCAGTTATACATGTATTATCATATAAAACATATTTCCAGATTTTTCATTTCTGTAAAAGAATAATCATATAAAACTAAAACCCCTCAATAAAATGAAGTGAAAAATCATATCATTCTTACTCCAGTAGTTCTTTCTCTGGAAATAGAAAACATTCTTTGTCATAAATCCCTCAGAATTATCTTGGATCATTGTATTGCTGAGAGTAGCTAAGCCTGTCACCGTTCACCATTCCACAATATTGCTGTTACTGTGTACAATGTTCTACTGGTTCTGCTTATTTCACTCTATATCAGTTCATGTAGATCTTTTCAGCTCTTTCTGAAATCATCCTGTTCATCCTTCCTTATAGCACAAAAAGATTCCATAACCATCCTGTACCATAATTTGTTCTGCCATTCCCTAATTGATGGGTATCACCTCTGTTTCCAGTTCTTTGCCATCACAAAGAAAGTACAGCTTTTTGTTTTGTTTTGTTTTTAATTTCTGGGATACAGAGTTAGTAGTGGTATTACTGGATCAAAGGGTATGCATTGTTTTGTTAGGATTAAAATTCTTTGCAGAATGTATATTAATTTATAATTATTTATTAGATAGTGAAAGCATGTTGGAGAGAGAGAAAGGCACATTGTCATATGGATATACCTAGTTAATCTGAGTTTGCCACTTGTCTTGTGTCTCTGTTCCCCAGTCAAGAGAGAACACATGGGATCTGCTTTGCCAGAAAAATTTCAAATGCTGTGCACTCTTTCCTAGTCAAAAACCTGGCAAACTTCCTCAATCCCTAACTTATAGCACTAGTGATGTCACTTCTTCTTGGTCTCTTTCAGTCTGAGTCAGAGGCCAGTCTTCCAGATGCCAGGAGTCATATTGGACAAGAGGCAAGAATCCTCTGGGATGCCAGGGTACTAGGAAGCCTCCAGAGTCTTCCCATCATACACATAGACATCTAATCAAAGGAGAAGGAGACTGAGACCAAAATGGATTTTCAAAAAGAAAAGTGGGTGGGAGGGGAAGCAGCTGGGTGGTTCAGTAGATTGAGAGCCAGACCTAGAGATGAGAGGTCCTAGGTTCAAATCTGGCCTTAGATGCTTCCTAGTTGTGTGACCCTGGGCAAGTCACTTAACCCCCATTACCTAGCCCATACCACTCTTTTGCCTTGGAACCAATATCCAGTATTGATTCCAAGATGGAAGGTAAGGGTTTAAAAATAAATAAATAAAAAGGAAAGAGGGGTAAAGATTTATGTCAATTTTACAGAGTCTTTTAGACATTTGGGCATAGTTACAAATTGCCTTTGGAATTGTTGGATTAATTCCAATTTTGCTGTAACCCCTATAATATATATCACTTTCTTTTATTGTCATGTTGGCCAATCTAGTATATGTGAGGTAGTACCAAAGAGTTGTTTTAATTTGCTTTCTCTAATCAAAAGTGATTTAGAATGTTTTTTTCTTATGAATATATTGATCACTTTGATTCCTTCATCTGAAAACTACATATTCATATTCTTTGACCAGTTATCATTTGGGGAATAGCTTGGATTCTTATACATTTGGCTTTGTTCTCTATATATTTGAAAAATTAGATATTTATTAGAGAAATTTGTTATAAAAAATTTCCCTAGTTTTTTCTTTCTCTTCTAATCTTGATTACATTGGTTTTGTTTGTAGAAAACCTTTTTAATTAAATATAGTCAAAATTATTCATTTTACATCTTGTAATGTTCTCCATGTCTTGTTTGATCATAAATTCTTCCCTTCTCCATAGATCTAACAGGTAAACTATTCTACAGTTCCTTTAATTTACTAATTAAACTCTTTATATCTAAATCATACTCATTTTGATAAACTTTTATTTTTAATACTCATTTCTTAGAATTGTGTTCCAAATTCTTTTACTCCCTCCTGCCCCTCCCTAACTAACTTAAAAGGCAAGCAATATGATATCAATTATACATGTGAAGTCGCACAAAAATATTTCCATTTTAGCCCTATTGCAAAAGAAAACACACCCATGCATGCATACACATACATACATGCACAACAAGGATAACAAAAATGAAATTTAAAAGTATGTTTCATTCTGTACTCAATATTTCTTAGTTTGTTTTATTTTTTTTCTGGAGGTAGATAGTATTTTTCATTATAAGTCCCTTGGAATTTTCTTGACTTGTTTTAATGATTAGAATAATATGCCTATCGAAGTTGTTCATCATTACAATAGTGCTGTTATTGTGTACAATAATCACATTTCACTTTATATTAATCCATATAGGCCTTCCCATGTTTTTCTGAAACTACCCCCTTGTCATTTTTATTGTCATACAATAGTACTCCATCACAATCATGTGCCACAAATTTTTCAGTCATTCCCTAATTAGTGAGAATCCCCTCAATTTCCAATTATAAGCAAGGATTTCTATAAATATTTTTTTCTTACAGATTTTTTTTTCCTTTGGTATTTTTGGAATTGAAGTGTCACTGGGGCAAAGAATATATTTCCAAATTGTTTTTCAGAATGGCTGGACCAATTCACCACTCCACCAGAAGTTCATTAGTATACCTATTTTACCACATTCCCTCCAACATTTGTCATTTCTGATAAGTGTGAGATCATACCCCAAAATTATCTTAATTTGCCTTACTTTAATCAGTCATGACAGAGCATTTTTTCACATGACTATAAATAGCTTTGATTTTGACTTCTAAAAACTACCTGTTCATAGCATTTGACAACATTTCAATTGTGGAATGGCTCTTAGCTTTATAATTTACCTCAAGTCCTACATAGTTTAGAAAGGATGCCTTTATCAGAGAAATTTGCTGTAAACATTTTCATATTATTTCATTTTCTGTGGTACCTTTTATCAAAATGTAATTTTCCTGATTATTTCTTTAAATTAGATTTATTTTTTTTCTTTGTCTAAGTTTGTGATTGCTATACCTGCCATTTTTTTTACTTCAGCTGAAGCATAATAGATTCTGCCTCTAGTCATTTATTTTAACCATGTTTATACATTTCTGTTTATTATAAACAATATATTGTCAGGGTTATTCTGGCTTCTAATTCTTCTCTCTGCTTCCATTTTATGGGAGAGCTCATCCCATTCTCAGCTGGAGGTTTGGATGACTAATTGGGTATTTCTCTCCATCCTATTTTGTTTATCTTTCTCCATTGTCTTTTTAATGTGCCCTTCCTCAAAAGTCTGTTTTCTTTCTATCACCTAGGTTAATCTGCCCTCCCTTTTATCATCCCTCTCCCCTTTCTCTTGTCCTCCTCTCTTATGACTTTTCTATTGGGTAAGATAGATTTCTATCCTCAAAGAGTGTGTTTGTCAGTGTTCTCTCTTTGAGGGAATTCTGTTTACAGTGAGATTCAAGCATTTCCTACCATTCCACTCATTTCTCCTTCCACTGTAAAAGCTCTTCCATGAGCACTTTATTTATGTGATAAAGTTGTCCCCATTCTACCTTTACCTTCACCCTGCTAATTCATTTCTCTTTCTTACCCCTTCATTGTTTTGAGATCTTCCCAACAGAATTGACTCAAACACATGCCCTCCCTCTATGTAAACATTTTCTAACTGCTCTAATAATGATACATTTCTTAGGAATTATGTTTATTATCTTCTCATATAGAAATGTAAACAGTTTAACCATATTAAGTCTCATGTTTTGGGTTTTTTTTTTGTTATTTTTCCATTTTCTGATTCTTTTGAGACTTGTGCTTGAATGTCATGTTTTCTATTCAGCTCTGATAAATGTTTGGAATTCCTGTATTTCATTAAATATCCATTTTTCCCTGAGGAAAAAGTTTTGTGAGTTGTTTACTCTTGGTTATAATCCTAGCGTCTATGCCTCCAGCAATATGTTCCAATACCTTCAACTCCTTTAAGATGGAAGTTGCTAAAACTTGTGTGATCCTGATTTGAAGGTCTACTCTATTTGATTTTTTTCCCCTTCTCACTGCTTATAATATTTTCTCCTTGACCTGGTAACTTGAATTTCATTATAATATTTTTTAGAGTTTTCATTTTGGTATCTCTTTTTGGAGGTGATAGGTGTATTCTTCTAATTGCTATTTTCCCCTCTGGTTCTAAGATATTGGAGCAGTTTTTTTTTTTTCTTGAAACTTAGAAAATAATTTCTTGAAATATAAAATAGGCCAGGCTCTTTTTTTTTTTTTTAATCATGGCTTTTGGTAGTCTAATATTTCTTAAATTCTCTCCTTGCTCCCTTTTCCAGTTCAGAAGTTTCCCCATTGTTTCTCTTTTTCATTTATCTTTTCATTCTTTCAATTTTGTATTATTGCTTCCTGATAGTTCATGGAATCATTAGCTTCCATTAGCCCAGTTCTAATTTTTAATAAATTATTTTCTTCAGTAAATTTTAGTCGCTCTTTTACCATTAGGCCAAATGTTTTTGCTTATTTGTTTTTAAGGTATTTTCTTCAATATTTTGTGCTTTTTAAATAAAGATTTTAATTCTTTTTTCATAATTTTTTGCATCAGTATTGTTTCTTTCCCCAATTTGTCTTCTTTCACTCTTATTTCTTTCTTTTCCATGAATTTTTGGGTTTATGCCCAATTAGCATTTTTCTTTGAGGATTTTATTTAATCTGTTTTCATACTTGTTCTCTTGATTTTCCTTCCCACTATAGTAGCTTTTTATAGTCACATTATTTTTGTTGTTTTTTCTTTATTTTTTCCTGCCTTTAAAAAAAATGAACTCTATGTTAAAGTTGATCTCTGCTCACCTGAGCCTGGGAAATACTTTCCCAAGGTTCAGGATGTTTTCACAGCTAGTTCTGGGCATTTGCCAGTTTTTGGTGCTTTCAAGGTGGTGTGATCTGGGAAGAGTTGTGACCACTGGTCTTCTGGTCTGTGATCTAATCTTTACCTAGGAAGGACCTCTGCTTCCCAACAACCTCAAGTGCTAGCTTTCCTCTTGGCTCTGGAATTGTGACCAGGGTTCTTGCTCCCTTATGATAAATGACAGATGTTCCTTTCCATCCCATAACTGTGACTCAGAGCCATGTATGGGCAATAGAGCAATCAGTGCCAGCTCCACCTAGTGCCAGGAAAGAATTTCCTGCAATCTCTGTCTGACACATTTTCCAATCGCTTTAACATTCATGGTATGAGAAATCCCAATGATGTTGCTGCTGTTGCAGTTACAATTATTTCCAAGGCCTATCACTGGTGTTATGTTGTACTGTGGGCTGGAGTCCACCCCACTATCACAAACCTCTCATACTGTCCCCTGGGTTGTCTCCCCCTGACCTTTTGTTGGCTCTGCCACTCAAAAATTCAATTTGAAGTATTATTTTAAACTTATATAATGAGGCTACTATGATAGCAAAGGAAAATAATAAATGTTGGAGGGGATGTGGCAAAATTGGGACACTAATGCATTGCTAGTAGAGTTGTGAATTGATCCAACCATTCTGGAGGGCAATTTGGAACTATGCCCAAAGGGTGCTAAAAGACTGTCTGCCCTTTGATCCAGCCATAGCACTGCTGGGTCTGTACCCCAAAGAGATAATAAGGGAAAATATTTGTACAAAAATATTCATAGCTGCGCTCTTTGTGGTGGCAAAAAACTGGAAAATGAGGGGATGCTCTTCAATTGGGGAATAGCTGAACAAATTGTGGTATATGCTGGTGATAGAATACTATTGTGCTGAGAGGAATAATGAATTGGAAGAATTCCATGTAAACTGGAACAACTTCCAGGAATTGATGCAGAGTGAAAGAAGAACCAGGAGAACAATGTACACAGAGACTGATACACTGTGGTACAATCAAATGTAATGTACTTCTCTATTAGCAGCAATGCAATGATCCAGGACAATTCTGAGGGACTTATGAGAAAGAACGCTATCCACATCCGGAGAAAGAATTGTAGAAGTAGAAACACAGAAGAAAAACAATTGCTTGATCACATGATTCAATGGATTTATGATTGGGGGTGTAGAGTCTAAATGATCACCTTAGTGCAAATATTAATAATATGGAAATGAGTCTTGATCAATGATACATCTAAAACCTAGTTAAATTACTTGTCTGCTACGGGAGGGGTAAAGAAGGAGGGGAAGGAAATATAACCATGGAAAAACACTCTAAATTAATTAATTTTAAAAATGAAATGGAGAAAAAATATAAAAAATAAACTTATATAATGAGAAATGTTGGGAGAGTTTAGCGAGGTTGCCCTTTCATCTACCATTTTGACTCTGCCCTCTTGTTCAGTGCTTTTACAAATATAACTTATGGTTTTTGAAAGTAATTTTGGATACATGATGGAATTTCATAAGTGTACGAATTGTCAGATACAGCGATTGTGAAGGAAAACTATAGATTCTTGTCTCTGGTGATTTTAAAGTAGCTAGATAACTTCCATTTAGCAAAGATTCTTTGGTTAGATAAAATTTCAAGGGGAAGATATGCTGATATATGAGATTAAATGGAAAGCTAAATATGGATGCAATATCAGAGAAGATGCAGAGGAGCAACTGAGAAAAGAATGAAGGAAACTGACAAAGGTTTATTGACTGAATTAGATAAGGAGAATGAAGAAAAGTCAGTGAATGAATTGAAGTTCACTCAAAAGGTGCTGAGTAAGTAATCATTAAATGTTATCCAGCAGTGAAAAGTTTGAAGGGTTAGGTGGGAAAAGTTATCATATTGACATCCTTCTAATGTTCATTTTATCATATACATTTTCATGTTTAATAGCATGGTTAATGTCTGGGTACAAATGAGGGGAAGCAACTAGGTTAATAGACTAGTAATATAAAAGTTGTTGTACATTATTCTATACTTAAAACCAGAAATTTTAAATTTATAGCAATCATTTAAATGTGGGTTATATACATACACATGTGTTACAAACACACATATGTATATGGCCAAGAAGTTTATAATGTTATATTTATAACCATTTGTGCATCAACCAGTTGTATTGATTCTTTAAGTATAGTCCAAATCAGTCCTTTTTAAAGCAGATATGTAAATTAACTGCCTTCAGATATTTGGGCTAGCTTTTTGGGCTCACTTTGATCACTCTGCTTCTCTCTAAATTTCTGAAGGAATTATTGCTTGTTGTGTTCATTTGACACTTGGAAGATATTACCTTATGTTCTTATTCATCTGTATATGTTCCATGCCCTCAAGCATAATGGGACTTCTGGAGGTATTCCCTTGTATTCTGAGGGTTTATTAAGTTCAATTCAAAAAGGATTTTTTTAAAGTATCCAATTCCGGTAAGGTTTATTGTCAGAGGCAGAAGAGGCCACACAAACAGAAATAAAAGTCTTTCTTTACTCTCAAGGAGTTTGCCTTCTGTTATGCAACCTCAAATATAGGAAGTATTCAATAAATATTTATTTTTGCTATCAGGCAGCATGGTATAATGGAAGCTAGATTTTGGCTGAGGAAAGATTAGGATTTGATTCTGATTTCTGACATTTATAATGAATCAACCTCATTGAGCCCCCATTTCCTTATCAGTAAAATTAGGATGGATGAGGTTTAAAAAAAATTTTTTTAGGGGCCGTCAGGTAGTACAGTGGGTAGAGCACCAGGTCTGGTGTCAGGAGGACTGATCTGGGTTCAAATCTTGTCTCACAGGCTTAATTGCTGGGTGACTCTGAGCAAGTTACTTAACACCAATTTCTTAGCCCTAACCACTTATCAACCTTAGAATCAATGATACTTAGTGTTGATTCTAAAACAAAAGGTATACTTAAAAAAGAAATAAAATTATTTTAATTACATTAAGCATTTCCTAATTATATATAAAAAACTAAAAAAATATTTTTTAAAAATTTGAGTTCCTAATTCTCTCTCTTCCTTTTCTCCCTTCCTTGAAAAGGCAGTTTTGTGTTGATTTTGCATGTGAAGTCATGCAAGACATTTCCATACTGGTCATTTTGAAAAAGTCATGTTACAATTAGTCATATTACAAAAAATTAAACAATAAAAATAGAATTAAAAAGTTATGTATTCATTTACAAAGTTCATTTGTTTTTCTGGAGGTGGATGCCATTTTTCATCATGGGTCCTTAGGACCTGTCTTGACTAGAGTAGCTAAGTCTTTCACAGTTGATCATTAGATGTGTGTGTGTGAGTGAGTGTTATTAATATTCCTCTTTAAATAACAGCTATCAAATGAAGAACTCATACTATCATTGTTAAGAGACAAAAGCAAGTGATTAGTAAACCAGTTCCCTAAATAGAAACAGATTAGTAAATCCAGTTCCCTAATAGAAACACAGATCCTGAACTTGATTCCTATTAATTTTGGTTAATTATTATGTGTATCTCATTTCCCTATTATCTTTTCATTTTTAATGCTTCGATAACCATGCTGTTAAATTTTATGCATGAAGTTACATGATAAAAACTCCATTATATATTTGCATTTTGTTAAAGCTTTTGGATTGTATGAAGTGGAAAAAAGGAAGCTAAATTATGCTTGTTTAGTATGCACAGTCATGTAGTACTATCTTCCAATCTACATATGTATAAGGTGAATATCACTATGCTATCTACCCACTCAAGCAACAAGCAAATTCCTGAATCTGGTTAATACATTCAGCAAACAAGACTATCAAAAATCTTGATATCTTGCCTTCATTTGGTAACTTCATATAAGCACATGGTGACCTTCAACAATTTTTGTGGTTGTCTGGTACTCTTAGAAGCTTCATATTCTATGTACACATTTTAATATTCTTATCCATTCTTTGACCTTCTTGGTTGTTATATGCATGCTATAACCTATAATATCTACTCTACGAAATAAAAGTTCTTTTCATTCAGACATTTTAATGTTCTCAGTTATTTGAGTAAATATTTCAAATTTGCTTGACTTTTCAAAACTTAAGTATATCTGAAAATAACAATATTTAAGTAGATGATGTGACCATGTGGAAAGGAAATAATACATATCTTGCTAACTATAAATATATTCATCTACATAAATACATTTTTATATTATTGGTCGTATTTTACTGTATAAAGTAACCAAGTCTTCAAAATTTGGTAAGGTTATGACTATTTTGTAATATTTTGTCATTTAACCTCTTCAAAGACAATATAGGCGAATCTAATAAAATAACAATGAAAACAAATTTGAGATCTGTGGTCATTTTAATATGTTGGAAAGATGATAGTTTAGGAAGGTTGAAACATCCAACAGGTAACTCATCAAATGCAAGAATTCCATAATGACATTTCCCGATGAAAGGCTATGCCTGTTACTTTTTGCTACGTCATTGAAAGATGACCACTCAGCTTCTGTTTGAAGTGTGATGAGGAACACACTATTTCATAAGTCATCATGTACCCATGTGTTGGAAGGCTCCAATTTCTCTAGAAACTTCTTAATCCTTTAATATTTTAATGAATCTATCATCTCACCCTTGTGGGTCTAACTTCTAGTATTATAGATCTCAACCCATTCACTATTTCTGATCCTCTGCAGCTCTTCTCAATCTCATCTTATGACTCCTCAACAGAGAGTTTACATGACATTTGGGAGGCCTTTCTATATATCTCTGAACTTGTTTGGAAATCATTGGAGAAAAAAATTATCAATTAAGATAGCTAGATGGCACAGTGAATAGAAAAGCAGGCTGGAGTTAGAAAGACCTGAATTCAGTTCATAGGCTATATTTTCTGTTCCATTTATGTGGAAGCTGCTAAATTTTGTTTGATCCTGATTGTGCCTCAATGATATTCTTTTGACTACTTGCAATGTATTTTTTTTTTCCTTGACCTGGAAGCACTGGAATTTCACTACACTATTCCTGAGAAATTTCATTTCAGAACCTCTTTTAGGTGGTAGTTGGGGGATTCTTTCAATTTCTAATTGAACCTTTGATCTCTTTTTCATGGGAGTCATTTTTCCAGTTGACTTTGTATTATTGTTTTTAGAACTCTCATGGAATCTTTAGCTTCCACTTGCCCAATTCTGATACTTTAGAACCTATTTTCTTCAGTGAACCTTTGTATCTCTTTTTCCATCTAGCCAACTCAGCTTTTTTAAAGTAGTATATTTCTTCAGTGAAATTTTGTGCCTCTTTTAGCCAGTTGTATTTTTAAAGATATTTTGTCTTCAGAATTTTTTGTACCTCTTTTACCAAGTTATTAATTAATTCTTTTTATATTTTCTCATATCCCTCTTATTTCTTTTCCTATTTTTCCCCTCTACAATTTTTAATTTTTTTTTCTTTAACTCTTCTAGAAATCCTTGTTGGTTTGGGATCCAATTAGCATTTTTCTCTGAAGCTTTGTTTATAACTGTACATTGTTGTTTTTTTTTTTTTTTGCTTAGGTTTTTGTCTTGGCCCCTGCCACGATAGCAATTGTTTTGGGTAAAGTTATGTATTTATTGTTTTTGGTTCATTTTTGCAGTCCATTTTTTTACTTTGTACTTTATATTAAAGTTGGATTCTGATCAACTAGGGGGTGGAAAAGCACCATCCCCAATTTCAGGCTTTTTCAAGCTGCTGTTATTAGAGCTGCCTCTAAGGCTCACCACTGGTGCTCTTGTCACACTCTAGGTCTGTACCCACCCCATTGTTACAAAACTTTCCTATTGACCTCTGAAGTTATCTTGAATAGGAAAAATGTTTCCCTCTGACCTTTTCTTGGCTCTACTACTCAAAATTTGTTTTGAGGAATTATTTTAAAGTTGTTTGGAAGGGAACATTGGAAGAGTTCAGCTGAGTCCTGGCCAGTACTCTGCTATTTCTGCTCTGCCCCTCAGCAATAATTGTTAATCTCTTATATTCTACTTAATTAATAAATTAATATTTCAAGTTTCTGGCACACATCAGGATAGATTCTACTATGCTAAAGGAATCATTTAATAAATATAATCCTAGTAAGATTATGAAGTAGTTAATTTAAGTCACAGAAGAGTAAGGTTGTAAATATAAGACTCATTCATCCCCAAATGACTTTATTTTTTGAGTTTTGGATGGTGATGCTATCCTTTTGTGTGTAAAATTCATCATTGCCCTCAGGCATGGAAAGTTTTGGTCCAGAAAGTGAATTTGAGAATGGATGAATAATGTTTTTAAAATCAACAAACTTTTTTTCTAAGTCAATACCTTTTTTTCCCCACAAAATGTTAGAAGAGAACTAAGAGATCATCTAATTTAGCTCTTTCATTTGACAGATAAAGAAACTGGAGCCTTGAGAAGACAAATTACTTGACTAAGGTAAAAAAAAAAAGTTTTAGTGTCATGGTAGCTAGGTGATTTAGTTGAAAGAGAACCAGGACTAAAGTTGGAAGGTCCTGGGTTCAAATGTGGCCTCAGACACTTTGCAGCATTATGACCCTGGGCAAGTCACTTGCCCCAAATGCCTAGCCCTTACTGCTCTTCTGCCCGGAATCTGATACTTGTATCAATTCTATGACAGAAAATGAGGTTATTTGGGTTTAAAAAAAAATAAAGGTTTTAGTACTTGTGTGATAAATCTGGCATTCAAACCCTTATCTCCTGTCCCCTACTCCATGGATGATGATCATATCTTTCAGAAGTTAAATAGATCTTGGGGAGGGGGGCAGACATAGGTTTCCAAGCTTCCTAGGAGAAAGAACGAATGTGTTTCTGTAACTCTATTGGATATAATAAGTAAATCTTTAGAAACATTGACTTTTGAAATGCTATTTTATTATGAAGAGGAGTATGTGAAGTACCAGTTATCTTACTTAGCAAGATAACAGTGAATTTGAAATGTGTGTGCGTTATCTGTTATCAATGTCTTCACGTCCTTAGGAATCATTCACAGTAGTAACACAAATAAAATGAGTAATCTTTAATCATGGGATACTAAGGGTAAATATAGAAAGGGCCTTTGGAGATCTCCCCTTCCTGCTTCCTCAGTTTACAGATGAGTCCAAAGTGATTGCATTGTATCTGAGTCCAGTCATGCAAACAGGTTCAAAATGAATGAAGTCTTCTCTAATGTAGTGCTCATTCTACTGTGTCATGCTGCTTTTGAGAAGGAAGAAGAAGAGGAGGAGAAGCAGGAGAAGGAAGAGAAATCTTTAGATTTTAAGCCAGTGAACTTGAGCTCAGTTTTTGGCAAAGTGATGGAATTTATTATGAAAGACATGATTTGTGAGCAGTTGCATACGGCTCTGATGATCATTGAAATCCAGATGGGCTGATCAAGGAAAGCAATACTAGTTAACAATAATGATAAAGTACAATGACAATTGGGCAGTTAAGTGGTATAGTAGATGGAACATTGAGCCTGGAGTCAGGAAAATGTGAGTTCAAATCCAGTCTCAAATACTTACTAGCTACATGACCCTGATCAAGTCACTTAACTCTATTTGCCTCAGTTTCCTCATTTGTAATATGATCTTGAGAAGAAAATGGCAAACCACTTTAGTAGTTTTGCCAAGAAAACCCCAAATGAGGTCACAAAGTCAGACATGACTAAAATCACTAAAGCAAAAAACCCCAAAACATCACAATATTAAAGTCCTTTAACTATATATTACCTCATTTCAAATGCGTAATATTCCTTTAAAGTTAGTTATATTATTATTCCTTTTTTGGAGGGTGAGGAAACTAAGGCTGACAGAGCCACATAGCTAGTAATTGTCTGAGACAGAATTTAAACTTAGGTTTTCCTGATTCCAAACCCAGCATATTCTCCACAATGCCACTTCATAGATTTAACTGGTTTCCTTTTATTACAGAGCAGCTTGCTAAAAGTTAAAAGATTCCATACGATGTATTAACATTTTAAGACATTTGATGTCTCTCATGTGATTTTTTTAATGAGATGTAGAAATGATTGCTAGATGATTATATAGATAGGTAGATTCCAAACTGGCTAACTAGACTCAGAGAGTAATGATTAACAGATTGCTCTCAGCCTTGAGTGGAGGGAGGACAGTGGGATCTGTACTTGGCATTATAGGATCATCAATTTAGAGCTGAAAGGAATGTTAGAGGCCATCCAGTTTCACTCACTTATTTTACAGCTGTAGAAACTGAGTGCTGGAAAGATTAAATTATTTGCTCAATGTCATACAGCTATTAAATATCTGAAGCAGAATGGGAACCCAGGTCTTCTTGACCATAAGGTCAGCACTGACTCTATTATTCCACACTTGTTTTTATTAATATTTCATGGAAGTTTCTTTGAGGGCTAAGATTGTTCCTCTTGTTAAATGTGGACACATGAAATTAGACACTCACTTTGAACATTAATCTTGTTAAGATTATGTTTCTTTCTCACAAAGTGAAACAACTTCATCATGGTATCAGTATGACCGAGGCCATAGGCGAAAAGTCATCGAGTAGCCATGTTTGAAATGAATTCTTACCAAAGAAGTGGATGAAATGAATATCCCCTATCCTTTGCAACCTTTCTGCTGCCTGATTATTTCTTTGGAAAATGTTGATAAATTCCAGAAAACGTGGTCCTGCTTCCCAGTTTACCTTTCATTTTCCTTATGTAGCTCTTGGTTGAAGTTCAGATAAAAATAATCAGTACAATCAGAAACAGTTGCACAGAACAAGTCAGTTTACAAGTATTTTAAATGTTTTGTCAAGCAAAGGTTACACTTTATCTTTTTCATTAGCCACAGCCTAATGTGTTTAAGATGTATGGCATACCAAGGATTGTATTCATTTAATTATTATTATTTTTTTAATAGCAGTCTGAAGCTTCATCTGTACAGCATAAAACAAAGTGGTACGCAGGCAATTATCCCAGTGCTATCATAATCAAGCTAGCCAAATCAGAGAACTCAAGTCCAAAAGCAACTTCCATGGACACAATTATCAAGTTTTCATCATTAGTATTTAAAATCCATTTTCTCATAATTCTGGGTCAGGATCTTATCTTTGCCCTTCCCCATATTCTTCCTTTACAGTAGCTTTTTATAATGTTCCTCATTGTCTCTGTTTCATTTAACTGGATTTAGACACAAGATGTGTGTTTAAATTATACCTGAGGTATTTACTTAGCTATATGATCATTAACAAATCATTTAAACTCTGAGATTCAATTTAATCACTTGTAACATGGGGATAATAATACCTGTGGTATCTAGTTCAAAGGCTTGTTGTGGGGAAAATGTTTTCAATTCTTAAAGCACTATGTAAATATGAATTATCATTATCATCATCATAGTTTCATTTCTTTCATCTTATTCAATGGATTGCAGATAGGAAAAATCCAGGAGCAGGTTGACATGCTATTATTTATTCTTCTCTGGTTATTATTCTATAAACTATTGAGCAGGTAAATTAAATGACTTTTTTGGTAATTGAATACAAGCATGGGATGCATATGGGATATTATTTATGTCATATTATATTACATTGAAAGCATCTGAGAACACTCCAGTATGATCAGAGAATGATAACCATGTAACTTAGCCTGTTTCCTCATGATATTAATATTTTTACTCTGGGCTTATAGACTTTGGAAATGTTTTATTCCATGTAGTTTAGAGATTGGATATTTTACATATAAGTATTAAAATAGTGTCAAAATATATTAATCAATATTATGATGTGGCAATTGTAGATGACATTTTTGTCTGGGATTTTATTCCGATTCTAGCATAGTTTATTTGTTGTTACCAAAGATAGTTTGGCATTTGTATTTGTAACATTGGGATTTGTCATCCACTTACTGATCAAAGATAACAAGTTATTAGAGTATAATTCTGACCACTCAATTGTGTCTTTTTCAGTTCACTTAAAAAAAAAAACTAACAGTGGTATGTGGAATACTTCTTACCATTTCCTTTATACTTTAAATTGATCAATACATCCTTCCTTTTTTAAATTTTAAAATATTTTCCCATGGTTTCATGATTCATGTTGTCTTCCTACCTTCTTCCTTCCCCTTCTTGAAACTGACAAGTAATTCCATGGGTTATACATGTATTATCACTCAAAATCCATTTTCATATTATTCATTTTTGTAGTAATCTTTTAACACCAAAGCCCAAATCATATGCCCATATATTTTTCTTCTGCTTTTCTACTTCTACAGTACTTTCTCTAGATGCGAATAACATTCTTTCCCATAAGTCATTCAGGACTGTACTGGATCATTGTATTGCTCTTAGTAGCCAAATCTATTACATTTGATCATCCCACAGTGTTTGCTACTGTGTATAATGTTCTCCTAGTTCAGCTCAGCTCACTCCACATCAGTTCATGTAGGTTCTCCCAGTTCTTATAGAAATTAAATGATTCACATCCCTTATAGCACAACAGTAGTATTACATCACCATCAGATACCACAATTTGTTTGGTCATTCCCTAATCGAAGGACATCCTCTCATTTTCCAATTTTTTGCCACCATAAAAAGTACCACTATAAATATTTTGTACAAGTCCATCCCCATTTAAAAAAAAATCTCTTTGGGACACAATCTTAGTAATGGTATTGCTGTATAAAAGGGCATGCATTCTTTAAATCCCTGTGGGCATAATTCTAAATTGTCTTTCAGAATTATTAGATCAATTCATAACTCCACCAGCAATAAATTAGTGTCCCAATTTATCATTTTCCTTTACTGTCATATTGACCAATCTGCTAGATGTAAGGTTACCTCAGAGTTGTTTTGATTTGCATTTCTCTAATCATGAGGGATTTAGAACAATTTTTAATATGATTATTGATAGTTTTGATTTCTTTATATAAAAACCAACTAACCACATTCCTTGACTAATTTTGGCTGATTTGGTTTTATTTGTGTAAAATCTTTTTAGTTTCTTATAATTATGATTGTCCATTTTATCTCCTGTGATCTTTTCTCTCTTGTTTCTTTAGAGATTCTTCCTTTTTTCCATAAATATGAAAGGTTTGTTGTTTCTATTTTCATTGCCATAGTTATTGTTTGTATTATTTTCCTGGATCTTCTTACATTACTTCAAAACAGTTGATGTAAAGTTTTATGAGATTCTTTGTGTTCATCATGTTTCTTAGAGCATAGTGTTATTCCTATGTTAATATTGCTTCCTCATATCCCAAACAAGTGTATTCTGTTTCTAGTTCTTTGGTACTGTAAGCATGCTTTTATAAATATTTAGCTATCTATGATGTCCTTTCCTTTGTCAGTGACCTCCTTGGCTATATGCTTAGCAATGAAACCACCAGTGTGAAAGGTTTGGGCATTTTGATCTTTTATTTGTGTGATTCCAACTTACTTTAAGGAGCAGTAGTAAGGTGGCACAATGGATAGTGCCAGGTTTGGAGTCAGGAAGACTCATCTTTCTGAGTTCAAATCTGGCTTTGAACACTTACTAGCTGTATAACCCTGGACAAGTCACTAATTTATATCAGTTTCCTCATTTGTACAGTGGGCTGTAAAAAGAAATGGCAAACCACTCCAATATCTTTGCCAAGAAAATCACAAATGATTTGTCATGAAGTCATGAAGAAAATAAGACATGGCTGTACATGAGTGAAGAACAAAAGCAGTGTCTATCTCATTTTACAGATGAGGAAAGGCAAATAGGACTAAATAACTTGCCTAGAGTCACAAAGCTAGTAATTATTTGATACCAGATTTGAATACCCAATACACTATGCCACCAGCTGTCCACCTTTACAGAAAGTTGCCCTAATTCAGAGATCTCCCAACAGTGCATCAGTGTGTCTGTTTTTCCATACCTTTTCCAGCATAGACTATTCCCATCTTTTGTCATTTTTGGAGTATGAAGTGAAATTTCAGGATTATTTTGATTTGAATCTCTTAGTGATTTTTCCATTCTTTTATATTGTCATGTATAGTTTCTAGTTATTTCTTTGTGAATTGTTTGTTTATATCCATTGGTCATTTCTTTTTCTTTTTTCTTTTTTAAACTCTTACCTTCCATCTTAGAATCAATACTGTGTATTGCTTCCCAGATAGAAGAATGGTAAGGGCAAAGCAATGGGAGTTAATTGATTTGCCCAGGGTCACACAATTAGGAAGTATCTAAGGTCATATTTTAACCCAGGATCTCTGGGTCTGGCTCTCATTTCACTGAGCCACCTAGCTACCCCCTCAATTATCTCTTAAGGAATGGGATAAAATGGAAAATCGATCAAAATATTAAAATGTGAAATGCTGAAGAGAAATGATTCTAAAATTATCCTCCACAGGAATCTTTTATTTTCCCTACTTCCAGCAGCCTCTGTAGATTCAACACTTAAGCTGCTATAATCACATACGTTTTTGAAAAATATAATAACGTTTTAGGGGAAAATATATGAAACCTGCAACTTTGGCAGGACTAGGAAACTCCTTCCCCTCCCTAAAGATATGCCAGAAACTTGTAAAAGAAAGGACTAGGGGAAAGGAACATTCTCACACCCCCACACCCTCAGGCACTTAAAAAAAGTAGCTTTCCCCAAGTTCATCAGCTTAAAGAGACTGGAGGTTATCTCCAAACCAGGAACTGATTTCTCTTTGAAGCTCCCTATTGTCCCAGCTGTTACTGCATCTCATCTTACTTGCATCATTCTCTTTCTTATGTCTCAACAATTGCTACTGCCATCTTGTTCCAGAAGTCTGCTTTTAAGGTCAGAGGAAAAGAAATGAAAGAAGAAAGTGCCCCAGGAAAGTCTTTTTTTTTTTTCATCCAAGATCATCAAGAATTCTTTTCTGTTGTTTCTGCCTTGCTGTGTCCATTTCAGTGCTCACTGAGATAACTAGAGGTACTAGTCCAGAGAAGGCATATAATCAGCAATGGTAGTAGCAGGTATAACTAGTAGGAGTATTTGGTACATCTGATGTCCAAGGAATGAATGCTCCTATAAACTATTATCCATCCAACTCTGAAATCAGAGAGAAGAGAATTGCTGAAGAGAGTTAATTTACATAAGGGTTTCTTGATCTTGCTTTCAACTCTAGGTTACTTGAGTGAGTCATAAGTTACCTTCATATTTATGGGGGATGTAAATTTAATGAGAAATAGCACTGGGGAAGAAAATAAAGAAAAGCTGATGTTTAGATAGTATTTTAAAGATGGCAAAAGCAATTTCCCCCTAGGCAACAGGGTGGACCAACAAAATGGCCTTGGACTTTGGAAGACCTCCCTCTGCAACATATTGCCCTTATGTCTCCTGTCTTCCATAATGTTTTATATAATCTCATTTGATCCTCACAACAATCTTATCAGGTAAGTATTTTTCCAAAACTCAGACAAGGGTTTATATGACCTGCCTGTGGTCAGTCATCCAACTCATGGAGTCAAAGGCAGAAATTGAGCCAATATATTTCACACTTCAAATCCAGCACTATATCCACTATGCCACACCATCTGGTCACATTTTGAACATACCTTTTGTCCTCATATATGAAGTGCCTCATATAGAAAAAGAGAATATTAATTTTTTTGAAGGAAGGAAGACTAAAGGAGGAAAATAGAATATTTGAGTTCATAATATATAGAAATGTGAATGAAGATGGTGCTTCAAAGCCCTGATCTGAGATGCAAAAAGTCAGACAAAGCAATTTACAAGAAGGTTAGGATGGGCAGGGTAAAGATAATTGACCATGTAGTCACAGAAAAGAAGAGCTTAAGTTCAGTGATTTAAACATTAAATAAATGGGTCTGAGTGAGTAATGGGAAAACATTATATCATCTTAAGTGCTGTCAGAAAAGAAAAAAAGGAACAGAGAAAGCATATTTTCCTTGTCCTTAAGAAATTTACAGTCACCATTGACACTACTCCCCTCTTTTTCCTCCTGGTTTCCTTTACTTCATGACTACATTTAGAATGTTAGTTTGCATTTCCCCCTTCAGGATTTTTTTGGTGTAGCAATTCAAGGGCACAATGCATTGTTTTGATATTCTCCTGGTACTGAACCTTCCTCCTGTTCTCAGAATAAATGATTATATGTTTTGTCCTACATAAAAAAGGAGACATTTCTTTAAATCTTTAATTTTATTATGATGATGAGCAACAGCGAGCACTTTCAAATGAACTATTTTTATTGCTTGTTGCATAATAGATGCCTAGTAAAATGTCAGGTAGTTGATGTATAATAATCTGAAAATGCATAAATACTTAAAAATATCCTCAATCTTACCAATGTGAGTGCTCTCTTCATTGGTTCAGATGGCAATCCATTAATTTCTTCTTATCCTGTTTGACTGTAGAGTTGTTTGTGTCCTCCCATAAACACTAAAGAATTTTTCAAACATGCTAAATGCCCTCCTGTAGAACTTTTCAAGAATATCACAATTAAAGAAGAGAACTCGTGCTTTTAATATATAATCAACCTATTTCTTTTCCTAAAAATACATTTTCTTGATTTTATCTGTCCTATAATCCACTACCCACTATACATATCCATGTTGTTCTTCCGGTCAACAACAATTTTTATGTATCAGAAAGAATAGTGTTCTAAATTTGAATCTATATGCTAGGAACATTTATATCTCACTTTAAGGTTAGAATGGTGTCTTATATATTAACTTACATCACTAGAAGAATATTTATTTAAAATATATATATATATATACATATATATATATATTTCCCCTAGGAAAGATTTTGGGATCATTTTAAGTATTGTGCCATTTCTTAAATGCCATTAAGCCTGATATTCTCCTCTTCTTCACTTCTGGTTCCAGTTTGTTATCCATTACTAGTATTTGTCTAAAATATTAGTACTGATGGACTAATCTAATAGGTTAAACATATAACTTTGTGTTATTATCTGGGCACTCTTCATTCTCTACCCAATTTGGTTTTCCAACATGAATATCTAATAGGTCAGTGTCTTTTGGGTGATGGTGGATCTCATTGAGGAAGTCATGAAATCACATTTACAGAATGTTTATTTGCAAACTGCATCATTCATTTATTAGTGATTAATTTGCAATGTTTAAAATGAGAGGAAGGGATGAGTCTCAATGAACAATATAAAATCTAGTAAGTAGTAGAGTAGGAATTAGTATATCTAATAAGTAGTAGAGTTAGACTTAGCATATTTGCCTCTAAAGCAAAATACCCTTCTCTAAATAAATCTCTCATGACTTAAAATGGAGACAAAGCATAATAGCAAATTTCTGTACTTCATCCTGAAAATTTTGTTTTATAGCACTTGTATTACATATTGTAAAATAAAATGGCTTTTGCAATGTTAATCACCAAAAACAGAAAAAACTTCTAGGAAGTCTGTGAATCTTTGACTATATTACACCCCCACACCCTCCAAACACCAACAAATAAACTTCTGTTTAAGGTTGTAAGTAGCCATATGAGTGAGAATTAACAAATGAACAGTTTGAGTTTTAGACTGGTATCACCAAAAAATATTAAAAGAAACAGAATTTTCCCCTTTTCCTCTGGGAAATTCTATGGAGGATTTATGGGGAATGGCATAGAAAACAATTACAAAGAATCAAGCATCGTGGAAGAGATGGCTATCATATGCATGGCATGGTACCTGGCATATTGAGTGATTAATAAATGTTTATTGAATGAATGGTTGGGTGGAAGGAATACCACAATTAATGAAATTATAGTACCATCAAAACATCATTGATTAACTGTGAACTGATCCACCCATTTTGAAGAACAATTTGGAATTATACCCAGAAAATTATGAAGCTATGTATACCCTTACACACTCAGTAATCCCATTGCTGGGTCTATTTCCCTATGGAGATCAAAGATAAAGGAGAATCTAAATGTTCCAACATATTTATATCAGCTCTCTTTGTGGTGGCAAACTGCAAATTGAGGGGATGTGTATCAATTGGGGAATGGCTAAACAAATTGTGGTATATGGCATATCATATATCAAATTGTGGCATATGATATGGCATAACACAATAAAATACTACTGTGCCATAAGAAATGATGAGCAGATTAATTTTAAAAATTATGGAAAGTATTACATAAGGTAATGAAATGTGAAGTGAATAGAACCAAAAAACATTACATGTTTAATACTTAAGGATTAATTTGTAAATGCCACCTCCAGAGAGTGAACTAAAAAATGGAAACACAACAGATGTAATATATTATACACATACACACACACACACACACACACACACACACACACACACACATATATATTTATATATATATATCTGTTTGGTGGATAATGCTACTGGGAGATGAGGGAGAGGCTAAGACACTTGTGAATAAATTCTATTAATAAAAATGAAGTAAAAAATAATAGATAACAACAAATAGTCTTCCTTATTGGGGGTTGGAATGAATTAATTAATAGAAATGGTCATTTGGAGTCAGGTTTTTAGAATTGGTTGGTTGATCTAGATAGATACCTTTTTTGGTTTACAAAAAAAAAAAATGAACCTAATTTTTGTTTGTGACATATACTGGTCTGAAGGTATGTTTAAGGCTATGGTTTTGAGAAAAACTTTGTCTACCTACCATCACATTCTTGAAAATAATCCCAAGGCTATTTTCTTAGGGAGAAGAACCAATCTCAACCTATGATTTCCTTTGCTTCTCTTATTTTCCAATGAGAGTGGACAGAATATAGAACACTTTTGCTCCCTGCACTATGCTTCCCAGATTCATGATAGACAAAGTAATAAGCACTATCATATAAAATGTATTTTTAAAAATGACTCTCAAAGATTGAATTTATATTCCATAGTTTGATTATATTGAAATATAGTGCCATATGGTAAATGAAAAGGTAGTTATGAAATGCTTACTGTATTTCAGGAAGTATGATGAAGGCTTGTAATAGACAAAAAAAAATGAAGCCATCCCCACCCTCAAAGAACTTATATTCTATCAGAGCATCTAGAAAATCTTGTTCTTTATTCTGAATGGCCTCTGTGTAGGAAAATATTCTTTATGACTCCAATATTAGAGAAGTGGATATCTCTATTTCATTCTTCACTTGATCAGTGTTAAAGAAAATTATTACATAATTATATCTGTCCCAAAACATTATGTGATTTTATCATCTGGAAATATATGAAAAATTTTGGTAGTAGAGCATCTTTAAAGGCTCATTTTATTATCCTAATATTTTCTCTTCACTTAAAATCTCCCCCTCTGAGATATCTTGAAAATTGCTCTCTTGAATATATTTTAAGTATGGCTGCATCATATTTGGATTTTTCCTCTGTAGGTATGGGATCAATTGTTCCAAACATTCTTTCTAATTACACCCTTTTTAAGTGCCTTTGAAATTTTTTTCTTTTCTTTCTTTCTTTTTTTTTATTCAGCTCCTTCTTTCTCTCCCCACACTATAGAGGACATCATCTGGCAAAATATATCAATTATGTCTTTCATGTTTCCATTTATCAGGTCATTCTCTAGATGTGAACATCTACAAGTTATTCTTCAAATATTAAATCTGTAGCTGTTCTTGGTTCTACTCATTTCACTCTACATTACCTGATGTAGTTTTTCCAAGTTTTATTTTAATTAATGTGCTCATCATTTCTTATGGTACAGTAATATTTCATCACAATCATATGCCACAACTTATTTAACCATTCCCCAACTGATGAACATCCCCTTACTTTTCAGTTCTTTGCCACCACTAAGAGAGCTGCTATTAACATTTTGGGAATTACAGATTCTGTCCCTTTTTTTCCTTGATCTCCTTGGGAAACAGACCCACATATATATGGTTTTGAAGCTCTCATGAGTGCAATTCCAAATTGCTTTTCAAAATGGTTGAGTCAGTTCACAATTCCACCAATAGTGTATGTGTTTCACCTTTGAAATTTTTGATGGGTATATTAGGTACTAAGGGAATAGAGTGACAAAGTAGTGATTCTCCTCTTATGAATTATAACAAAAAATAATGGAAGATCTGTTTTACTTCATAGCTTTTTTTTTATTCTTCTACTCTCATAAATGCTTCTAAAACCATCTGGTCTATCTATGTCTCTTGTTGTAATAACTGTTTTGAATAAATGATTATTGGATATTATTTTTGTTAACTAGTGCTTACAATCGTTATTAAAATTAAGGGGAAATACTTTAAAAAATCCTTACCTTGCTTCTTAGAATTAATATTGTGTACTGATTCTAAGATAGAAGAGTGGTAAGGGCTAGGCAATAGGGGTTAAGTGATTTGCCCAGAGACACACAGCTAAGAAGTATTTGAGGACCTCCTGTCTCTAGGCCTGACTCTCAATCCACTGAGCGTTGGAGGTGCCCTGAAAAAAAGACTTTTGGACAAAGTAAAACACTCACTTCCTCTAAATAAATTCATGCTATATACTGTTTTCTCAACTTCTGGATAAAGTTGAAGAATACTTCTACTGCCATGCCCACACCCTTACCTTGCCTGTGAAATTAACTAACTCAGCTTTAGTAAATTAGCAGTGACTAGACCTTAGGGAAAGGCAAATATTATACTTATTTTGACAAAGAGAAAGATGGACTCTGGGCAATGAAGACCAGTAAACGACTTTAATATTTAGAAAGTCTCGAATGGACTACCTGAATAACTTGTGCTCAGATAAGAAATATGCAGTCACTTTGAAATGAATTTTTTTTGAAAACTCTTGGCAAATGCACTTAATGCACTTATATATAAATATAGTGTATATCTATATCTATATTTAGGAAAGTAACAAAATCTCTCATGATGCCTTTGTCACCAAAGTAACAAAACCTGAATTGGATAATTTAACAGTAAAGTAGATTCACAGTGGAGTGCATGATAATATTTATAATGACAATGATTAAAATACATATTATATGTAGATAAAATGTTCTAATTTACTCTCAGTCAAATTATTTTGAACATTTTTACTCATGACTTTGATGGATAAATTGATGGCATACTTACCACTGTGGTTGGGGTTTATAATGCAATAGTGATGGAATAATCAAGATCCAAGACTTAATAGATTGGATAATAATCTGAATTCATTAAGATAAAATGTACCTTCCTTGTCTCAGAAGAGAAGTAAGGGCAACACATGTAGACTGGTATACAGTTTTAGATGCAGCTGTTCTTTTAGTGGGGCATTGTCTAAATGCTTTTCTTTACTATGAGAAAGGGTTTAACAATCAATATTAAAGTGAAATGACTATGATGTGTGTGTGTGTGTGTGTGTGTGTGGAGAGTATTGACAGAATAGTAAATGTTGTTTAAATATTGTATTAGAATTTACAGAACTAGAACTGTTGAAAAATGAAGTTGGATGCCTTCTGAGATATTGAGTTACCTGTGTTTTGGAGCAGAATTTGCCTGATTACCAGTCAAAAGACTAAAGGGAACTCTGCAATGTGGGATGACTGTTTCCTGTGCCTGGAATGCTCTCCTTCCCATCTACCTCTTAGTTTCCTTGGCATTCTCCAACATTCAGCTTGAATTCTACCTTCTTCCAAAGGTCAAATTCAGGGGCCACAATTGTTAATGCCTTTTTCTCCTTGGAGTTTGCCTTACATTATTATGTATGACTCTTGTATATACCTAATCAATTTCATGCTGTCTTCCTCCTTTGAATAGGAATTTCTTAACATCAGGTACTGTTTTGGCCTCATGTTCTCATTGCTTAGCATAGTGCTTGGTATATAGTAAGCATTAATAAATTCTAATCGATTGACTCCAAGATTCCTTCTAACTCGACTATCATTCTTTAAATTATAGATTAATTAGGATATCTGGGTGTTTATCTTTAGAAATAATGTGAAATACTGCAATATGGTTTGGAACCTACTTTTTAACAAGTGAAAAGATTTATTTGAATGATAATTAAGAATAATTTAATTATTCAAAAATTCCTACATGAAATACTATGTTATTTTATTAAATGAATACTTACCCACCAAAAGCTCCAGAAGTTTTGGAAAGACTTTTTAAAAAATTGCTTTGCACTTCAATCAACCATATTTATAGCAGTTTATGAAATATTTTCATATGTCTTCATTAATATTTATGTTTCTTAAATAGTGAGATAATGTGAGTGGTCTTTTAATTAATATTACTACTCAGATCTGTAAACTACATGACCCTATTTTAAGAGATCATAATACATTGACATTTTGTTTAAGAACAAAACTCAGTAGTTGTTTATATTACAATCACTGTTATTCTGTGAACAGAGAAAGATTATTTTCTTGAAGTACATCATTAAAAATAAAATTATTTCAAATATGTTTTTGGTGGCTTGCTAAGTTTTCAGATTATGGCTTATTTCTTCTATCTCTGTAGAAGTTTAAGTAGTGATTCTTGATAAAAAGAAGTGAGGCTATTAGGAATGTGGGAACATGGAATGAGTACTATGAGGTGAACAAAGCAATTAATAAAACATTAATAGTTAAAACAGAAGCAACTAATTTTATTCAAAATCAAAGAAGAAAGGCAAAAAGCATTATTATTTTTTTGAGAAACAATTCATTATGTGAAGGTGTATAGTATAGTAGATGGTAATGTGGATTCAAAGGCCAACTGTGACACTTATTACTTATGTGGTTCTTTGTCACTTAACTTCTCAGAGCTCTGGTCAACTGTCTAATGCCTCCTGGCTGTTCCAGTAATGACACTCCATCTGTCCAAGCATTCTCACTGGTATTCTTCCTATCTGGAATGCTTTCCCTCCTCATCTTCACATCTTGACTCCCTGGATTTCTTTAAGTCCTGGCTAAATTAATATTTTCTGTAGGAAGGCTTTCCCAAACCTTCTTAATTCTAGTGCCTTTCCTTTACTATTTCCCATTTACCTTTTGTCTGTATATTAGTATACAGACAGAGACAGAGAGACAGAGACAGAAAGACAGAGAGAGAGAGATAGCTTGTTTATACAGATTTCTTTACATGTTATCTCCTCTATTGTATTGTAAGATCCTTGAAGGCAGGGACTATTCTTTGCCTTTCTTTGTAACCTCAGTATTTAGCATAGTGCCTAGCACATGCTTAATAAATGCTTATTATAAACAAGCTAAAAATTTTCAGGAAGGAAGGAAGGTTGCTCATCTGCATCGGCAGAGGGAGCTTCCTTACTCAGGAGTTTGTTATACCAATAAAATCACAGTTCAGGTACATATCCTCTAACTTTTCATCTCAGTTTGAACTTCATAAACTTTTCACACCATCTCCTTCCCATAATATGCAGATTTTACAAAGAAATCGAATCTGTAATTCTTTAAGGTGAGATCTTAAAAACTGAAATCTAAAACTTTTAAATGCCCTAAGAAATGTAGCCTGGAAATGGAGACAGGGAGAGTGCAGATTGAAACTAGGCACAGCTGTGTAGAAATCTCACCATAACTTCCTGGGTAAGGCACTTCCCTTTTCAGTGCTCCAGCCATTTCTCTAAGTCTGGAAATTGCAAAGTTGTGTTGACCTGTATTGCTACAGAGGTATTCTTCAAAAGTTTCCTATTCCCAGGATATCAAAAGTCTAGTCCCTAAACTTCTTTGACCAATACCTTAATTCCAGTTTAGTTATAGATCAAGAGGAAACAAATTATTTGCTTGAAATTTGAGTGCAAAAATTAACATTGCTTTTTTAAAGAGTTTCAATTATATGTGTGTGTATTTGTAGGTAGAGTGCTAGAATAATTAGGGTTTAAAAGTAGGATCATAGTACAAAAATAAAATATATGTTACTTTGGAATTATTAAATTTGGTGGCATGTTATATTCCACATTTTTACCATATTTTTTGTTCCTCCTCTTAATCTTAGCTAAATTTCATTTAAAAATTATCCTTACTAGTTGACTGTACTTCCTCTTTTCTATAACTTCTCCAATATGGTTCATGTTTCAGTCAACTCTCTCAAAAGTCATTAATGATTTCTTGATTGCCAAATCTGCTGGCCTTTGCTCAATCCTCATCCTTGACTTCTCTGAAGCTTTTTATCAATATTGTTCATCTTCTCCTCCTTGATACTATCTCCTCTGGATTTTTCTACACTCTGTTCTCTTGGTTTTCCTCTTTCATCTGATTCTCAGTAACTTGGATCTTCATCTTTCTCATATCCTCTAAACGTGAGTGTCCTCAAATCTCCAACCCATCTGGTTGGCTCATTTGGTTTTTTCATCAGCTAATATAGGTTCAATGATCTATAGAGATGATTCCCAAATCAAAATATCCAACCTCTTCCCTGGACTGTTTCAGTCAAGTTTGTCACATCATGCACTTACAATCACAAAATACTTTTTTGTTCTATCTCTGCAATATCCCTTTCTCTCTGCTTATACAGGCATCAGTCTAGTTCAGGTCTTCATCATCTTTTGTGTGAACTATTTCAAAAATCTTTTGACTGGTCTCTGCCTGAATTCTCTGCCTCCTTCAACCCATCCTCCATTCAATTCTTAAAAACATAAGTTTTTAATTATATCTATTCATGTCATACTTTTTCTCAATAAATCTCAGTGGTTTCCTGTTACCTTTAGAAATGAATGTGATCTTCTTTATTTATCTTTTAAAGATCTTCAAAATATTCTCCTTTCTTAGTCTTCATAAATATTACTCCCCTCCTTAGGGTCTCTGGTTGAGACATACTGGCTTTATCTTACTCACACTTCAACTCTCATTTCATTATTTTTGTCCTAATGGTCCACCATACCTGGAATGCTCTCCCTTGTTCTCTCAACTCTGTTGAGTGATTATTTAATTAGTTTTTTGAAAAGAGAATTCTATATTTATAACAAAAGGCATTGATGATAAATTACAGTTCAAGTAAACTGCTGTCTTTTTTGTGGATTATAGAAATATTGTATATCATTTAAAATAAATATTTCAAAAGATTATTAGAAAATCAACTAGCTTTTATTCTCCATCAAAAGAAGATTTTCAAATTGATATAAGTTCTAATTAGTAAAGTTTACATACCTCAAAAGATTAAGATAGAACATAAAGACTAGTGAAACATTCCCAGAAGCTTTTGCTTAATCAGCATTCTCTTCATTGCTTTGGGTAGGCATTCTAAAATATGGAATTCTCTTTCCCCTTTTATCATTCATAGTGACAAAATGAAAAAGCAACAATGGACCATTTAATTCTTGGAGAGATTCTTTCCCTAAGCTTCTCTGTCCAAGATAGAGGTGCTGAAAAAAAAAAGAGGAATATATCAAAACATTATGCATTATTTTGTGCTTTTCATTTCTGCATTAAAAATAAAAGGCAAGAAATATTTTAAAGCCTTACAAGGATGAATTCTAATATTTTTTTCACTTTCATATAGTTGAAAAAGTAAAATAATAATTCTCTGAATAATAAAAATGGTTAAATGCCACCAAAATCTAATACATAAGGTGCTAAAAGGCCATAAGGTTATAATCACTAATCTTGCCATGGCTTGAGAAAATGAGAGATATACTGATGACATTCAATGTCTGCCAGGTTAATTTAAACATTTAGGAAAAGGAAAGGAAGAATGTGGTAAATGTGTGTGGATGGACAGATAACATGTCAGTGATTTTGGAAAAGAGGTAATTAGTTTATTCCTAAAAAGTAGACCATTTGGAGGAGTGGATTTTAACTAATATTTTTGTTGTTATTTATTGTTATAGTTTCCTTACAGTCATCAAGTACTTAAGGTCTGTGTGGCAGATCCTGTAATAAGCACTGAAGATAAAGAGTAGTCAAAATTCAAAGAAACTTCCAAGTATTAAAAGAGAAAAAGTTTCTCTATCAGAGAAGAGAGTTTGCTAAATTTGAATGTAATGCCAAAGAGCCAGTAAGAGTGGGAACCCCTTAAAAGAGATGTTTATTTTCATCCCTTCAAAAGATAATTAAAAAAAAATTAGTAGAGATTTTACCCCCCCAAAAAATCATAGTTTGCTCACTTACTCTTTTTTTTCTTGTGTCATTTTTGCTTGATTTTGACTCCTTCACTTCAAACTCACAGCTCATTTGATTTTATGATGATTTTTATTCTTAACTCAGGAGTAATACAGTAGAGCTATATAAAATGTTTGTATATTTGAATTTTTCCAAGAGCCATTTCATAATGTGAAGCCACTAATGTGCAGTTTTTCAATATATATATGTATATTTATGTTCAACTCCTTTCTTCTCCTCCCTTACAGAAAATTAGATAATAGGAAAGACTTTCTAGAAGATGGGAAATCTTGATTGAGCCTTTATAGAAATTGGTTTTAATTGAGGAAAATCTTCATATTTGTTTGTGAAGAGAGACGGAAGCAAGAAATAAAATATAGCTACTAGTAGGTCCATTTAGTCCAAGATTTGTATGTGACAATGAGTCACTATAAATAATAGGAAAAACTGATCCTAAAAAAGATGCAATTAATATGACCAGAATATGAGAAGCAAGGACTAGATGAAAACTAGAAAGGTTAAATATTATAACTGAATAACATCACATTAATAAACTAAATTATGTCCAAGTAAATTGTTGCAGCTTATCAGGGACAAAAAATGGCAGATGCATGCACTCATTGGAGTAGGATTTTATTATAGTGTTTGTGTAAGTATATGACAGATTCAGGGCTGGAAGGGAACTTAGATCATGATATTATTTATAGATGAAATAACTGTTGTGTATAAAAAATGAATGACTTGCTTAGTGTTACCCAGATAATAAATATCTGAATTAGGGATTTGATCTACATCTTCTCTGGGTGTATTTGTAGGTTTGTGTCTTTATATGCATGTAAATGAGGCTTTAAGAGCACAAATTTAAGAGATGGAAGATATTTTAACAGCCATCAAGTTCAACCTTTTCATTTTAGAGCTGAGGAAACTGACACTTGGAAGGTTTAAGTGACTTGGCCAGGATCATACAGCTAGTGTCTGATACAGGATTTGAACTCAGGTCATCATTAATCCAGTCCTGTGCTTTATAAAATAGGTCTTCTAACTTCCACTAACCATATATTCAAATATTGATCTTGATAGAAATGCATAAATCCCTAATCAGAGTAGGGGTTTATATTGTATATGTGTGAATACATATGGTCAATCTTCAACATTTGTTTATTTAACATTCATGAGTGATTTTATGAGTAACCTCATTTTCACTTTTGTTTGGCAATTGCCCACAGTTGTGGCTCTGTACAGTAAAGAACAAAATGGGACCCACTTCACTGTTCTTGTTCTACTTGTTCTACTGTCATAGAGTAAAGGCTTCCTTGTATATGCATTGTATATTTTCAGTATTTGCCTTTACAATTCAAATGTTTCATTGTAATTATGCCCCCAAAGTATTGTTTAAGTCTCTTTTGTTCTATAGTGATGTCAAGACCTCACCAGTCTTCTGACAATAGTAACAAGTTACAGAAACCTCTCCCTTGGCTTTCAGATGACTGCCAAAGAGAACATTTTGAGGCAGTCTAGCATAATAGTACTGCTTATACACTGCCATCTGGCACAGGAGAAAGTAAGATTCAGGTTAAAATGTTTTAATTTTAGTTTCTTTACAGTATTTATGGTACTGCAGATTTCATGAGTTATAAAAATGAAAATTATCTAAAGCCATGTTTTTTCAAGAAATCACAAAACTAGAGAGAAAAATGTTTTGCAAGTTACCAATTTTATTTTTTCTACATTTTATGGATTATTTTAGGGCCACTGTATTAGGAAAATGGCATATTATCAGAATCAATATTTTATTGTAAATAATTATATGCAGAAAAGTGTATTTTCAACAGTCTCTAAGGAAAGATAGTTTGGTAGTCACAGGGACTTCATTCCCTATTTTTCATAGGTTTAACATACCAACATTTGTGGGTTATTGGAGTTTTTTTTTTTACTATATTCTAGGAATATTATGCCATGACAGTTGAGGATTGACTCTGTTTATATGTATGTTTGTGTGTGTGTGTGTGTGTGTGTGTGTGTGTGTGTGTGTGAAACCTTTAGTAAAGATCTACACTGACACAGATACAAACACATATAAAGATCACCAGCTATTGTAGGACTTAATGCCACAGAAGTTCCTAGATGATTGAGAGAATAGATATTTGCTCAAAGTTATATAGCTAGTACTTAGCATGTTAGAGGCCATTCTTGAATCCAGGCCCTTCTAAATGAGAGGCTTTTTATTCTTTTTCATTAGTTCATGCTAATGTGGGTGTACATATTTATGCATATTTTTTCTTTTTTTTTTCCACAGTAGAAACTGTGCCAAAGAGGGAGCAAGATGAGTACCACTAAATCAGTGATCTGCCCACAATTTATAGAATATTATGTAAAGGGGTACAAGAAAGTAGTATTCATTAAGTCCCCCTTTGGCCTTTGTATTCCCAGTTTGGAAGAAGAGAAAGACTAAAAGTAACAGGAGCTTAAATGAACTCAATAATCTTCTCAGAAGTTTCCTCTAACTTCTAGTTTGAGAAAACTGCATTTAGAAAATGACATTCTTGGAGGACGATCTTGACTTTGTAATACTTTTCTTTTCCTCTAACAGAGTTGAAGTTTATCCACCTATGTAGTACTCTGACAAGGCCATCTGTTTTATTTTTCCTTGTGCTATAAAGAGGGGAAAAGATAGAAATGGGTATTTGGAAAAGGGCCATTTAAAAGATTTGTGATGGGAGACTCTGGGGATTTTATTAATTTACTACTCATTAATTTGGCTTCAGATACATTCAACATTCTCCTGTTGCTCATGTCTTGGCCTCTTTGGGCATTTTTGTTTTGATTTGTTTTTGCATTTTATTCTCCTGAGATCCTCTAAGAAGAAAAAAAAGAAAAGAAAAACTTTTTCAGCAGTTCACTATCAACATACCAGTTGATGAACCTTGAGCAAACTATCCAAATAAAATAAAAATAATTGTTAGACTTATTTTTGTAAATCATTGAATTGGTTTAGAATTAAATGTGAAGGTCAAAATGAGAAATGAAAATCCTACTTGGGAAGATCTGAGTTCAAGTTCTGATCTGACTCTTCTTGTGTTTGACCAAGGATAAATCACTTAAACTCTCAATACAACAGCATAACTCTTTACTCCCAAAATATCCAGAAAAGTTTCCTTGTACATCATAAGAAGCAGTTTCTATAAAGACATGAAGCCTGAGAATTTACTACCTGGGTGAACCCAGAGATCCAGTTCTGTTAACTCTTCTAGATTGCAGACAACCATTTCAAGACAATTGAAACAGTCCCAAGATGAAAGAATCAGCCAAATAGTATAGTAGATTTTCAAATTTTGATTACAAAAGGAGAAATACCAAGTTTGATATGAACAAATTGCTATGCAATTTTGACTCTGTGGGCACAGAGGTTGTCAAGTGTTTTAAAAGAAAAAACTTTTGAGGAGAAAACACCATACAGTTATGACATAAGAGAAGAATACAAAAAAAAAGGTGCAAGAAAGTTCTATATAAAAAATTAGCAAAGAAGTTACTGGCACTTCTTAAATTATCTATAAGGATCTTTCCACCTCAAAAATTGTGTGATTTCATTTGGGGAAGTTGGACTAGAAGCCAAGTGATTGAGACTAGATATATTGATTTGAATGTATGTCTGTATAGCCTTTTATTTTATTTTTAGTTCCAGATTTTCTACATCTCTCCACCCCAGTCTCCACCATTGATAAGTCAGGAAATACAATACCTATAATTCAGATACAGTCATGTAAAATATATTTCTGCATTAGCCATGTTAAAAGCCAAGAAAGATAATAAAAGGAAATATATATGCATATATATGTATATATATACATATATATATATATATATATATATATATATATACTCCAAATTGATACTCTAAGGCCATATACTCTATCTAGAGGCAGATAGTATTTTATATCTTTATTCTTTGGGAATTATGGTGGGTTGTTGTATTGATCAGAATTAATACCTTTCACAGTTGAATATCTTTGTTATATTATGTTACTATATATATAGTTCTCTTGGTTCTGCTCAATTCACTTTGTATCAGGTCATTTAAATCTTTCCAGGTTTTTCTGAACCTATTCTGCTGGCCATTTCTTATAATATTCCCCTCACACTCATATACTAGAACTTTTTCAGCCTTTCCCCAAATGATGGGCATCTCCTCGGTTTCCAATTCTTTGCTGCCAGAAAAAGAGCTCGTATAAATATTTTTTGCATATGGATATTTTCTTTTTTGGTTCAACTTCTTGGGTTGGAGACCAAGTAGAGGCAATACTGGGTCAAATGATATTCACAGTTTTATAGTTCTTTGGGCATAGTTCCAAATTGTTCTCTAGCATTTTGGCACCAGTTCACAGCTCCAATAGCACATTAGTGTTCTTATTTTCCCTAGATCCCTTCCAGCATTTGTCATTTTCTTTCTCAGTTAGACAACTTCCAGATGGGACTGGATAGGGCATTCTGCCACTAAATGCCAGATAGTACAAGGCAGGTCATATTCCTGTTGGGCAACTTCTGCCATACTGGCCCTGGCAATATACTTGTACACTTTCCACTTTTAGCCATAGGCTGGGTTGTGTGGTACCATGCTCCTTTCTACTATAGTATTGCCATTTTCTTTTCTATTTAAGTGCTACAAAGTTCTTTCAGCTGCAGCAATGACCTCTAGTTTTAGACAGAAAGAAATGTCTTCTCTTTAACTTCCTCAGAGCTAAAGCTCTGAGATTGTTTGCTATTTCTCAAAAGAATATGGGAAAAACCTTGCCTCTCCTAATATATTCATCCTGACTCAAAAGCTTCTTTCCTTCTTAAGCAACTCCAGGTTGTCCTATAGTATTTCCAATTCAGTCATTTTCACCTCCCATGATAGTTTTAGAATTGTGTGTAGATAAGTATCTAGAGGTAAAAGTATGACTTAAATCTAGTCCCCTTTTCCAACATGTTTGGAGAGTGGGAGGAAGAAAAATAAAGAGAAAAGTTTTATGAACAATAAAATTAAATATTTTTCACTGAAGGTTATAAACCTTATGAAATTTATTACTTCTGAAAAAGAAAACCATTAAAATTAAATTTAAAAGCTAAAGATTAATGTAAGTATAAGAATGTTTAGATAAAGCCATGAATAATAGACCAGTAACTCAATAGTAGGGCAACATCCTAATACTTTTGAAATTAATTTACTGGCCAGTTTATCTTATCTTATAAAATGCATTTTGCTACCATTCTCTGGCTAATACTGGAATATCCTGACAACTGATTTGCTCTCCAATACAGCATTATTTATATTCATATTACATTTTGCTCTTCTGATGGAAGATCATACTAAAGCTTTAGTGTAACCAAAGAGCACATATTTTTTTTTTTGCCTGTGGCCCAATGAACCTTTTCATCCTTGCTTTGAGCTAACAGGCCATGATGAGAATTGAATTTGTAATTTTTACTTCATATATTTTAGGGCATATATTGTTAGTATAAAACATTATTTCCTTCATTTTATTAGTTAACTATTAATAGAAGGGAGGGGAGACAGATATGTTATTTAGTGTTTATGCCTCACTTAAGAAAAAAGTTGCCCTTGACTCAAACAAATAAAGATTTAATTTAACTTATCCTAAAATAAAAACCCCACTCAGTAAATATATCTAATCTACTATGATAAGGCATATTCTATAAACAAATCTTAGTAGTATAGATGAGCTAAAATAAAATTTTCTATTGTACATTTGCCATAAAATTGTTATAGGAGAAAACTTGAGCACATAAATATTATAATCACAGTTTTTATAAAGTCTTCTTTGCCAGAAAATTGGGTAAAGTTAACCTATGAGCCTATGCAAGTATTTTGTCAGATTTAAAGAGAAATTTTAATTATGGATTCAGCACCTCAAATCCACAGAATATATTTGATTTTTTTCTCAGGGACATGATTATCTATCTCCAGTCAAGCACTTGTATTAAAAGGTTCTGTCTTTGTTTCTGGGAGGAGTTATCAGTCATGAAAGAAGATTTGTAATCAATATGAGCTACTCTTGTTTTTAAGCTATTGGCCCTATTCACGTACTATTTGCAATCTGTCCAATAAAAATATATTCATACTGGGGATGTAGACTCTAAATGAACATCCTTTTCAAACATCAACAACATGGAAATAGGTTCTGATCAAGGACACATATAATTCCCAGTGGAATTGTGCATCGGCTATAGGAAGGGGTGGGGGAAGGGAGGGAGGGAAAGAATATGATTTTTGTAACCAAGGAATAATGTTTGAAATTGACCAAATAAAAAATTCAAAATATATATATATATATGTATATATATTCATAAGCAGGTTCTACAGGTTATCCATTTAACTGCAAATAATCATATAGAGAATGGGCATTCTTCATCTACTTCTCAAAAAGACTTAGTTAGCCAACTATCCCTACTATTATTTTATACCACCCTCCCCTTAATATCAAATTTCCTTAAGAATGTCATCCTACGGATCAGTGGAATAGACTGGGGGCAAGCGACCTCAGCAAGACAGTATACGATAAACCTCAAAATCCCAGGTTTTGGGACAAAAATCCACTATTCGATAAAAACTGCTGGGAAAATTGGAAGACAGTGTGGGAGAGATAAGGTTTGGATCAACACCTCACACCCTACACCAAGATCAATTCAAAATGGGTGAATGACTTAAACATAAAGAAGGAAACCATAAGTAAATTGGGTAAATACAGAATAGTATACATGTCAGACCTTTGGGAGGGGAAAGACTTTAAAACCAAGCAAGACATAGGAAGAATCACAAAATGTAAAATAAATAATTTCGACTACATCAAATTAAAAAGCTTTTGTACAAACAAAACCAATGTAACTAAAATCAGAAGGGAAACAACAAATTGGGGAAAAATCTTCCTAGGAACCTCTGACAAAGGTTTAATTACTCAAATTTATAAAGAGCTAAATCAATTGTACAAAAAATCAAGCCATTCCCCAATTGATAAATGGGCAAGGGACATGGATAGGCAGTTCTCAGATAAAGAAATCAAAACTATTAATAAGCACATGAAGAAGTGTTCTAAATCTCTTATAATCAGAGAGATGCAAATCAAAACAACTCTGAGGTATCACCTCACACCTAGCAGATTGGCTAATATAACAGCTATGAAAAGTAATGAATGCTGGAGGGGATGTGGCAAAGTAGGGACATTAATTCATTGCTGGTGGAGTTGTGAACTGATCCAACCATTCTGGAGGGCAATTTGGAACTATGCACAAAGGGCGATAAAAGACTGTCTACCCTTTGATCCAGCCATAGCACTGCTGGGTCTATAGCCCAAAGAGATAATGGACAAAAAGACTTGTACAAAAATATTCATAGCTGCGCTCTTTGTGGTGGCCAAAAATTGGAAAACAAGGGGATGCCCATCAATTGGGGAATGGCTGAACAAATTGTGTTATATGCTGGTGATGGAATATTATTGTGCAAAAAGGAATAATAAAGTGGAGGAATTCCATGGAGACTGGAACGACCTCCAGGCAGTGATGCAGAGTGAGAGGAGCAGAACCAGGAGAACATTGTACACAGAGACAAACACACTGTGGTATAATCGAATGTAATGGACTTCTCCATTAGTGGCGGTGTAATGTCCCTGAACAATCTGCAGGGATCAAGGAGAAAAAACACTATCCATAAGCAGAGGACAAACTGTGGGAGTAGAAACACCGAGGAAAAGCAACTGCCTTACTACAGCGGTTGAGGGGACATGACAGAGGAGAGACTCTAAACAAACACTCTAATGCAAATATTAACAACATGGCAATGGGTTCGAATCAAGAACACATGTGATACCCAGTGGAATCACGCATCAGCTACGGGAGGTGGGGGAGAGGAAAAGAAAATGATCTTTGTCTTTAATGAATAATGCATGGAAATGATCAAATAAAATACTATAAAATTAAAAAAAAAGAATGTCATCCTACACTAGATGCCATTACTTCCTTTTTCTTTTAAAATCTCCTACAATACAACTTCTACAATCCAACTGACCTCATCTTTCAAATAAAACCACCCACTCCTAAGTTACCAGTGATTTCATGATTGCCCAATTTAATGATGTTTTCTCAAACCAGACTGACCTTGATCTTGTGCATTATTTGACACTGTCGATCACCATCTCTTGAATTCTACCTTGTTTCTACCTGATACTACCTTGTTTCTCTCCTAATATTTCCTTACTTGGTTCTTCATCCATGTCATTGTTACTCACTCTGGGGGTCTCCCAAAGCTCTGTCCTGGGTTCCCTTCTTTCATTCTACACTATCTCACTTGTTGATCATATCAGCTCCCATGAGTTCAATTAAGATCTTGATGTAGACATTCTCAGATAGTCATATCCAGTTCTAACCCCTCTCCTGACCTAGAGTCATGCATCTCCAACTATTTCTTGGACATCTCAAAGTGGATGTCCATTAGGCATCTCAAACTCAATATGTGTCCTGATTAGACTTTATTATCTTTCCCCCATTCTCTCCCAGCTTCTTCCAAAATTCCATTTTCCTGATAAGAGCAATGTCATTTTTCTAATCATTCAAGCTTTTAGCATTAGGGATATCTCAAGTCTTCATTTTCATTTATCCTGTCCATTGCCAAATTTTGTTTCTATCTTTACATTTCTTCTACATGTAGGCATGATGACGAAAGGACTAACAACTATGCCATGTAATACTCAGTTGAAGGAATGAAAGTGTTTAGCTTAAGGCAATTAAGATTTATTGGGAGAGATAGGCATGAAGACTGTCTTAAATAATTGAGGGGTTGTGGTAGGAAATAAGTTTTAAGGGTCCTATTTGATCCCAGAGAACTGAACTGAGTTGATGCTTTTCAGTATGGGGAAAACAAGAAGGGCATTTCACAATCTGTCCTTGATAGATACCTTTCTTGTCTTTTTACAAATTATTCCCCTCCACATGTCCTATAGTTCTGTCACACCAGTCTACTTGCTGCTCTTCACACATTGCTCATCTTTCATCTGGTATCTTTGTACTGGCTTTTGGAATCCTCTTCCTTCTTATCTCCACTTTTTGAGATCCTTAATTTCCTTCAAGATTCATGTCAAACACCACCTTCTTCAGGGTTAGACTTAAGGGAGTCTGCAAACTTGGAGATTTTCAACACATTGATAGTTGTAATTTGATATTTCCTTTGTAATTCTATTATTTTATGCATTTAAAAACTTTATTCTAAGAATGGGGACAGAGACTTCACCTGGATGCCAATGGTTTCCATGACACAAAGAAAAGATTAAGAATGATTGCTTAGATGAATACCTTTAAACAATACTACCAATGACTCACAGATTTTCAGAGCTGGAAGGGATCTTAGAGTTCATCTAACATTAGCATTTTACATATTGGGAGATTTAAAAGATATTGAGAAGGGGCAGGTAGGTGGCTCAAAAGTGAATTGAGAGCCAGACCTCCAGATGGGAGGTCCTGGGTTAAAATTTGGCCTCAGATACTTCCTAGCTATGTGACACTGGGAAAGTCATTTACCCCTAATTTTGCCTAACCCTTATTGCTCCTCTTCTGCCTTGGAACCAATATTTACTATGAATTCCAAGATGGAAAGCAAGGGTTTAAAATAAAGACTTCGAGGAACAGAGAATTAAGTGACCTCCAAAAATTCCCATATAATCACAAAACATTTATTAAGTACCTGTGTACCTGACACTGACACAAAAATGAACTTGCTAATGTTTGTTGCACTGTACCATCTCTGCAAAATTCTATTTCTACAGACCTCTACAAATAAATTACATCAAATCCAAATGATAAAAACTTAAACATAATGGCTTCCCAAAATTATGAACATTTAGTGTTAAGGAAAGGAAAGGGATCTATAAAAGGAGATGTGAGAAAGAAACACCCATATTTTACATCAAGTTACTATAAATGCTTTTGCAACGCTAGCTGTGAACTTGTTTTTTCTATGAATTTTTAAGTACATCATAACTGCTGAGGAAGATTTAACAGTTCTGGGATTAGTAAAAAAAGAGGCAAAATTATGGTATTTTCAGATGTAGCACTTCTGGTTAAATAATTCAACTTTGTTTTACTCAACAATGTTTCATAGCAACCAACTCTCCTCCTGCTACGTTAGTAAGGAATCTGGAATCCTTTCGGGACAGAAGCACATAAGCAATCACAAATTCATCTGGATTTAATTGCAATATATAAAACAGGTGTGCATTTTAAACTCACAGTATTGTGAAGATCAGACTGAGACCTAAAAAGTATACTGTGCACAGAGCTCCACAAAATCTACCCAGCCATTTGAAATTATCCCCGCCTCATTATCTTTGTTATGTCTTTAATTAAAAAGACAATTGTGTAGCCCTCAGAATTCAGTCAGCTCATCAGATTTTTTTACACCTACTTTGACATCAGAGTGGAATAATGGTGTAGAGTTTAGGGTAAGGGAAAGAATATGGAGGGAGAGGAACTGGGTTCTCACCCAACTCAGATACAACCCATTTGACCTTGGCAAACTTGCAACTTCTCTGAACATGAGATTCCTCATTTATTAAATAAGGAGTTTTGATTCAAAGGTTTCTAAAGTCTCTTTCATCTCTAAGTTTATGATTTGGGAAAGAATTGTTGTCTATTAAGCCATTTTTCTGATGCTTTTATTATTTCATCCCACCTTGGAAACAACCAAGGACTTTTATCACTACTGTCATTACTTAGAGGTAGCCAGGTGTCAAACCGGATAAAGAGTGCCCTTGCAGCCAGGAAGACCTGAGTTCAAATCCAGATTAAGATACTTGCTAACTGTGTGACCCTGGGCAAGCCATTGAACTTCTCTCTGCCTCCGTATCTTTACCTATAAAATAGGGATTATAATAGTACCTACCTTTCAAAGTTGTTGGGGGATCAAATGAAATAATATTATGAGGTAAAGTAAGATATTTTATAAAATTTGAAATGATACATATATACATATATGTTTGCATGTATCCTTTCCACATCAATTTCAATACATCACAGTTTCCATATATCACATGCCAGCATAAGAAATTAAATAGGAATTTGGGGGAAATTTTGTGGAAACCACAGACCACACATGAAGGCCAGAAGACAACACAGAAAAAGTTTAAAAACTCAGAAATGCATAACATTGATATGGTATTATATAATACCAACAGCTTATCTTTTAATTCCATAAATATATATAAAATTTATTTTTTAATTAAAATAAGTAAAAAGTTAAAGTTTGCAAAAAGAATACACAAAGGCTAGAAATGTAGAAATATCTTTAAAAAGTTGAGTAACTTATAAATGTATATAAGGTACTGTAAACACCTCATAAAAGAAAAAGATAAAGAAAAAAATGCAGACTTCTTCTCTGGTACAAAGGGAGGGCCAAAATTTTTAGGTAGATTTTGCAGATCAGACTTTCTAGATCACATTCCCCTTCCTCCTGCCCCTAACCTTTACTATGTGGAAGAGATACCTTTACACACACATGCACACACACACACACACACACACGTATGTAAGAATATATATATATATATATACACACATACATACAAACACAAGCTAGCTATTATTATTGACATTGGTAAAAGTGAAAAAAGGAAACAGGAATCAGAGCTGGAAAAGAGACCTTAGAGATGACCTAGTCTACTACCTTATTTTGAAAACAAGGAAACTCAGGCCCCAAGATGGAAGGGAATTCCACAATTCCCACATGGAATAAGTTACCAAACCAGGGCTTAAACTTATTTTCTCTGACTCCAAGTGAAACGCCTCTTTCCAATGTATTCAAGCCCTCAGAGGTCAAAGAGTTCAGACTCACTTTTTAGATCAGACAAATGAGCTCCAAAGAATTGAAGTGACCTGGCCAAACAATGTGATGGATACAAATGGATTAATTCATTCAAAACAGAGTCTGCTTATCAGTTATTACTGTTGTTTACAAAACGATCCATTAGAAGATGAGAAAAATTAATGCTTGAGAAGCTCAGCGTTGAGGATCTACTTCATTAATTTATTTTCCTTTTTATGACTTTTTAATAAAACATAGAGCTTGATACAGAAGCATATTTTGCAAGAGAAGTAACGCATCCCACTAGTTTGATTATTCAAGACCTCTCCATTTTAAATAAGAAAAAATTCCACTTGATCCAGGAAGAATAAAGGAAGAGCTCTTTAAAGAGAAGGAGAAGCAGCTCTTTAAAAGAAGCTCTTAAAAACAAACAAACAAAATAACTGTTTTTCTCAGCGAATTTCAAATTTGAGAAAATCAAAGTTTGTTCTAGATTGCCAACTTATAAGTTGATGAAGTCATTCAATCAAGAAGCTTTTAGGAGGGGCTCCCTGGGCTCCAGGAATTGCCCTAAGTGCTAGAGATAGAGATAATGCAACAATCTGAACTTTAAAGAATTCACATTTACATTCTTATGAAGAGGAAAACAAAAGTATGTGTGCTTATATATGTGCATGTGTATGTATGTATGTATGTATGTGTGCACACATGTGATTATATGTATGTATATATACAACATAAATTGATTAAATAAAAATATGCACAAAGAACTAAATACCAGGTAGATGGTGAGAAAGAACATTAACAGCTAGGAGAGGAGGAAAGTGTTCATGCAGAAATCAGATGAAACATTGAGATGAAACATGAGAACTATACTTTTGTATAAATTGGCCTTTGGGTTTGGTATTGTTACTTTCCTTGCTGGAACACAATGTAACCCATTCATACTTTTTCAACTTCTAAAATTCTTATTTATGTCATTAAACTTTTTTTTTAAACCCTTACCTTCCATCTTAGAATTAATACTGTGTATTGGTTCTAAGGCAGAAGAGTGGTAAGAGCTAGGCAATGAGGGTTAAGTGACTTGCACAGCTAGGAAATGTCTGAGGTAAAATTTGAACTCAGGACTTCCCATCTCTGGGCCTGGCTCTCAATACATTGATCCACCCAGCTGCCCCCTCATGTCATTAAATCTTTAGGAATATCCATGGGATGTACTCAGTGTCTCCATTTACTTCTTTCAATACTTTGAGAGTACCAATGCTACTTATCCTGTGTCTCAAATTATCTGAATTTTCCCCTTCCATTTTTTTCATGTGTCCTTGATAATGTCTTTTTATAATACTTGTTTGTGCACAATTTACTGGTGGAAACATTCAGCTTGCTTTTTCCCTCTGTGTGTGTGCCTTGCCTTTTGGCTCCCTCTCATTGTGAAGTTTTTGAAACCATGGTGCTTCAGGATTCAGAATCAGTAAGACCATTGAGAGAATGCTGATCTTGAATAGGATGAACTTTTGCCGTAGTGAGCACCACATCACTGAAAGTCCTTCCTGTTTTATAACATGCAACCCATCCCTTCTACTACTAAACTCTTGAGCTACCCCCTTCTCTGGAGACACATCCAGCTGGCATGCAGAGAGCTTCAGAATCTATCCCTATATCCTTGCAGTCTTCTTACACCTTCTATCCCACCTCAACTATATTCTGCAGTTCAGGGTCATTAGTCTCACTATTCCTCCTGAGTGACACACCATCTCCTGACTCCAGGCATTTTCACTGGCTGTTCCCTGTACTTGGCATTCTATCTTCATCTTTGCTTCCTGACGTCTTTGACATTTTCAAGTCCCAGATAAAAATCTCATCCTCTACATGAAGTCTTTCCCAATTCCCCTTCATTCTCTATGCTACCTCCCACATTTCTCTTATGTATAATTCAAAGTTATTTTGATTTTGGATCCAGAACACCACAATAAAACATATTTGCCATTAATGTGAGTCATATTAATTTTTTTATTACCTGGTGCATATAAAAGTGATGTTTATACTATGCTGTAGTCTATTGAGTCTGTGACAAAAAGCAATGTCTATACCTTAACTTAAAAATATCTTATTACTAACAATGCTAGCCCTCATCTGAGTTTTCTATGAGTCATAGTCTTTTGCTGGGGGAGGGTCTTGCCTCAATATTGATGGCTGCTGATTGGCCAGAGTAGTGTTTGCTGAAAGTTGGGATGGCTGTGGTAATTTCTTAAAATGAGACAACAATGAAGTTTGCCACATTGATTGACCCTTTCTCTTGAATACTTAGAGGTCATAGTGAGGTTTTTCACTGGCCCAATTTCAATGTTTTGTCTCAGAGAATAGGGAGATTTGAAGAGAGGGAGAGAGATGGATAGAACAGTCAGAACACACACACATTTTTATTTATTGACTAAGTTCCTCAACTTCTATGGGCAAGGTCTGTAATGCCCCACAAAAATTAGTATATTAACAATGAAGATCACTCATCATCATAATTGATCTAATAATTATGAAAAAATTTGAAATATTGTGAGAATCACCAAAATGTGACTGAGAGATATGATGTGAGCACATGTTCTTGGTTGGGGAAATGGTGCCAATAGACTTGTTCAATGCAAAGTACAATAAAACAAGGTATGCTATATAGCTTGTTTGCCTGTTGTCTCCTCCATTAGAGTGTGAGCTCCTTGAGTCTTTTGCTTTTCTCTGTGTACCTTACATAATATCTGCTCCTTATACAGTACCTACTATGTGCTATTTATATAGTAAATGTTTAGCAAATGTTTATTTATGAACTCATCTACTATAATCATTAATTAACTAGATTGGATCGATATCCTGTTTTTATCATACTCCAGACATTATATATATTTCTGTCCACTTTTTTTCAGAGTGAAATATCAAACTAATTAATCAATCAATAAACATTAAGTGTCTACTGTGTTCCAGGTTTGTGGCTGAGCATTGGGGATACAAAAAGAGGCAAAAGACACTTCCCTGCCCTCAAGGAGCTTACAGTATAATGAAGGAGACAACATGCAAACAGATTATATATGTATATACATATATATACATGCTTGTATATGTATATATATAATATGTATCTAGACAGAGTGAGAGCATGATATATAGATGATTAATAGGAAACAAGAGAGGTATTACAATTAAGAGGGATAAGGGAAGATGTCCTGTAAAAGATGGGAATTTATTTGTGATTTGAAGAAGGCAAGGAAGTCAGTAGTCAAAGCATGGTAGAGAGAGCATCACCCTGAACTAATAGATGGAGTTTCTTGATCATGGAACAATCAGGAGGCCAGTATCACAGGACCAAAGAGTATATTTTAAAGAATAAGAATAGGGTGTAAGAAAGCTTGAAAGGCAGTAGAAATCTAGATTATGGAGGGGTTTCAGTGCCACACAGACGATTTTGTATTTGATCCTGGGGACAATTGGGAGCCACTGTAATTTATTGACTAGAGAGTTAGCATTATTGGACCTGAACTTGAGGAAAATGACTTTAATTATTGAATAAAGGATATACTGGAATGGAGTTGAGGTGGGAGACAGAAGGCAGACAGACCTACCAGCAGGCTATTGCAAAAATCCAGGTATGAGGCATTGAGGGTCTGTCCTAGAGCAGCAGGAATGTCAAAAGTGAGAAGAGAGTATATTAGAGAAGAGTTGCAGAGGTGGAGTCCAAAGACCTTTGGAAAACATACTGTATAAGGGAAGAGGAGAAAGATAGAGTCTTGGTTTAAAAATAATCTCATATAATTAATCAATCAATAAGCATTTTAAGTATCTATTATATGGGAGATAATCATGATATCTACTCACATACAAAGACAACACAACTGCCCTTACCCTCAAATAGCTGAATACCTAATATTTTAATAGTGAAGGCAACATGCATTCCCCTAGGTAAATACAAAACAAAAACAGAGCTTATAAAAGAGAATCTTGGGAAGGAAGGGGAACCAAGAAAGGCATCGTGCAGGAGGCAAGGCTACAGCTCAGTTTTGAAGGAAAACTGGGATTCCAAGAGGGATTTCACTCATATGAGGGCCAGCCACTACAAAGACACAGGTACAGAAGATGGAATCTATGTTTAAAGAACAGCAGAAAGACCATACAAAGTGTACTGTGTGCATAGAGATGGTTTATATGAAGTCTGGCAAGAAGACTATGACCAAGTTGTGAAGAGCTCTATTTTTCTCTAATGTAAGCAATATGTCTTATTTATGTGTATTATATGATGATTTATGATTATATAATACGTACATTACCTGTCTCCCTGGGGAAGAGGGAGGGAGTGGGCAGAAGGGAAAAACATGAACATGTAATTTGGAAAAAATTAAAAATAGGTGCCAAACTGGAGTTTATATGCTCAAGGAAATCAAGGACCCATTGGAGTTTATCAAGATAGTGAATGGGAGTGACCTGGTGAGACCAGATCTATGCCTTTGGAACATTATTTAAAATCTCTATGGAGGATCAATTGGAGAGGGGGGGAGACTTAAGACAAGAATGTTAATTAGAGAGCTTTTGTAATAGTCCAGGTGAAAAGTGGTAAGGGCTTAAACTAGGGTGGTAGTTGTGTGAGTGGAAAGCTGAGGGCATATATCCAAGAGAGATTGTAGAAAGAGAAACAGCAACATTTGGCAAATTTTGAAGTATATCTTAGACTTAAGAGTATCTTCTCTATTTCATAGTATTTCTATACCTACTCACATGCATGGTTTCATAAACTGATAGTATTTGTATTAGAAGGCTTTTTTCATGAATCATGTAAGATATTCGTTGAAATATTTCTTATTGCTTTGGTGGATACAATGAACTCAGTTTTGCACATTACTAAATTCCATACACCAAAAAGAAACCATTACTATTCCTGCCATTTAGTCATGTTTTAATGCTATTGATATTCTTTGCTATTATGGATGTAGTTCACTAGTTCCATTAATAAACAAAAAATAATTTTTTTCATTGGGAGAAAATTACACTTTGAGAGTAATGTGAGTTAAATTATTTTAAGCAGTCTATGAATTATAAAGTCTTTTAGCACCCTCTATGCTTTCCTAATTTTGCTTGGGAAGCTAAAATGAGCTTCCTAGGATTCAGGGTTATTTGGCATTTTATGTTTTGTAGGTCATCATTTATCAGTGAAACTTCTGGAAATCTCCATCTTATTTAAGTAGGCTGATCTTCAGCCCCAAAACATAGTCTGGTGCTATAGATAGACAGATGGATAGACAAACAGACAGACAGACATATAGATGGATGGATAGACAGACAGATATGTATGTATGTATGTGTGTATATGTATGTACATATATATATATACAAAACTTTTGTAGATCATTAGAAATTGAAAACCGAATATAAACCTTACATTTGGCTGATAGAATCTTTTAGAATATAGATATCAACCAAAAACAAAAAGAGAGAAAATAGTAACAACAATAAATAGAGAAAGACAATCAGGTGTTTTAGAAACATGAATGGAGAATGATGGCAACACAAAAATAGAACTTGATTGGGACAGAGACAAAAAAAAAATTAAGACACAGGCACTGACCCTTTATACAGGGAACAACAAAAATTTGAACCTCAGAGAATAGTTCTATTGAAGATAGAATTAGAGAGAGAGAGAGAGAGAGAGAGAGAGAAAACCAAACTTCAGAGACAAAGAGAATAATTTTTAGTGAGACAGAAAAAGAAAGGGACAGAAATTTTCTGAGATGGAGAGAAGACTTTTTGTCATAAGGATCATTGTAAAAAGCAAGGTCATCCCCAGTGCTTCTGTGAAACTTTACTTTGAACTAAAATAGTAGAAGCATGGATGTCTTTAAATGTGAAGCTAAAGAGATTGGCCAATGATCTACAGTGTATTTTAATTTCAATGGTGGCATTTATCTTCTAAAGAACTTTTTTTTATTATAGCAATATTGTATTTCTGAAATTAGATAAATATTTCAGTGGTAAAATGTCATCTTTCAAGAGAAAATAATAATGAAGTTTTGATATTTACCTACCAAAAATGAGGTATTGGGGCAGAAGACGGTATGTGTTTGCGAATCTTCTGCCTTGTCCCAGGTCAGGGAATATAGCAATGAAAAATGCATAGCTTTCGTAAATCAGAAGATCTGCCACAGGGCAATTCAATCATCTGAGCTGAAGTGACTTACCAGCCACTTCAGAGAATTTAGATTCAACTTGGGCTTCATTTGGATCGATTGGGTTGCTTCACAAAACAAAATTTACAGGAATTTTCACCCAGAGGATCTAGCAACTAAGAAGTGAACATATTTTTCAGCAAGATATGCAAACCTTAAAGTAAAAATGATTGGCAGGTAAATAAAGGTCTTGTTAATCAACTCATCATAAAAATTAATCAAAAGGATTCACTAAAGGGATTTGAATAAATCATTAATTTTTAATTCCTTTGAGGGAGATAAATATCATTGAGACTCTAGTGACTGTGTCCTTGTAGTCATTTTCCACTACTGTGCCCACTGAATTGTTATCATAAAAATTCTTTGTAAACTGTAGAAACTTGTGAAAATATGCATTATTATTTTCACTAATAACAATAAGACAAATAATAATAAATGAAAACTATTTTCAAGGTGGTAATTTTTAGAAGAGAATGCCTATGTGTTTAGAATATGTAAAATTGGACAGCATCTCTTCTTATCTCCCTTCCATTTTGTTCCCTATTTTTCTCTCCCATAAAAATTCCTAAGCCTCTAAACTACTTTGATGAATAGAAATAACATTATGTTTAAGTCATAGACTTTAAAGCTGGAAGAGACTTTAGAGATCTTCTAGTCCATTTTTTATCATTTTATAGCTAAGAAAACTGAACTTCAAAAGCATGAACAATATATTTTATCAAGATCCCATGCTCTCTAAATAGCAGAAGCATAACTAGAACCCATGTCTTCAGATTCTTTATCCATATGCTTTTGTCCTTCCTACTCATCATTATTAATTACCTTAAAATGTAGAGAATTACCTTTACACTCACCTGTTTTTAGGGGGAAATTACCTAGGTCAGGTGAGAAGAAGGGATAGTCAAATACTTTTGCTGCTGAATTAATTTCAGGGAAAGGGTTAAAGCAGGAATCACTTAACTGGCGGGGTAGGAGTTTTCTCCAGCTGTCAGAGGGCAAAAGAATAAAAGGGGTGAATGTGAAAGGATAAAGGGGGGTTGGGAGAGGTGTGGGTTAATTGCTGTCTGTAGTTATCATGATTATAATTGGGATTACTGAAGGTTGGTAGGAAAATGGAAATTTGATCTGTAGACATAGAAGAGGCAAGGCATATGGTTCACCTTGCTGTAGTCCTTTCCATTTCATTCCATCCAAAAAAAAAGATTAACAGATGTCTCTTTTTAAAAGAGAGATTTCCCCCTTCCCCTTTAAAATCTGTTATTTTATATTTAATAAAATGTTCTTTTTCACCCCCTCAGTGTGGAAAGAAGAAAAATAAGTCTATATTTTTTGCACTTTCTTTGAATAGCAAACTCTTATAGGGAAGAGCAAGGATCTATCTTTGTTACCCTGGGAAGGGCTTATGCTACAGAGCATTTATTCCATATACAGTCTGAGAAATCCTATTCAGCCCAAGGGTGTTTAAGTATCTTTCCCCAGGGAAGAAAAATTGCACTTTTTTCATATTAGATCACCTTTAAAAATGCAGATTTGGTAGACACCTAGTTGACCCTCTATAGCCATAGCATGAGGATGTAGTTATGGAATCAGGCCTTGGTGAATAGCTGCAGCTGGGAACTTCACTGTCTGTTACCAATTCCTTTTTCTCTGATCCTTACTATCTGAAGAGGACATGTGCTTTTAGGTGTGGCAAATTACTTTAACATGATCCATGTGTGTCCTTTTCCTCCCCACAAGTTTCTAAAGATTCCTGGGAGCAGTCAGTGAGCAACATTCTTAGAGATATAGAGAGAATTCACAGTGATCTTGGCCAATCAGCTGAATGGACCACTGACTTTGGATTCTTATCCGTCAGTGACTGGTTCTGCTTCACTGACAAGTTTATGACCATTAATAGTGTCAATAAAGCAGGAATGGCCAAGAGTTGCTATGGAGTGACTAGGACTGTTGGGTCAAGTAGAGCTTTCTAAGCCCTCATTCATGGTTGGAAGACAGAGCTGTGATGTACTTGTATAAAGACCTGACCTTGAGCCTTAGATTTCAATGGTTCAATGTTGGGTTTCTGGGGCATTAGTCTGTCTTTTTTGAACCAAAACTTTCTTATTAAACTTCTTTTATTCTTAAAATCAAACCCTTGTGGCATTAAGCCTGCTGGATCTTCCTGGTCCTTCATCTGGCTTGGCATGCAGATATCATCTGCACCTAATCCTTCTTCTTATGCTTTATTTTCAAATGCCTTAGTTTCTCTATTCTCTCCACAAGAGTGAACTTTTTAGGGCTTTTAAACAGAAATAACACCACCAAGCACAACAATTTGAAGTATATCTTTTTTTTTAAGCTACCCTTTTCCAGACTGAGTAACATAAGCTTTTTTACCTTTATTCTTAATGAATAAGAGCTACCCATCACCTCCTCAGACATGAAATTTTATACTGCCCACATGGCCATGAGACTATAACATCTTTATTCAGAGAATACCACCTCAGTTGATTTAAGAATTGCCTGATTTAGATTCAAGGGAGCTCATTCCTCCCTTCCAAATCCAAAATCACTTTCAGGCAATCAGGAAAAGTATTGATTGAATATTAGTTTGGTTAGGGCTCTCCCCCTTTTGTTACAAAACCATTTGCCTTCTACTGATCCCTCAAAGCAGAGAAAGAAAGATAATTATTACAAAGTTGTTTGTTTGCTTGCTTTGGCTTTGTCTTTAAAATCAGAATAATTCAACATGACACAGAGGTCATCTCCTTAAATTTGCAACAGGCCTTTCCCCTAAAATCTATTTTTTTCTCCTTTCAGTCACTCAGATAATATTTAAACATTGCCAAATGAGGCAGCCAGATGGGGCAATAGATAGAGCCCTGGTCTGGATTCAGGGAGACCTGAGTTCACATTTGCTTTCAGACTTCTACTTGTTGTGTAACCCTGGGCAAGTCACCTAATTTCTTTCTGCTTCAGTTTCTTCAATTGTAAATTGGGAATAATGCTAGCATATACTTTAGAGTCTTTGTATAAATCAAAACAGTTAATTTGTGTAAAGCATTTATAGTACTTGGCCCATAATAGTTTGTCACATGCCTATTCTCTTCCCCTAATGGTCTCACTAGATTAGCCACAAGAACCTGACTATTATTCAATATGTTCAATCCTATTGTTAGCCTGTGCTTTAGCTGGTATTATCTACTACAATTTAAAATAACCTACTCATGATATATGTATGCCTAACCAAAATAAATTGAGAGTAGAAATACAAATAGCAAATAAGGCCCAACTTTTTGCATTTTTTTCTCCGAAAATGGCATTTTGTACATCATCATCATCAGTATATCATCAGTAACTTTCCATCAGGCTCTTGCTATACAAATTAAGCATGGGAAATAAATTTGGAAATAACATGTGTATCTTTGCATGTGTATAGTATATATAGCACATATTTATACAAATATATATATATAGTTGCTTTTTATTCTGATCTTATCAGTGCTACTCTTCATATAATAGCAGAGAGTGATGAAATGACTTGCTTTTACTATAATTTCATTTTATTATTTGGTAAATGGGTAGATATCAGACCTAAGAATATTACAGGTTGAAGTGGTCTAACAACATATAAAACTCTAGATGGTAATTAAGACTTATAATCCTTCATTTGAATATCTTTCAAATGTTTTCTTCCTTTGATTTTTGCTCTGTTCCTATTTGAAAAAAAGCAGTTTACATATGTAAATGATTCACATGATTTAAACACTTTAACTCACCAAAAATACTTTTTATTAAGTTGTATATACATACCAGAAAGAATTATGAATGTAAATGTTTATATATGCATACATATGTATGTCTATGTGTACATATATATTTATATATATGCATATATATGCAGTGAAAGGTTATATTGGGGGGCAGGAGTTTGATTATTTGATTATAAAGCAGTTTATTAAATACAAAAATCAGAGGGCAGTACCTTCTTCTAGGCTCAAGCCCTTGCCTACTCTCACTACTCTATCTAATCATATAACCACTATATATCTACCTGTCTACCCAAGTTATCTATGATCAATAAAGCTATTAAAGCCTTATTCTGTTACTCTGTCTCAAATCAGAGTACTAGCAACACACCCTCTCCCCAGGAGACCCAGAGACAAAAGTCCTTTCCAATGGTCTGCAACTTACAAAAACTACACTCAGCTATACCCTTCTAACTGTCACCAACTGCCAACCTACACAGCAGTAGGTCACCAACTGACAAGTGGCACAGCAGGGGGCTTTTACTGAAAAATATTATTGCTCCTTTTCCTCTTAAGTATAAAAAGGAGAAATTAATAAAAACTCTCTTAACTATATATATATATATATATATATATGTACACACATATATGGTATTGATATTACTTCCAATAGAATGTAAGCATTTTGAGGGCAGAAATGGTTTAATTTCTCCATATTATATAACATAATTCCTTGTATATAGTAGCTGCATAAAAATGTTTGTTTATTAACTGATTTTAATACATTGCCATGGAGGACCAATTTTGGATAAGTTCTCAGCTGAAATGAAAAAAAAATCTTCATGCCACATAATGGTTAATATTATGAGCCAGACAATTTTAAAGGTGTTTTTCATTGCTCCCTTGATATTATGCCACAAAATAAAATTGGTAGCACATAACAGATGGTGTTGAAATCCATGAGATCATAGATACTTCAAAATATTGAAATTATGTACCTCTAAATATTATGGTTCTTAAATAAGAAAAATTATATCCTCACAGAATGAAAATAGCATGGTTACTTTAACTTAAATTAAGTTGAAAATTGTAAATTCTTTTAGTCTTCTAATTGCTTTGATTTTCAACAATTCATTTAATAATCTTGATGATTCATCAGTCTGTCAATTAGACATAGAACAAGTCTTATAAAAATCGATCACATGGCAATGTTCTGTTGTTATGGTAGGTAGATGTATTAATCCTTCCAAGTGAATAATGGTAATTATAGACAAAGCAATTATATACATATATGTATGCATACACATATACATATATAAATATGGGTGTATAACATTTTACTATGATTTCATTTTAAAGTTTTTTTAATCCCTAAACTTATTTCCTTTCTTTTCGAGTAAGTTTAGTAAGACTATATGGGTTTTATTGCTAGTAAGCACCATTATATACCATTTGAACTATTTCATGTTTAAAAATATATATATATATTTTGATAGTTCAACAATTTCAGCACTATTATAGGAAAAGGGATTGTTTTCCCCAAAAATTTTAAGATTCTTTCATTGCCATCATGGGAAATCACATTTTTACATGGAATTTTATATTCCCATGTTCATTTGGTTACTCTAAGGCAGCAACTTTTAAGTAAATACTGATATTTTTTCAAAGTCTATATTTAAATTGTGCTTGTTGCTGATACCTCTGAGTAAAATAAAAGTAATATACAGATTACTATTTTTCTTGATTTCCTCAGGAGAGTAATGGAAGGATAAACACCTAAAAATGAAAATCAGGATCATAGATTTATAGATGGAAGAATACTTTAGTATAAAAACCACACGAAAGAATGAAAAGTTAAAATTACTCATCAAATTATATCTCCAAGTAGTAGATGGCTAAAAAGTCAGACCTAGTTTTAAAAGCTTTGAATTTGATCCCTAAGAATTTACAATGTTTTCAACATGAACTTTATAGCCAAGATGAAATAAATATTTTGTTCATTCATCAAATATTTATTGAGCATTTATTACAGAAATAAACAAAAGTTTAAATTATCAAAATATATCTCCAAACAATAATTGATTGAAAGCCATTCCTAATTTTAAAAGCTTTGAATTTATTAATTAAAAACTTAAATAATATGTTATCATAGTCAAGACAAAAATAAGTATTTAAAAATATTTTCTTCTTTTATTTAGCACCTAATATATGTCCAAGCCACTGTAGCAGTGATGGGGAACTTATAGCATGGTGGCCAAAGATGGCACACAAAGAGCTCTCTGTGGACACACTCAATGTTCTCCTTCAAATTTCCAACCTTCCTCCCCCTGAATCCATTACTATAAAGGCAGAGAGACTTGGGTGGAGCTATTCCCTACACCCTCTCCACCATGCCTGATGACATTTTTTTTCACTACACCCACCCTTCTGCCCAATAACCCAACGGGAGTGCACAGGGAATAAGGTGGTTGGTTCATTGGCAGCAGAGCTGGAGGGGAGCAGAGCTCTCCTGCTATTCCCCTCCCCCCTCTACACTTGATGGTGACATTCCTCACTTCACCTACCTCTCTGCCCAGCAACCCAATGGTGCACTTGTTCCCTCCCCTGTGTGGGGTAAGTGGTGGGGTGTGTCTGGCACTAAGAGGGGGGTCAGTACATGGCATGCAGTCTCAATACTAGCCATCACAATACTATAGCCTTGTCGTTCAAGGTAAAACATCATTGTACAGCAAACTTCAATTTTTCAAGCTTCTTGTTTCCCAAATCATTTAGTTGGAAAAGTAATTGACAATATATTTCTTTAACAGGATCATGCAAGCAAAGATCTGGAAGACCAGTTGCGAGCTGTGTCCAGTGTGGATGAACTCATGACAGTACTTTATCCAGAATATTGGAAAATGTTCAAATGTCAATTGAGGAAAGGAGGCTGGCAGCAAAACGGAGAGCACTCTGGTCCTGACACAACAAGAGAAGATAATGTCAAATTTGCTGCAGCACACTATAATGCAGAGATTTTGAAAAGTAAGTGCAGAAAAGAAAACATATAGAGCCCTGGAAATGGGGAGGGGGAATCCTTCCTCAACCTCTTTCCCCCAATGAGTATTTGTATTTTTGTATACAATCTTTAGAATTTCATATATTGAAAGAAAGGGATTGATTTTCAAAAGAAAACATTTATATTTTAACTATTAGTGTTCCTGACTCAGATTGGGTGGGAAATAAATTGTGTTTCACATAATACTTTAATTCCTTCATTTGTAAGTGGTCCTGCTAGGGGATGGTGCAGTATTCTTTATTCTAAAGTTGAAAATGCCTTTTTATGCCTATTTATACATATGTATATATTTCATATACATTCTTTTCATATATTATATTTCATATAATCATTCTTACCAATATAAGTATTCTCCATCTTGTAAAGCACCTGATCATTCCTTCAACTTTGGGCTTCCTAAATACTCCATTTACATTTACAAAGAAGAGAAAAAAGTTCAAAGGTTACTTAATGGCTAATCTTCTAGAGATAATAAATGAAGTGCTTCTATGAACTCAATGTGATATAATCAAAGCCATATTGGATGGAATCAGAGGTACTGGACTCAAATCCTGCCTCTCTTACTTAGTATCTATGTGACTTTTCCAACTTCTCTTGGTCTCTGGTGCCTCATCGTTAAAATTAAAGGTTTGAATTAGATGACCTCTTAGGATACTTCTGAAATCTGTGATTCCAGATCATTGAGAACCCAATGACATTTTCTATGTCAGTGCTATGAGGAAAATAAGAAGCATATAAAAATAAGTAAGGTGTTTCTTGCTCACTGTTCCTCAGTTTCCTTTAGTTGGTGATGTTATGTTAAATAACATAATATTAAATATTGTAATTATATTAATTTATATGTTAAGATAGCATAATATTATATTATGTATAATATAATAACATTGATAATGTTCTATATTAAATTAATGGTAATATAGACAGATTTCAGTAAGTTTTATAATATTATGAACAGATTTGAATAGGTTAATATTTATCTGAGGTAAAAATCAATGTATCTTTTACAACAAATCTGTATTTTTCTATAATAAAGCTTTTTTAAAAGTTGTAAGACTTCAAAGTAAGAACTTTGAACACAGCATTAATCATAAGAAGGGTTATAATTTAAGCATTTGGGGGAATAGGTAGACCCTTAAATTCTTGGAACCATAGAGTAATTCAAAGTGAATAGTCTAGAATCACTGAATGTTGGAGCTCAAAGTAGACTTAACAGATGAAATTGAAGCCCAGTAAAGAGTAGAGCTGGGATTCAAATCCAAGTCTTATAAGTCTTTGGATTACAAGTTACAATGACTTTACATTCTACCACACATAGGCAAAAATGACTCATCTTGCTAAAAGAAATAGATCAGGGAATGCTTCTGTATTTGTACAAATAGACATACTTTATACAGATGCAGCATTACCACTTTCTAGATTTCCCAGAAAGCTCTTCTGAGGATGATGTTGGACAGGGTCCAGCACCATCTTCTCATTTACATTCAGTTTAATGAGAACAAGGCAATAATTTAGTTTAGTTTTTTTTTGCTTCAAAACCACCAAGACAATGCATGCTGAAGAAAACCGGCATGATTACATTGCTGTAGCATTTGTAAACAACCAGATATTAAACTCTCCTCCTCTGAAGAAAAAAACAAAACAAAAAAACAAACAAAAAAAGCTATACATTGATTTCATGGGCTGGTCTATGTGTTTTTTCATAAAGCATAAAATCTTTGTCTGAAATTTGTAGGAAGGAGTTCCCTTAGAAAAATCTTCAGGTGGTATTCTGATAAGCTCTTCTGCTCCATCTCCCAGTGTTTGGGATTCGGGCTCCCACTTCTTTTTAAGAATTATATATTTCACCAGATAAAGAATCTAAGATTATAAACATGTTGGTTTTATTCTAAATGTGAGTGACCTCCTGCTGCTATGTTTTCTTTATAACTTATGGACTTCCCTATGACTCGGCAGGTATTGATAATGAGTGGAGAAAGACTCAGTGCATGCCACGTGAGGTGTGTATAGATGTGGGGAAAGAGTTTGGAGCAGCAACAAACACCTTCTTTAAACCTCCATGTGTATCCATCTACAGATGTGGAGGCTGCTGCAACAGTGAGGGACTGCAGTGTATGAACACCAGCACAAGTTACCTCAGCAAGACGGTAGGTATTTCAGCTGAGCTTTGATGTCGTTCTTGATGAATACGTGCCTGTGCTGTTGACATGTTCTCTGATACATTTAGAGGGGCTTTGGATAGAGATGAAACAATCTGGAAAGTACAGGGCATTTTCTTTGGGGATTGAAGTGCTACAGTATTTCTTACTAGACTGTGATGGAGGGTTTTGTTAGGAAGCTCTAAAGAGAGGCGGAAAAGCTTAATATGGTTGGTATAAGGCTAATTAAATAAAATGAAAATTATTTTTAGGTTAAAAATGTAAAAGTTGCTCTTAGGCACATATGTGTATACATGTCAAATAACTGTAAGTTTATTTGTGTGTATATGTTATCTCTTCTACACATGGAAATATGATAATTTGTTTTACTAGGTTATATGGAGTAATCAAAGGAATGGAAATTGATTAAGTTAAAGGATTCAATAAAATCATAATCAATATCATGATCAATATCAAAATCAATAAAAGCATTTACTAAGTACTTACTTACTAAGTATAGTAAGGCACTGTGCAGGGCACTTGGGATTTAAAGGCAAAAGCAAATAGTACTGGCATCATATCTGGGGTGTTTTGTGTCATTTGTACTTTCTCTAATTTTAAGTTTTTAGTGTACAGGAAAACTTGGGTAAAATTTACATTTATAAATTATCTGTTTATAATTACTGAACATGGGGGAGGAATATATATATGTATATATATTATGGGTCATATATGGAAGAAAAGGCTCATTGGTGAAGTTGCTGTGCATATAGCTCATTAGAACAACGCAACCTCCCATGCCAATGGGGTTCACATTCCAATAGAGTTCCCACTATCAATAGGAAATTTTTCAAGTATGAAATTTCCCAATGGTGAAATTTCCAACATTTATAAGTCTAAGAAATTTTAAGGTTTACAGATTTGGGATCTTATATTCTTCCTATATTTGTCTCACTATATATAGCTTATTAAAGAAAGTCACAAATATTCTAGTCTTTAAACATTTCCTAAATAAATTTATTGTTCTAATATAACAAAAATGCTAAAATCATCTGCATGACACATAAAGGAATGTAATTATTTTCTCTCTCATAAAACTTCTAAAAGAAGACTCATAGAGTCATATTTGGAGTTTTTAGCAATAGAAGTTATAATCAGAGAACACAGTAAGATTATATAAATGTTAAATGCAAGAGACCAGGAAAAATAGGAATTTTAGATATTTTTATTACATAAAATATTTGATTAAAATAAGTCAATTGGCTAAGGAATTATTGCTTGAAATTATGTACTATCTTGAATAAACTGATATTAGCTTAGCAAGATTTTACTTGTGCATCTTACTATTGAAGCATAAACATCCTTTCCAAAATCCTTTTATCAATATTAAAATCCCTGCATTGGTAAGGGTGGACTGCATTATCAAAGTACTTGGGATCTCTATTTTCTAAGTCACTGATTCATTCCACTATTAAAAAGAAAGTGATTATATTATTCAAATATTTTCCAAAAAGAATCATCTCTATGCAAAATATATGATTATTACATTAATGTTGTTACACCTACAAGAAATTGGCCTCATTTCTTTTCTTCTCCTCTATTAATGGGACTCTGTCTTTTTTTTTTGAATAAATGAAAATGTTGAAGTAGATGGTCTGCTAAACTTGAAGTCAGGAAGTCCTGTGTTCTGATCTCACCTCAGACATTCATCAGCTATATGATCCTGTTGATTTTTCTTGCTCTTCCTCTATTTTTCATTTATAAAATGTGAGGGTGGACTTGATAGCTTCAAAGGCCCCTTCCACCTCTAAATCTCTGATCATATAATCCTAAAATCAAAGAGATGATCCAGATCCTTGAGGAATCAAAAGCTAGATATTTTCTTGGTTATAATATCATAGAAGTATACTTCTCGAGATTTTTTTCCCCCAAAGAGTTTTCCCATTACAAAGTCAAGTTAATATGTTCAGTTTTAGTTTTATTATAGTTTCATTTAAGGAGAATATCTGTAAAACTAGAATTTAAAATATGATTCTAATTTGAGATATTACTTCCTGTCTTAGCATTAGATTAAAACTATATCAAACTGATTGATCTTCAGAAGCTTGTATTTTTGAACATTTGACCATATATATCTTTAAATGTGCCAAGGGGTATAGAGTAAGTCATTCTTGACTTAGGAAGACAGATTTAAGGTCTTTGATACATCATAGCTCTATGACCCTGGATAGACAAGTTATTCAAATTCTCAGTGAATTAGGTAACTATAAAGTTATTTTTTACAGAAAAAATATTCATCTACATTGGCTTAACGAATGGCGCATACATCCTGGAGAAAGCTCAAAGGAGAGATTTGTGGGGATGGTCATTTTGAAGATCCTTTTACCAAATAAGGAAAAATGTATCTTTTTTTTAAACCCTTACTTTCTGTCTTGGAACCAATACTATGTATTGGTTCTAAGACAGAAGAGTGGTAAGGGCTAGGCAATAGGGGTTAAGTGACTTGCTCAGGGTCATACAGCTGGGAAGTGTTTGAGGTCAAATTTGAACCCAGGACCTCCCATCTCTGGGCCTGGCTCTCAATCCACTGAGCTACCCAGCTGCCCCCTAAAAATGTATCTTTTAAGGTTACTTTAGCTGACTTGTTTAATATGTATTAATACTGTTAGTAGTTAGAACAATAAAGGCTATATAACATTTTAGCCACCAGGAGAAGGAACTTTTCTTCTCAAGTCGTGTTTTGGTTGCTGTATTATCACTGCCCCAGTTAAGTAATTTGCATAATGACAAATGACTGCATATTTTTAATATTTGAGTGCCCAGATATTATTTGTTTCTAGGTTCCCTTTGTTTTCCTATTTTTCCTCCTACTTTGTGTCATCACATTGAGACTAGTTATTCATTTGTATGCTTAGCCACTGAACAAATGACATCTTGCAAGTCTCACAAATGCCTTCTAAGGGGACTGGATTTGGGGCTAAATGGGTCAGAAGCTCATGTGAAAATCTTGGCTTGGGTACTGAAGGCACATTGGCAAATAGGAAAGAATGCTGAACTTGGAGTCAGGAAATGTGTTTGAATTCTGTCCTAGACACCTCATAGCTGATGGATAATGGACAAATTGCCCGTTTTCGCAGTCTTAGTTTTCACTTCTGTAAAATGGAGAGAAGACTTTTTTCATCTATAACAGGATTCTTGAGATGAAAGCACTTTGCACAACACCTATAAATGTGTTATCACTTTTCTTATAATATTTCCAAAGTCATCTCCTTAAAGTTTTCTATTTCCTGCTCATCTGGACCAGGAACATTATAGTTTAAACAGAGCTGCAAGTAGGGGTAGGAAAAGTAAGTTGATACTTAGGACATAGTTTGCAGAGATTCACAAGGGATATTTTAAATACTGCTTTTATTTTTAATGCCAAGAAAATGCCACTTTCCACGACACATTGACATTTATTTCATGATAAGGTAAATCGCATGTGTTTAATGAATGTTCAAAGCTTTCAGTAGGCAATAGCAAATATACGGCCAATTTTTCAATCATGGGGTTTGGGAGTTCTACTGGGAGTAATTTCCAAAGCTCATCAAAAATGTACAAAAACATTTTCCTGGCTCTATATTTACCTCGTCTGTGTTACCATGAGAAAAACTGACCTTTTCATCAAACAAAAATACTTCAACGATTTGTTGTTGAGGATTTCAAGTGTGTCTCCTTTAACTGCCTTTCCTCTTTGAAAGTGAGGGAAATGCGCTATCTTCCACATATTATGTAAGGTCAACAAAACTCCAAATTGCATTCTCTCTGCTGAATATTATTTCTGTTTCTTTCTAATATTAGCAAATTAAATAGCAAAAAAAAAATATTAGCAAAAAAAAAAAAAGAACCTAAAGTTTTTATCAGGGCTTCCTAACCTAAGTTCTTGAACTTGATTTTCTTAGTTATTATTTTAATAACTACTTTTCAATATAATTACTTTTCTTTGTAGTTTTATATATTTTATTTTTCTCCCCTCTTTTTTCTTTATTGTATTTTAATAACAAATTTTCACGTTTCCCAAAGTTATATGATTCATATTGTCACCTGCCCTTCTTCCTTCCCCCCTCCCTGAGTTGACAAGCAATTCAATCTGGGTTAGACATTACATTTTATGTATTTAAAAACCTTCTTCCAAGAAGGACTCCAGAGGTTCTACAAGACTGCCAGAAGGGGACACAGCCTAGAAAGTGTTAAGAGCTCTTGCTTTAGACAGAGCCCAACACTGAGGAAATTCAAAAGGAATCATCAATCCTGAAATAAACAGTAATAGCATTTAACAGTCAAATATACCCAGGCTGTTTTTATATGGCAGCCTTGCCACTTAAGTCTTGGGTCAAACTTGGAACATGATCCTACTAGGCAAAGAGAGAAGTTGTTTTTTAAGCTGTTCATGCATATTATTGTATGTCTGTATGGCTATACCAGGGTTAAGTACAATTGCTGTTCTATATTGAATTGTGCAAATGACCCTTGTATGCATTACTGGCTTGTCATACATCCTGGGCCACCTCAGAGTGGATGTCACTTGAGATTCTGTCTTGATCTCTCTTCTCTTTTCCTACCAGATAGTTAGGTGGTGAAGTGAAAAAATTTTTTGAGCTGAGAGTCATGGAAACCTGAATTCTAATTTCACCCCAGATACTTATTTATTTGCTATGCAACCCTTGGCAAGTCACTTATTAGTCTTAATTTCCTCTTTTGTAAAACAAGGATAATAATAGCAGGTACCTCCTAGGCTTGAACTAAAAATCAAAGAAACTAACATATATAAAACAAACCTTAAAATGCTATAAAATAATAGCTATTATTATTAACAAAATAATTATTATGATGCTGTTGTTGCTATTAAATGAATTTATTTGGCTCTGGAATCCATTTCTGTGGGTTTGGTTACCACCTATCTATATCCAGCCCCAATCTATCCAAGTCCTACTTCTCTGACTACCTTGTAGTCTACCAGAACTCCATATTCAATATGCCCCAAACTATAATTAAAATCTTCCCCATAACCCTGACCCTCACCCAGTCTCCACGTAGGGCACCTAGGCATCCTTGTACTCAACCAAGTTTGAAACTTCAGAGTACTCTCTGACTTTTCTCTGCTCTTTATCTCATAACCCTTCCTTCCATACTTCATCTTCATGTTAAGTCACTTACTAAATCCTGCAACCTTGGGCAAACCACTTACTCCTGCCAGGCCCTTAGTATTCTCATCAGTACAATTAAGGTGTTAGATTAGAAGCCATTGAGGTCCCTTCCAGCTCTAGAGCAATGTTGCCATCACCCTGGAACTTCCCAATTGCATCTTCATGCTCCTGACATTTTAATTTCATCCCCAATCAGTATTTATATGAGTTATTGTAGGAGCCTCCCAGTTGCCTTCTCTGAATCCCATTTTCTCCTCTCTCAAGCTCATGCTTCCCATAGATGACAAAATAATCCTCATAAACACAGGTCTCTGTCAAACATGTTGATTGTTCCTAAGATCAAATCCAGCAACTCAGCAATTAAGGCCCTTTAAAATCTAGTGCCAACTCCCTTAGTTCCAGATTTATTTCACATTATTCCCTTTCACATTTATGATGTTTCAGTTACACAAACTTCAAAGACTGATTACATATCAAAAATTGACCAGTAGTTTTCACAACTCAACTCATTATTTCTTATCTGCTGTATACCCTTAGCCTGGCAAGCAAACCCTCATTTTCTCAACCTTTCAGAATTTTTATCTTATTTGAAGGCTCAGTTCAGAGACAACATGGGCATTCATAAAACCTTCCCCATTTGGCAGAGTTTTAAAATATTCTCTCCCTCACCAGATATTCCTAGAGCCCTTTAGCTGCCTCTCTACTACAGTCCTCTTTCTATTATACTTATCCATGTATATAAGTTTCTGATTGAAGATAGAAATCATTTTGTCTTGGTGTCCATAGCATTTATCATTATTTTTTTATACGTAGGAAAAAATATAAGAAATTTTATTGGCCTGCAAAGATTGTGCCCTCTAACCTTATGTTTTCCCATCAGGTTCAATACCCTTCTCTTCTTTCTCTGTATTGCTTGCCTTGGTGGTTCTCTCATGATTTAATTACCATTTCTGTGCTGGTGATTCTCAAATCTACCTATCATGTTTTGCTCTAACCTCCCCGCTGACTTCCAATCTCTCATCTCCAAATGCCTACTGAACATTTCAAACTGTATGTCCAGTAGACATATTCAAAACTGGAACTTGTTATTTTTTCCTCTAAACTCTCCCCCATATAGAGGGAGACATCCTCCTAGTCTCTCATTCTCAAAATCTAGGTGTCATCTTGGATTCTTTACCATCTCTCACTGCCCCCCCAATTCAATATGTTGCCAAAGACTATTGATACCATCTTTGCAAAATCTCTTGAATATGCCCCCTTCTCTCCTCTTTCACAGCTCCCACTCTGGTTCAGGCTTTTATGACTTCATACCCAAAATGCTACATTAGATTGCTAAGGGGTCTGGCTGCCTCAGGTCTCTCCCTATCCCAATCCACCTTCCATTCAACTACTAAAATTATTTCACTAAAACACAGGTAGGGCTATGTCATCACACTTACTTAAAAATTTCAGTGGCTTTCTGTTGTGGCCAGGATTCAAAATAAAATGCTCTGATTGGCATTCAAAGCTCTTTATAACCTAGTCCCCTCAAGCCTTTCCAGTCTTCACAGACCTTACTTCCTGATATGCACCCTTTGATCCAGTATTTTTGGACTCCTCACTCTTCCACAAACAAGGTCACAGCTCCAGGCATTTTCTCTGGTTATTCTCCATGCCTGGAATGTACTCTGTCACCTCTGCCTACCAAATCCCATCTTCTACAGGCAGTTTTCCCCAATCTCTCTTAAAATCTAGAGCTTTCTCTCTCTTCTTTGTCTTTTTTTTTAGCTTATTTGTATATATAGTTTGCTTGTGGTCTCCCCCATTTGTTTGTGAGCTTCTTGAGGGCTGGGACTGTGCTCTGCCTCTTTTTTTTTTATCCCTAGTGCTTAGTACAGTACCTGGCACATAGCAGGTATTTAGTAAATGTTTATTAATGGTTGACATTTGAGAGCAACTATATCAAATTATAAATCATCTTGTCACTATTTTATGATGATTCTCTCAAAACATTATTAAGTTAATTTTTATACAAATTGCATATAGCTCATTACCAAATTCATATTCTTTGTCATTTTGTCCTAGTAGAAACATCCATAGCTTATGCTGTAAATCTTGAAATTTCTCAGACTTGTGAATGTTAAAAATTTCCACATTGGGGAATTCTCAATTGGAACAATTCCCTACTGGGAACATTCCCCATTTTGACAGTGAGAACTCTACTTGGATCAGAAATGGGAGGACCTCTGCTCCACCCATACTTAGGACTGCTTTGGGGGAGAGAACTCCTTGCTAAACAATGAAAGTACTTTAACCCATACTTATAATGAGGCAAAAAGTTCTTTAAGCCATGCCTATTTTTAGAATTAATACAATGGGGTGCTAAGTACCTATTAAAGGTCAGGCAACTTGTAAACTTGCCAGGAGCAAAGAGGTGAAAACTTATTCAGAAGTTTTTCTGGTTCAAACTAAAGGGATTAGTCGACCCAGCAGTGTTTTTTCTGATTCAAACTTACTAAAGGGATTAGTCGACCCAGCAGTAATGGGCTATCCCTTGGAAAACATTTACTGTGATTGGTAGATGTAAGGATTTAGGGGAGGTGACATAGGAGCAAACCCCCTATATAAGAAAAAGCAGAATCTCTTAGGAGGGAATCCTTATGAAGAGATGGCTTGAGAAAGAATCCTTTTGAGGAAGATCCTTTTGAAAAAATCCTTTTGAGGAATCTCTTATGAGGATTGCTTGAGGAGGAATCTCTTGAGAAAGGCTCTGGAGATAGAAGGGAAGCTCTTGGAGGACAATCTCTAAGGAAGTCTCTCTGGAGCTCCTCTGAGGGGACTCTGTCCCTCTGGAGGCTCTTGAGAGAGGCCCTTTGAAACAGTCTCTGGCTGGAACTCTCCCTGAGGAGACTCTGTCACTAGAATCCTTGCTTAGACAGACCTTGTGGTGAGTGATAAAAGACTGACTGACCGATCTCTCTCTCTTAAGATTCAGGTCTAGGCCATGTTGGCTTAAGGCCCTTCATACTTATTTCCTTTTTCTCTCTTTCTCTCTTTTCTTGTATTATTAATTAAATTCTCTATAAAACCCAGTTGACTTGGGTATATTCATAATTGGGAATATTTCCCTGGCGACCACCTTATATTTGATTTAAAACAAGACACTGTAGTGAAACATATTTTCTGCGGTCACAAATTTACTCACCCACTCTTATATCTACAACAATTTAAGCCTTCCACTATTTTAATCACTACAGTTTACAACCTCAACTATTTTAACTCTTACAATGCCCCACAGGCAAACTTCAAGAACTAAGGGTTGGGGCAGCTATATAACTCAGTGGATTGAGAGCCAGGTCTAAAGACCAGTGGCCCCAAGTTCAAATCTGGTCTCAGATACTTCCTAACTATGTGACCTTGAAAAAGTCTCTTAAACCCCATTGCCTAGCCCTTATATCTCTTCTACCTGGGAACTAATTCACAGTATTGATTCTAGGACAGAAATGTTCTAAAGGTCACGGAGCAGAACTGTACTAAGACTTGTGACATCCTATATTATGGGTTAGCACAATGTACCAATTGTATAGGCACTTAGAAAACTAATTTTAATTGATTAAATTTGCTTTTACATTGCCTAAGAACCTAACAATTATTTCTAACTGCTTCCATGAAGAATATGCATATTAACTAATGCATTTCTGATTTTAAGCAAACTTTTGGAATATAACCCATTTATATACTGTGAACTACCTTTAAAAATAATTTTGGCATCAGTTTTTTTTTTTAAAAAAACCTTATAGGATTTGGCTCTTTCTTTATTAGCATTTACTAGTGAAGAACAAACTACGCTTTTATTTGAGATTTCTATGTTTCATTTCTTTGCTATCTATTTTATTAGTCTAAGTACTCAAAATTTTCATAAACTCTGATCTGAAAAAAGGAAGAAATTTTATAGTTAATTTCACCCAGCAGGGTAGTTGTAATTTAGCCAACACATACCTTATTTTGAAAAGTTTGTAGATCTTTCAGGATCAACATTTTTCGAAGCGAGATGAAAAAATTGAGCAGTGAACCTTGAGGGTGTAATTTCTTAGAAACTCTATTTAAAACACTCACATTATCAGAGACAATCTCTGAAGAAAAGATCTTACTCCAAAGAGTTTAAAATTAATTCCAGCAGAGCTTTTCTGTTAAAAACAGATGAAGAATATTATAATCTAGAAATACAACATACTGGCATGCCGCTATTGGATCTACTATCAAAATATTGCCATTCTCAAGCAGAGAAAAAACGAGAAAAAGAGTGTCTAAGAAAGACTCCCCAAGTAACTTTAGTTCAGAGTTTCACTAACTGTCCAAAATAGACAAAACTTCCAAATTAGGAGGTGTCACTATTGCTGTCAGTAAAGTATAGTATCTCTGGGTTTAACAGCCTTGTCGGGCAATTCTTTATTAATCCCATATGCTTCAATTTAATCCCATTCCCTCCTGGTCTTACCTTAGTGGCTTTAGAGAGGGGCTGGTCATGATCTATTTACATTTTATACTCTGAAAAACCATTCCTAAATCACAATTGTTTGTCAATCAAGAGTCTCAGATTTGTATCCTATAGCCCTTTGCATTATGATAGACACTAATTGCTGATGCTTGTTTGTCTAATTTGATGCAATAGTAACTGATCAGTTTAATTCAAAAGTTCAAAAAAGCCAGGCATGTGGAACAATATTTTTAAGCATAATTTATTTTACATTTTATTCAGCGACTGCTTCTGAACGTTAAATTCCTGTATCATCTTTAAGGAATTTGAGTAAATGGGTGATTTTTTTGTTGATATCTTTGAGATACTATGTTTGAATTCATTGTGTATAAAGTATTTGGTAGTAATTGGGAGAATTGCTAGTTTGACTTCTATGTTGAGACCTAACCTGTGATTTCATTGGAATAGAAATCTGGAGGAAGTAACTGTATCTGCTAAAATAGGTTAGCACTACAATTTGTTGACTTAGAGAGTAACTCAGGGCAGTTAGGGGTTAAGTGACTTCCCCAGGGTCACAAATTTACTTTTGTCAGAAAGGGGTACTTGAATCCTGAGTTTCTTGATTTTGAGGCTCTCTTTCTATCCACTGAACCAAGACACCCTTCTTAGTTTCTATAATTAGTTAGTGGCAGTTATAACCTTTTTTACTTCTATGTCACTGATCATAGTCACTCTAAGCAATTTATGTCATTTTAGGTGCTAGTATCCATCTGTTGCTGAGAATAGAAAGTTACACCCTCCTACCTTTGCAATATATTTATAGAATTGTAGCTTTGGATCTGGGAGGAACAATAGAGCTCTTTTCATCCTGCACTCTCATTGCATAGATGTGGATAATTCAAGTTGAAAGAAGTGAACAGATTTGCCTCAACTTTCCTACATAGTAAGTGGCAGTGGTGAGAAGAGAACCTCAGTCTTCCAGTTCCAAATTCAGCTCCCATTCTACTTATTACAAGAGAAACATACACCATATGGTCTCTGTCAACTTTAATTATTTTGGCTAACTTATTTGTTACTGTGTTGTTAAAAGATTGCTATTAGCACCCTCTAAACTTAAGTGCCCAGGATCAGAGTCCCATTTTTCCTCCCTAGTCATTTCTCCACCCTAATGTAAAAACAGAGCAAAACAAACTAAAAAAAAAAGTTTGTTGAATAAAATAGAGTTGAAATAACCAAAATTCTGACACAATGTTGAATGGTATTTAAATATATTAGGATTCATGAAAAATGACAAATCACAACTCTGTACCTCCTAAGCTAATAAACATTGTATTTTTGAACATTTAAGACACAACCCTTCCACAAGTATTTTAATTGAGATATGTTCTGAATTGTAGGAATCACCCCCACATGTGTGATTTGTAGTGTTGTTCATAGTAGTATCAATGACTGATTTATTTTGTTTGGATGACTTACCCATCATCACACGGACAGTTTATGGCAGAGGAAGGACTTGAAGTTAGATCTCCCTGAGTACATGGCCAGCCCTCTCTCCACTATGACACACTGCTGCCCCTTCATTGCAACATATAAATACAAACCTGAAAATTTTAAATAAAATAGATTTATACTTATAAAAATAAATACTCAAATGGGAAGTGGATAATCTAAAATACATCAAAGTTATTTAGAAAAAATAAAAGAGGCTTTAATAATCATAATAATGTGATTTCAATGTCATACAATGTTTCAAAGGTAATTTTATACATTTTCAGAGGTAGGAAAAGCCTTCTGCTTCACTGAATCTAATTCTTTCATCTTTACAAATGAGGAAATAGAGTACTAGAGGGGTCACATGACTTGCCCCAAGCTCATGCAATTTGTGAATGGTAAAGTTGGGGTCCAAGCCATACCTTCTAGTTCCAACTGTGTTGTCCTTTTCACAATATCATGTTACATAATTTTGATATCAGGGATCTTGGTATAGACAAGATCATCAATCTAATACATGTCTATGGAAAGCTATAAAAATTTACATATAGCGTACATTTTACAAACATCTATATATTCTATAACAAAAGCATACAAAATAATTTGTATTTTTGTAGGTCTTTGTAAGCACAAACTTTTCCAACCATTTTATATAATCTGAGTAATCTGAATCTTAAAATGTTTCAGATAGTTACATAATTTATATATAATGAATGCAGTATTGCCTCTAGTTAGCTGAAATGTCCTGGGAATAAAGTATTCTGAATGAGCTGAATTTCCAAATAACTAAGGCTTAACCATTTAAATTTTAGAATCTTTCAATTGAAACTATTTCTTATTGAATGGATCTCTATATCTTTATCTATCTGCTTTTTGGGAATATAGGAAGTATATCTGCTTCAGTCTTCAAGGATTTGTGAGCTTGTCGATGTGGACATTTACTCCTTCATAAAAAATTTTAAAAATTGATTTTAGTCAGTTTTTGCTCTTACAAAAAAAATCTTCGTGAATTTCTGTGGCCAAAGAGATTCAACATAAAGTAGGTAATACTCCCTAATTGTGTTTTCTCATGAAAACTACATTGGAGCCTTGGATAGGGACATGTAATCAACTGGCCAGCCCGTAAGTGTAACCATTCCAAATTGAAAGGTCTTACCAGAGTTTGTGGTCCAATGGAATAGCCTCAGCTGAGCCAAGGAAATCCATGCTACCTTGAGCCATTAGAGTAGGATAGGGATTATTTAACATAATTATTAGACTCAACATAATACTAAAAGAGATTTTGAGATCAACTAGTTCAATTCTCTGTTTATAGATGAGGAAGCTGAAAATCAGAGACAGGAACTAACTTATGCAGGGTCACATTGAGAAAGCATTGAGAAACCAGGTTTTCTTGATTTCCTAATTTTAACTCTTGTATTAATAACTCAATATAATTTTAATAGTATCTATTATTAGTCTTTAATGAATCCAGAGACAATTGAGTTATATAAGACTATTTTCTACTATTTCAGATTAGATTGCAGTGTTTTACTTCTTCAGCTCTTCTGTGGAAGTTATTATGATTTTCTATTCTCATTTCTTGCTCAAGACCACTGGTCATCTTCTAGTACCTCAGTCTACCATTAAACCTATTGTAGCTATCTCTACTCTATTCCTCTTATGTAAAATTTACCAAAAATTTATTTCTTTAATTTTTTTACAGAGTAATAATAGTTGGGCCTTTAAACAACTATTTTTTCATTATGTTGTGCACTCAGATGATTTATTTTGTTTCAAGATTCACTGCTATTTTTGATGGTTGATGTTGCCATCTGGATAAATAGAATTTTGCTTTAAATGCATTTATTCATCAAAAGAGAATAAATATTTAGCATGAAAAAACTTTAATTTTCATTACACTGGATCATAGAACATTAGAATTGGAAGGAACATTATTGAACATCTAGCTAGTCAAATATTACCATATTACAGACAAGAAAGGAATTTTCGGAGAAATGAAGGGTGCTGCCCATAGCCACTCAGCTAATGAAAAAGATGGTGTGGCAATGATGTTTCTTAACTTCTACTTCTATACTCTTTCTATCACACTAAACTAACTCTTCTATATGTCAGATTAAAATGATCACTACATGGCATATGGTTAAATGTCAATAGATAGGAAGCTACATATGTGATACAAACATATATGTGTGTATGACCTTTAGACTTGAAATGTAGTGGAAATTGAAGAATTATACAGTTAAAGCTACAAGTTTTGGATCATACTATTGGTTCTTTTCCATTTCTAAGTAAGCAAGTATGTAGTTCCAAAGAAATGATTTATTTGTTTCTAAAAATAATTTTGTCCTTTCTTCTCCTTTTGGCTCAATAATCCCACTGACTCAAATAAGTATTTCAATTATGAACTATAAAGTGATTTCTCAATTCAGGTGCCTTTGCCAAGCAGTCCTGGCACTTATTTATAGGGAAAAGTGAAGTTAAATTTGAAAAGTGAAGGGGAGGGAAAGGGAGTATGAAGCATTGTTTTTTTTTCCCCCATGAGAATGAGAAAAATGACAACTACAGAAATTAATGATTTAAGTGAGAGAAGAAAAAAGATATTTAATGAACAACATTAAGATCAATTAAACAGTTAATGAAGAGATAGTACATATTGGCTTCATCTTTTCAACAGTTGATCTCTATCTTTAAATGCATATCATAAGCCCTCTCAGCATTTATATGATGGTCTTCACGACTGCTATTAGGAAAAATAAAATTACGTCCTGAGCTCTCTGATCTTAGTTAGGCCACTTCTTAGCCAATGGACAGATATCTCCAGATCAATCTTCAAATATTCTAGTTCAGTAGATATCATTCTTAAGAGCCACCAATTTTGAGAGCCATTTTGACAACTTTATGTGACAATGAGACATTGGAGAGGGATGTTTCTTTTTTTTTTTTAATCACAATGAAAAAGGGATTCACATTATGCATTGTTCAGAGAGAACTGAAATTCTCAAATGAAATATATCCAACAATTGTAAAAAGACAGCACAAATATATAACATTATTCCTTGATATATGTTTTCCCCAGTTATATTCATATATACCTTTAGTAATATGCATTTTCTCGGAATTAATTGGATGGATTGTCTCAACTAGGAGTCATCAGACAACCACCTATTTTTATATGGCCTAAGAGCTAATAATGATTAATGTAAACAACTTTCAATTTTTTTTAGTCACCCATCCCTATCAATAGATTTTTTTTACTCTGCACCTCCAGTACATATATATTTATTTATGTTGTGTAAATGTTCTACAATTCAAAGATATTATGTACATTATTAAAATGCTCTCTCTATATGTAAGAATGACTTTTAAAATGAAATAAGCAATGTTAAAATATTTTATTAAATACTTTATGTGTAACATCCCATTCTATCAAAAAAAAAAAACCCTGGGAGAGGGCATTATTATACCTAATAATAATTATCCACATTTTATAAATAAGGAAATGGAGGATAAGAGAGCTTAAGTGACATGCCAATGGTCACATAGTCAGGTCAGGTCAGGTCAGGATTCCTGGCATATTATAATCTACATGATCATCTGACAGGGATTGAATTAGAGTGTCGGTATCAGTATATTTTATGTGAGCAATAATTAATTTGTTTTTTATAAATAGAAGTTGTCATATGTTCTTCATATATTCCAGATATTGATTGCCTTGTGCATTCCCAAAGGGTACTTAAGTCTCACTCTGGAAAACAACTGCAGTCTGTACTATTCCAAATCTGCTAGGTAATTTATGCACTAACTATTCTTCCTCATTCTGCTTACAGAGCTCTGACTGCTTTTTCACAGGTCAGAAAGTAACATTTACTTAAGCAAAATGTCATAAGACCAACTGTGAGATGGCTGGTTCTCACTTTTCATTGAAAGTATTCCACTTGTATACTGGAACTAAATGTTAGTGCCATGCTTGTTTGTATGGCAAGAAAACATTATAGGAGATGGCCAGTCTAGGTCAATGAGTAATTTAATACACATGAATTAAACACTTGCCCTGAATGCCTCTTCCCTAAGAACAGTCCACAGTTTTCATAGTACAGAATGATGTACTGTTAATAGCATATTGCACATGTCTGAGTCTATATACAGAAACAAAAGAAAGCTATTTTAAAAATATAGAATATAAGCTCCATACACATTACCAAGTATTGTCAACCATCTAAAGCGAGGAAATAGTCAATATAAGGTGAGAATAGTTGAGGAATAATTACAAATTGGGCATGATAATCACAGAGATCTACCTGTATATCCCTATTGGGATTATTCTTAGAGTGTAGTTGTTAAAATAGTTTATCTGTTATATTAGTGCTCCATATAGAGTCCCTCAATTTAATTTATTTCTGAGGTCAGGTCTAGATGCTAGCTATTCTACAAGTCACCGAGTACTGGGTTAAAGCTTCTCTTCTCATCTTTACAAAACTATATGGTCCTGCCTTGACTTTGTGCCATTATATAATTTCTTCCACCTAATTAGGATGTCATCAAACTACCCCCAACCATGTTAAGGATGAGAAATATAGAAATGATAAATTCATAATATCCAGAATTCCTCAGTGATCTCAACATGAGGAAAGGTTCACTATCCCCTTAGTAACCCGGACTCAGAAGTTAGGTATCATCTTTAACTTTTCACTCTTTCATCCCCATATCTGATCTGTTGCTAATTCCTATCAATGTAACCTTCAAAGCATGCCATATATACTCTCCTTCTCAGTCAGTCAGTACTCATTAATTAAATGCTAGCTATGTGCCATGGCACCGGACCAAGGGCTGGAGATGAATAGAAAAGCAAAAGATAGTTCCTGGTCTCAAATCTCATAATCTAATGAGACACATCATGATAATAGTCCATATAATATTCTCCTGGCATAATGTTCTCCTGGTTCTGCTCCTTTCACTCTGCATCAATTCTTAGAGGTCATTCCAGTTCACATGGAATTCATCCAGTTCATTATTCCTTTGGGCACAATAGTATTCTATCACCAACATATACCACAATTTATTCAGCCATTCTCCAATTGAAGGGCATCCCTTCATTTTCCATTTTTTGTTACCATAAACAGTGCAGCTATGACTATTCTTGTACAAGTCTTTTCCCTTATTATCTCTTTGGGGTACAAACCCAGCAGAGCTATGACTGGATCAAAGGGCAGACAGTATTTTAGTGCCCTTTGGGCATAGTTCCAAATTGGCCTCCAGAATGGTTGGATCAATTCACAACTCCACCAACAGTGCATTAATGTCCCAATTTTGCCACATCCCCTCCAGCATTCATTACTTTCTCTTGCCGTTAGCCAATCGGCTAGGTGTGAAGTGATACCTCAGTGTTGTTTTGATTTGCATCTCTCTGATTATAAGAGATTTAGAACACTTTTTCATGTGCTTATTAATAGTTTTGATTTCTTTAACTGAAAATTGCCTAGTCATGTCCCTTGCCCATTTATCAATTGGAGAATGGCTTGATTTTTTGCACAATTGATTTAGCTCTTTGTAAATTTGAGTAATTAGACCTTTGTCAGAGGTTTTTGTTATGAAGATTGTTTCCCAATTTGTTGCTTCTCTTCTAATTTTGGTTGCACTGATTTTTTGTACAAAACCTTTTTAATTTAATGTAATTAAAATTATTTATTTTACATTTTGTGATTTTTTTAAACTGTTGCTTGGTCTTAAAGGCTTTCCTTTCCCAAAGATCTGACATGTATACTATTCTGTGTTCACCTAATTTACTTATAGTTTCCTTCTTTATATTCAAGTCATTCACCCATTCTGACTTTATATTGGTGTAGGATGTGAGATGTTGATTCAAACCTAATCTCTCCCATACTGTCTTCGAATTTTCCCAAAAATTTTATCAAATACTGGATTTTGGTTCCAAAAGCTAGGATCTTTGGGCCTATCATAGACTGTCTTGCTGAAGTTCCCCAAGTCTATTCCACTGATCCTCCTTTCTGTCTCTTAGCCAGCACCATATTGTTTTGACAAACCTGCTTTATAGTACAGCTTATGATCTGGTACTGTTAGGCCCCCATTCTTCTTCTTCTGTTTTTGCAATGAACACAAATTGATTTCTCTTTCATTAAAATAACTCTCATAAATACAGCAACAAATAAAATAAAACCACTGCACACCTATTAGACTGGCCAATATGGCAATAAGGAAAACAATAAATACTGGAGGTGATTTGGAAAAATTGGGACACTAATGCATTCCTGGTGGTGTTATGGACTAATTCAACCATTCTGGAGGGAAATTTGGAATTATGCTGAAAGGGCTGACAAACAATGCATTTCCTTTGATCCAGTAATACCATAATATTAGGTCTGTATCCCAAATTGATTTTTACAAAGGGTATGGTTAGAGGGGGCCAGACCTACTTGTACAAAAATATGTATAGCTTCTTTTTTGTGGGGACAAAGAATTGGAAATTGAAGTAATGTCCATCATTGAGGAATTACTGAAGAAATTGTGGTATATGATGGTGATGGGACACTATTATACTGTAAGAAATGATGAACAGAATGATTTCAGGAAGAGCTGAAAAGATCTACATGAACTGATGCAGAGTGAAATAAGCAGAACCAGAAGAACATTGTATACAGTAACAGCAATATTGTGATAGGCTTAGCTATTCTCATTAATATAGTAATCCAGTATAATTCTGAGGGACTTACGAAAAAAATGCTATCCCACTCCAGGAAAAGAATTGTTGCAGTCAGAATGCAGCTGAAAATATACAATTTTTCACTTGCTGGCACTATAGTCCTCTCAGTTGTTCTGAGTTACTTTGTGGACTGGTTTATGTCTATAGCTAAAGTAGAATTTCTCTTTTGGAAGGAAGAAAACAAACTTTTATTGAGCCATCTACTATCTACCAAATATTTTACAAATCTTATCTCATCTGATAATCCCAAAACACTAGAATTAGGTATTATTATTATTATTATTATTATTCCTGTTTTCCAGTTAAGGAAACTGAGGTAAATGGAAGTTAAGTGACTTAGCCAGCATAAAAAAAAATAGTACATATTTAAAACTGGATTTGAACTCAGACCTTCCTAACTCTAGGCAAAACACTCTATCTACTTTGCCAATTTACTGTTTATAAAAATAAAACTGGAAAAAGTTCTAAAGGTGATTTTGATTAGTATATCCTTATAACTGCCTTATTCTACATGGACAATATTTATACACAGGAAAAATGAAGAAAAAATAGAAGCAATAATAACCATTTAAATATAAATATATGTTTAGAGTAGCTAAATCCCTTAGTGACAATCACATTTTTTAAAAAATTTGAGTTAGGCTGGGGTTGTAGATAGAGAGGTGGTGGTGCAGTAGAGTGCCAGTTATGGAATCAGGAAGACGTGTTCAAATCCAGCTTTAGAGACTAGCTGTGTGACCCTGGATTGTCATTTAAGCCTATTTCCCTTAGTTTCCTCATTTATAAAATGAGTGGGAGAAGGAAAAGGCAAATGACTACGATATTTTTATGAAAAAAACTTTCAAATTGGGACATGAAGAGTTGGATATGACTGAAATTACTGAACAACAAGAAGAGTATGTAGAGAGTTGTCCTCAGAGCCAGGAAGACCCGAGTTCAAATTCTATTTCTGACACATACTAGCCATCTCTGTGCCTGGGCAAGTCTCTTATCCTCTCAATGATCTAAATAATTCTCTAAGCCCCTGCATCACAAGAAGATGATAGCTTACCTTTATGAAAGTATTTTGTCATCTGGGAGTTCCACATAAAATAAAATCATAGGGCCAGTTCCTATTGCCACTTGAAAAAGAATACTTAAAAAAATAAAAACAAATGTATTCTATATTCTAATTTTGTGGCAAAATTGACCTCAGAGGGAGGAAAACAAAAATTGAAGACCTGTTTCTATCATATACTATTGGCCCCTTGAAGCTCTCTAGAACTATATCACAGACTGTTAGTGATGTAATTTGTAGGGGGACTCTCATTCCTTAGATGGAGAAATAAGGGTTGAAGGCAGTGAGGAAAGGGTTGATGAAAATGGTTTCCCTTACAAACCCTTCTTGGAGTCCCCAAATTACTTGAAGGAGACAAAATGGAGATCTCCCCTCAGTGAAGGATTGCCCCCTTGATGGCTGTGCCGACCCTCAAAGGCATTGGGGAAGTCTTCTCCACAGGAAGAGATATGTGGGACTCCAATCCTACTATGAGCTACTTTGTGGTGCTCAAAAGCCTCCCCCTCATGTCTTATTGAAAACTAACAGCAAGATGGAATCTGCCAATGAGCTTATTCCCTTGATGTGAATAAACAAGTTTGAAATTGCTATCTGACTGCTTATCTTGATTTAATTGTGATTGGGGTAAAGGAAGATGTGGGTAGAGGTTAGAGGGGTTGTAGGTCACCAAAATTTCTGAATCCCTTTTCAAAGTTCCATCCTCTGAGTGGGTGGAATTTCCCATGTCTCAAAGTCCACTTTCCCTTCCCAAATCTATCCTAAAACTACTTTTCTAAATAATCTAATTACTTAAGTAAAAGGTTTTCTTGTAGGCAGGGGAGAGGTAGAAAAGGGAAGAGAGCCCTGCTCACTGAATTGAGTCCAGTATCTCAATAGTTCATGAAATGAAAGTCTTCAGAGAAATTAGGTTTGTTAACAGGAACCAGCAATGTTAAGATTTCTGTCAGTGACAGAAATCCCCAAAGGTGTCTTGAAGTGACCCAGAGAAACAGCTCATCCTTCCACTCTCTTCTATATCTCTGCCCTCCAGACTCCCTCCTCAGGAGAATTTTCCAGAAGTCCTCATCCAGTTTCCAACTGTTGTTCCTGCAAAATTCACTGTAGAGCTCTCCATATTCCATTTCCCCTAACATTTCTTTTTGTCCTACACCCCATCATTACAGTGATATGAATAAAAAATGAGAATTTATTATTGTAACATCATTTCCACAGTTGAAGTTTCCTATAACTGAAATCATGGGTTTGACTGGCCCATTAAACACACACACACATATGTATATGCAAATACACGAATACAAATGTATGTGCAAATGTATATATAGAAAGCTATTTTGGAAAGCATATAGTTATACACACATATTTGCGTTATATATTTTGTTAATGCAAACGTAAGTATTTCAGGTCTAGTCAAGAGATGTGGCTTGGAAAACAGACTAAGGGATGGAGATAGATCATTGAGTTTAGCCATTATCTCTACCACCACAGGTAATTATAGCAATGAGGAACAGAGACTAATGTAACCCTATCCCTAAATCTCTCTTCTAAATCAAAGCCCATCATTAACTTTGAGGTCATAATAAGTGACTAGAAGGCACAAAGCTTTCTTAGTTCTGATGAGATTTCCATTATCTCATTACAGTAAATGCCAATATGAAAACTGAATCCAAATATACTTAAAGCTAACCTCATCAGATATTTAGCTCTTCATTTCATTTTTGCAATATTAATCATTCTTTTGGAATTTATATTTGAGGGCTCTGGAATTCGAAATCTACTTCATTTCACTTAAACATTTTCATTTGTATATTTCACAAGAAATATTCTTCAAGGGAAGGAAAATTGCAATTTTTTGTGAATAGGAAATCCAAAGCAGACATGTTATGTCTAAGATCACTTTATAAATCTCTGCCCTCAGTATTAAAGAAAATGATTTGTCTAATCTCCAGTTTAATTTTATTCAGTATAATTGAACCTGCTTTCCATTAAAATGCCATTGTCTATTCATTAGACATGCATGTTAGTAAGCATTCACTGGTGTTTCTTTTTAAAAAAATACAATATGAATGAATTTACAAAGTACCTGGGAGCCTCTTAGGAAGATCATCTAAAACTGATTCCAAATCATAAAACAAATTGATAACTAAACCACGCATACTCAAATGACATAAAATGGCCCAAGTTAAACTAATTATTTCTGTGTCAAACTCATAATTTTGTAACTGAATGACCAAGACGAATGTATTTGTGGCACTATTTAAAAAGGTTCTTTTAAAATTATTCAGCATTTATTTACTATAATATAGTGCCAAAATTTCTCCTCTTTATCACTAAAAAGATATGAAATATTCACTATAATGTGATAAAGGTGGCAATAAATAAAATTTTCTTACTTGCAAGGTCAAAGATATCTCATGCATCATAATAAAATCTAACAAAACCCAAAACTGGGTTTCACATTTGTTTACAGAATTTATGAAATTGTTGTTTCATTTTTTCCCACTTTCTCTGTAGTTGTTTGAAATTACAGTGCCGCTCTCCCATGGTCCGAAGCCAGTTACCATCAGTTTTGCCAATCATACCTCCTGCAGATGCATGTCCAAACTGGATGTTTATAGACAAGTTCATTCAATTATTAGACGTTCCCTGCCAGCGACACAGTCACAGTAAGTATTATTTGAGTTTCTGTTTCTGATTCCTCTGCCACCAACATGAAATAAACCAGAAAGCCACAACTTGATCAGAAAAATCTTTAGGGAAGTTTCTAGTATCCATTGCACTTAATGTATAAAGCCAAGATAAAGTCAAATGTACAGGATGCTATGAAAGGATAATTGAGCTAATAGAGGAACCTCCCTAATATAATTATGAATAGCATATAGAAGAAAGAGGCAAAACTCATAAAGGATCATTTCCATGTCAGGAATACTGCAATCATTTTGCTTATATTTGTTTTCCTATTTCTATGACATTTCCCATTCTTGTAAAATTAAAAGTCCAGACTATATATATGCACTGATAGATATTTTTAAATGGCAAGAAGAACCATAGAAGCCTCTCATTTTTTTAAACCTTTAGCTCTGTCTTAGAATCTATAAAATATATTGGTTTCAAGGCCGAGAGCAGTAAGGACTAGGCAAAGGAGCTTAAGTGACTTGCCCAGGGTCACGTGGTTAGGAAGAATCTGAGGCCAGATTGGAACTTATGATTTTCCCTCTATAGGTTTGGCTCTCTGAGGCACCTACCTACTTCTCTCATTTCTTAATTTCAGTTTCCCTACACTCTTTTCCAGAAGAGTCTGGACATAGGTTTAGATCTTGAGCTCAAGATGAGGCCATAATCATAATCGATTACCAAGTGAGAGTCAGATGGTATTGATTTCTTCCTCCTCTCTCTTTCTCACCCAAACTCTAAATAACATTTTGTCCATAGGTATTTTTAGACATTAAACAAATGTATACATGAACAAACAAAAACAAAGCATTAATAATTGTAAACTAGATGTATAGGATGCTAGTTTACATAAGTTAGTTACAATTATATGTTTTTCTTTAAACATTCTGTAATCAATATCTATAATTTAAAGTGTTCAAAGGAGGATAATTTGATGCAAGTAAATGCATAGCCAAGCACTGGGATAAGTACTTAAGAAATAAAGGCAAAAGTATCTGTCCTCCAGGAGATAACTATCTGATGAGAGAGACAACATGAAATGCCTGAGTAGGAATAAAACACATGCAGGATAAACTAGAGATAACCAACAGAGGGGAGGCAGTAGCACTGAGAAACATCTGGAATTTCTTATAACAAGGGGATTCCAGATGGGACCTTAAGGAAGCCAGGACACTAGGGTGAAGAGGGAGGCTGTTTCAGGCACAGAGAACAAACAGTGAAAATTCTTGGAGTTAGGAGTTGAGTGTCTGTTTTGAGGAATAATGAAGAGGAAAGTGTCATTAAATTGTGGAATAGATAGGAAGAGAGGAGAACAGAAATGGAAAAATAGAACAGGACTAGGAAAGGACTTCAAATGCCAAAGGATTTTCTATTTGATCCTCAAAGGAATATGGAATTGAATTCAGGGAGGTGAAAAGGGTGACATGATCAGACCTGTTGTTTAGGGAGGGTTAATTTGACAACTGAATGAAAGGAATGGAAGATGGAGTGAACTGAGGAGAAACTTGTGGAAGGGAGGACATTCTTGTTATCACGACAGTTCAGCAGTGAGATGATGAATGCCTGCACCAGAGTGGTGGCAGAATCAGACAAGAGAAGGGAACATACTCAAGAGGTGTTACAAAAGTATTGACAGGGCTCCTTGACAACAACGGATATGAGAAGACTGAGAGAGAGTGAGCAACAGAGGATCATACTTCAGTTCTGAGCCTGGGTTTCTGGGAGGATTGTGAAAATGTTGTGGGGGGCTTGGGGTAAACCCCTAGGGTTCAGGATGAGTACCCTTTGCAAGAATACAAGACTCCATAACTTAACTTAGAAATAAAAAGAGAAATTTATTAATTTGGAATTCATGTTGAACTGGCTGGGAGGACAGAATAAACGGAATATGCCACACCAAAGGAATGTGTTCTGGGTCTTTTATGCCCTTACAAAAAACAGGTGCTCAGTGACTAGAAATGAGGAAATGGAATGAGACTGAGCAGGAATGGGGGATGTCCTAGACACAACCCAATGGTATCAGTATTCATCTTGGAATCTAGGGGAGAACTCCAAGGAGAATATTTCTCCAAGGAAGGAAAGGAATTTCCTGTTTTCTGTTTAACCTGAAAAACTTGTAGGGTTTGGGGTGTCCAAAGCAACTCAGAGTCCCATGCCAATTCCATTCAATAGTAGTAGAGAATTTTCAAAGCTGATCAAGCTTTAGGAGAAAGATAATAAATTCAAATTTGTACATATTAAGTTTGGGAAGTCTATAGTACATCTAGTTGGAAAAATCCAACAAGCAATCAGAAATATAGTTCTAGAGATCAGAAGAAAATTTTGGACTTGATGAGTAGACGTGAGAAGCATAATCATAGTTGAAGGTAAGGGAGCTGATGAGTTCCCCAAGTGAAATAGTATATAAACAGAAGATAGCCAAGGAAGGAAAATTGGAGGACACCTCATCAGTGGGCATGACCTGGAACAAGATTCAACAAAAGACTGACAAGGAAAGCCAGGAAAGAGTAGTGTCTCAGAAACCTAGAGAGCAGAGAGTATCAAGGAGAAAAAGATGATCAATTGTGTCAAATGTTGGTTTAGTGGAAAGTAATCCATCCAGCATTCATAGGATTAATAAAATGAGTCAAAAAATTTTACACTGTTTCAACCTGATCAAGAAACTGTCAGTTGCTATGGGGTTGAAGTATGTGCTGGTAAGGAAAGGGGTAAGAAAAAGAGAGACAAAAGGCTAAATCTAGCTTGAGGACTCTTGTTTTGTTTACAATCTTGTAATTCTTTTGTAAAAATTTCTGCAATGTTTACTGTAACACTAAATAAAACATGCTTGCTTATAAGAAGTTACAAGTAGTGGGGTTTATTAAGGAAAATTTCATCCTTATGAGAACACGTCTCCTTTTACTAAAGAGCAGAGAGTGAATTTATAGGCTGGGCAGCGTTGACTTGGAACATAGGACTTTAGTGTTTTTGGATTGTTAATCTATAACAGACACTCAATATTCAGGAACTTGACTCTCCATTAGGTTTTTTTTTTTTGTTCAATTTTTAAGTTTCCTTTCTCTTCCCTTTTAATTTAGGAGTTTAAAAAAGAGTAAGATAATAAAAATGGAATTGAAAAAGGGATTTCAATAAAATTCAAAGTAGCAAAAATGCAAGTTATAATCAAGCTGCCCACTAAATGTGTACATTTCCTGGCCATGCTATAACATTTGTTCTGTTCAGTTTTTGTTTAGAGTATTCTGCTAGCCTCAGTTCAAGTCCTTCTCTGGAGTATCAGCCCAGAGCAGAATGTCGGTGGATTGGTTCTTTAAAGGTGAAGCAAGTAGATCCCGAACCTTCTTTTTTTTCCCCCTCATAGTATCTAACATAATGGTCTCATGGGCTCCCTTGAGTTCAGTTAATCAAATTCTGCCCTGGTGCAGTTATTAACCCTCTTCTTTGATAGCTTCTATAGAGGTTTTGGCATGGACTATAGGTTTCCCTTTGTACCCCAAATTATAGAAGTACTTCAGACCAAACTTTAAGGTAGAAAACTCCCTTGCTTCCTTGCATTCTTGTGAATACTAACCCTAAAACATCAAAGACTCCTGATAAGACCCTGGACATCAAAGAGAAAGACCCTTGAGAGAATTTCCTCTCTTGAATTCTCCCCTAGGTTTGGAGATATATATAGATACACATATTCTGGTTATGCTCCAATTATCATCAGGTTGACATCTAGGACATCTACCTGTCACCTAAGCTATACCCTATGTCTACAAGACATAAGACACTACTCTGACACGGGTCAGGTGACCACCCCCCACTTTTGTCTGAATTCATACCCTCCTAGAGTCATTTATCTGCTATAAATAAAGTATAAAACCCCACAATTTATGCCTTCAATGAGGCAGTCTACACATTTGAGCCTGTCTCCCAAGCAATCAACTTTACCTTCTAAATTAATAAATTTCTCTTTTTATTTTTAAGTTTAGTTTTGAGGTCTTGCATTCTTCCTGAAGCTCAGGGGTTCACCTCAAGCCCCCCACAACAGTTTTAGATACGGACTTAGCTACCTCAGTAGTCTGAAAACCAGTTAGTCAAGTTCAGAAAGGCTGATTACTAGAGGCTGGGCTATCTGTTATTTTTAAGTCACAGTTACTCATGAAATCAAGGCAGTGTGGTGGCTTAGTTCACTAAACTTGGAGTCAGGAAGAATGGAATTCAAGTAAGATCTCAGACACTTATTAGGTATATGACCCTGGGCAAGTGATTTAACCTCCATTTGCCTTAATCCATTGCCAAAGGAAATGCCAAACCATTCAACTATCTTTGCCAAAAAAAAAAAACCAAACCAAAAGCCTAAAAACAAACTAACCCATAAACAGCACTGCCATGCTATGGTTCACTGGGTAACAAAGAGGTGGATACAACTGAGTCACTGAACCACAATTCATGAAATCATCTAATCGGATCCAATAACCATATTAAGTGTCTATTATGTCCTGCTTAGCCAAGACAAAACCAAAAACAAAACGGAAAAAGGGAGCTGAAGGATTGTTTTTGTTGTGTGGCAAGGATTGTTTTTTGCAATTTCACCACTTATTATAGAAAGTGTTGAATACCGTAGAGGTGCTTAATGAATGTTTGTTGATTTGAATTGCTGAGCTGTTTGGGTTTCCCAATATCATTGACAAGTTGGAAATTTCTGATTCTAAGGAATTTTTATTCAGAGATTGATAAAAGCACTTTGTTGCCTCTATGTTGCCTAGATTCTACCCTTTAAAAAGTAATAAAGGAAAGCAGTGTTAATTATGTTGTGATTAATCATGAGAAAATAATAAAGAAGCATTTAACATAAGAAAGTAGATTTCAGAACAACCACTCAATGAAAAATAAAACTCCACATTTGGCTTGAAACCTTTTAAACAGCAAGGGTCTGGCTGCTTAACTTGTTTTTTCACAGTGTCTAATTCAGTGCCATGCACAATTCATCAGGAAATTCAACAAACTCATTACTTTCTTGTTATTCACAAGATACTATGGTAGACACTGAAGTTGAGCCTATGACTGAATACAGAAGTTGAATGGAACATGAACTTTTTCAAAGGCTCACCTAGTCCATTTTAAGGTTGACTCCATAGAAGAGTAAAGTAGTTATTGGTAATTATTAATCTACATGTTGAATGTGGACAATCTTGATTGTTTAAGATCAATTTCCCTACTGTATAGTGAGTCATATGAATGAAAATGAAAATTGAACCCATGGAAGCCAATGAGTGAGCTAAAGAGCAGGTATATATAGAAAGAAGTTAAAAGGCCTAGGACAGAACTCAGTTATAAAACTGCATCTACATAGTGGGAGAGAGACACTGATCCAGCGAGGGAGATTATAAAGGTGGGATCAGATCACAAAGAGAAAAACTAGAGAATAGCAGTCATAAAAAAAAAAAACAAGAGAGGAATGAGTGTGTAGGAGATGGAGTTGGTTAGCAATGTCAAATGCAGAGGAGCTCCAGCCAGATAAAGACTAAGAAAATATCATCAGGTTTACAATTAAGAGATCATTACTGACTTTGGGAAGTATTAATTACAGCTGAATGATGACATAAGAAGCTAAAAGGCTGAGAAGTAAGTAAAGGTAATAAGGGGATGGCAACAAACACAGATATCTTATTCTAGAAGTATGGCTCTGTAAGGGAGGAGAGATACAAGAACAGTAGTTGAGAGAATTGGTTGATAGGATCAAGTGAATATTTTTAGGATGGGGAGATGTGGAGATTGTTTATAAGCAGTAAGGTAGAAACTAGTGGATAAAGAGAAATTAAAGCCTGGGGAGTCAGCAAGGGGAAAAATTAGGAGGAAAGCTTGTCAGGGAAATGGAAGAAAATGGGATTTGGGTATTTAGGTGATATTAAGGAGAACAGTCATTCTTCCTCTGAGTCTACAATGAAGGAGATTACTAGAGATCAGGGAAAGTAAAGGTTAATTTTTTGATGATTTGAAGTGTAGATCTGAAAAAAAAGGGGGGATTAGAACAGATGGCCTCAATTTTCTCAGTAAAGTAGAAGGGGAGGTCCTCTCATGAGAAACAACAGGAAAGAGGTGGCATAAGTAGCTTGAGGAAAGTATAGATGATTTGGAACAGACACTTTGGGGAGGACAAGGGACATAGCAAATTAAAGAAATAGGATTAACATATAGTATAGAGGGGCTCAGTTGAGATCACATTACCAAAAAAAACTTAGTGAACTCAACAAAATTATATATGATTCACGTCATCAATTTTCAGCAGCCCAGGATTATAAAAACAGGACTAAAGTGGTTAAGAGATTTTTCCAGTATCTAACACAATCTAAATCTCTTCTCTGACTTCCTACTACCAATAGGGTAAAAGAAAAGCTCATCATCACATCTTTTAACACCATCTTAAATGTGACTCGAATCCACCTTTCTAACCTTATTGTAATTTTCCTGTTCCCACAATTTGTTCCAGACAAATCTAACCACTAGCTTGTGTGACATATGGGAGAGAATGCTGAATTTGTCATGCAGAAGAATTAGATTTGAACACCACCTCAGATGTTTAGTATGTGAACATGATCAAGGATCTTAAGTTGAACTTGCTGCTAGTGAGCACAGTGTTAAATAGTACTGTACTTTAGGGCAGCCAAGTGTCACAGTGGACAGTGCTGGGTCTCCAGAGTTCAAACTAGCCTCAGACACTTACTAGTTCTGTGATGCTGGACAAATCAGTTCACTCTGCCTCAGTTTCCTCATCTGTAAAATGAAGGAAATGGCAAACTCTCTCTGCCAAGAAAACTGCAAATGGGATTACTAAGATTCAGACAGGATTGAAACAAGTGAACAACAAATGAAAAGATCCTTTACAACTTTAAATCTAAGATCCTATGATCCATCTTTATGTGTTCACACAGGACATTTCTCCTTAACCTCATGTAATTCCTCCTCTTTTCTGACCTTCAAAATCCTTTGAGATCCTCCTTAGGGTCCATCTCCTTCCTGGAAGATGATCAATCATTTCCCCACCACCACCATTGAATAAAAGCAGTCTTTCCCTCTTTAAATTTTCCTTGAATATTTTTTGCTTCATTTCTCTTGTCTCTGTCACATTCTACATTATCAATGAGCATTACTATCTTCCAGGCACTGTGCTAAACATTAGAGATTCAAATTAAAGCAAAAAAGTAAGATAGTCCTTGCTCTCAAAGCACTTACTTTCTAAAGGAAGAAGACATCACAAAAAAAGGTAACTGAAAAGTCAGAGTAGAAGAAGGACTCTTCTTGTAAGGGACCACTTGCAAGCTAGTCAGAAGCAAAGCTGTGAAAGGAACTAAGGATAGGTGATGTGGACCTTTTCTCAAAATGGTTCTGGGTAAAATTCACCAACTGGACAAGAGGATACATTGGCAAAGAGATGTTCTAAGGTTAGAAGGCAAGAGGGAACTTCTAAATGGAGAAGGCAGCAATGGGAGCAGTGGGAAAGTTCAAAATCAGAAGCAGAGCTGGGAGAGGAATTTGACAGAGAGTAAAACTAAGGTTCTGAGGGTTTAAATGATGTGCCCATTTTATGAGTTTCTGGTTATTAAATTCAACTATATTTCCATGTAATCCACTTTTAAAAACTGTCCAATTTATTTTATGTCACAGGATAAAAATACTGTTATAAAGGCATTAATTGGGTAAAAGTTGTTGTATACAGTATGCACAATCAACCAACATTTTTCTGTCATTGCTATATTATTCCTTAAACTCTGTGTCTTATCCAAAGGTGCCATGCAACAAATAAGACGTGCCCCAAAAACCATATCTGGAACAATCACATCTGCAGATGCCTGGCTCAGCAAGATTTTATTTTCTCCTCCAGTACTGGAGACAGTGGTAAGCAAAATGACATTCTAAATGTTAGATAGATAGATCCTAGTTTTAAAAAATGATATGAAGCAATTTTAAATTCAAACTAGAACTCTAGTCAAGACAATGATCCAAGACAAAACCCAAGACCAATGATGAAAAAATGCTATCTACCTCAAGAGAGAATTGACCTCTGAGTGCATATTGAAACATGCTTTATAAAACTTTTTTTTTTTGCTTGTGCTTTCTTTTGGCTAATATGGAAATATGTTTGGCATGACTTCACATGTATAATCAGTATATTGCTATCCTTCTCAAGGGGTGAGGAGCAGTGGGAAGGAGAGAGTAGGGAACTCAGCATTTTAAAAAAGAATATTAATTAGGGTCAGCTAGGTTGCTCAGTGGATAGAGTCAGATCTGGGGATAGGAGGTCCTTGGTTCAATTCTGGACTCAGATACTTCCTAGCTGAATGACCTTGGGGAAGTCACTCAACACGATTTGTGTAGGCCTTACCACTCTTTTGTCTCTGAGACAGAAGTTAAGGGTTTAAAAGAAGAAGTATAAAAGATTAATAATTTTGCACATGTAAATTGGAAGAGGAAATAAACATAAAAATAAAGTTAAAGCTAGACAGAAAATATTAAAATGGTATTTTCTATGGATTATTTAAAAGATGTGATCTTTTAAATTATAATCATTTTTACTTTTAAAAAATGTTGGTAAGGAACATTTTTAAAAATCACAAATGGCATCTTTTTAGAAGGTAAACTAAGGTGCTCTTCAACCCTTTCTCAGAACAAAAGGAGTCCTTATAATGGTTTTTGTCTATCCTTTTCCTAGATACGTCAGATGGATTTCATGATATCTGTGGACCCAACAAAGAACTGGATGAAGAAACCTGTCAGTGTGTATGCAAAGGAGGTTTGAGACCTTCAAGCTGTGGCCCCCACAGAGAACTGGACAGAAACTCCTGCCAGTGTGTGTGTAAAAACAAACTTCTACCCAGCTCATGTGGAGCCAACAGAGAATTTGATGAAAATACATGCCAGTGTGTATGTAAGAAAAGATGCCCAAGGAATATGCCACTAAATCCTGCAAAATGTACCTGTGAATGTACAGAATCTCCAGGTAGATGTTTATCAAAAGGAAAGAAGTTTCGGCAAAACAACTGCAGGTAAGAGCATCTGAATCTTTCTATCACTTTTCACAAATTACATGTAATTTATTATCTTGCTGCAAGGATAACTGAAGTAGAAAAAATAAGTCAATATGTGAGCAGACAGACATTAGCCATAGATATCAGAAAGGCTGCACACAAGTGGTAGGGATATAAACATAAGACTGGGATTTCAGGGAAAGACTGATTTCTAGACTAGGAATAGTAAGATAAGATTCAAATCCCAGAAAGGAGAAAGAGTGAGGTTTTATGGTTCAGGGGAAGCTATTCAGATTGGGAAATAAAGGCTATATTATTTTTAAATATGTCCAGCGCAAACATTTATCTTGCTTTATGATGAGTATTGGTTTAAAAATGTTTTTTTTTTCGAGTATGGGGTAGGGAATACAGGAAGAGAAAATAAATCTTTGTTAATAAAAAAAATTTAAAGAAAAAGATATAGACTTTAAGAGCTCAGAGGAGACAGATAGAGACTTTGTTAGATAAGTAGAAATAACCAGACCATGATCATTTAACAGAAACTGCATATTTCCATTCAGGATTCTTGAAAATGTATCAGTCTAGAAAAGAATTCCCCACATTTATCTAGAAGAAGGCTTGGAATAAGCCAGAAAGGCAGATGGCTTGAGGTTTATAACTGTTAGGCAATATGATTATAAAATACTCTCTAGCTCAGGATTTCTTAAATTTTCTTTAGGGTCATGACTCCTTTATCTAGCTGATGAAGCCTAAGAACTCCATGTTAGAATAATATTTTGGAAAGCATTTTTAAAAAGTAGAATAAATTACATTGAAATAAATGGATGTTTTCCTATTCAAGTTCTTAGACTCTCTAAAATATACCCTGAGAGATCCCAGTTTAAGAATCTTTACCCTAGACTAACCAGTAAAGAAAGCTACTTTCCTCCATTCCAAATGGTACTGAATTTGGGAATGCAAATAGATAATAACTCTGAGGTCTTGTTAGGTCCTTTAGCCAATGACTTGAACATTCATTCCATGAGAGAATAGAATGAAGGACCATAGGTTTTATTGGACTGTTTAGTGACATATCTGCAATATTATTTGGAGAAATATAGAATTAATTCAGTCTGAAAGGGTGATTACATGAAGCTTAAGAGGATATTGCTCATTTCCTGGCTGATACTTGACGAAGAATGATAAGTGACTGGTAGGGTCTAGTTAGTGAGGATTTGGAAGTTTTGTAGTAAATAGAAAATGATAGAGTTAGGCAATGTAGAAGGACCTAGCCCCTTCTGTGTAAGGCAGCATAGCTATTTAATCGATCAACAATCATTTATTAAAGCCTACCATGTGCCAAGGGACAGCTATGTGGTACAATAGATGTTCAAATCTGGCCTCAGACTAATAAGTATTATTTCTGTGACCCCGGACATCTATAAAATGAGTTGGAGATGGAAATGGCAAACCATTCCAATATCTTTGCCAAGAAAGCACCAAATGGGTTCACAAAGTGTTGGACACAAATGAAAATGACTCAAAACCAACCACCACAACATGCCAGGTACTGTGATGAGTACATAAAGTAAAAAAATAAAAAGCTAAACTGATATAGTCCCCGTCCTCAAGGTGCTTATATTCTAGCTGGGGTGACACCATGTATGCATATAAGTATATTAAAAGACAGACAGAAAAGTAAATTGGGTCTGAGGAGAGGAGGAAGACACTGGAAGCTTGTCTTTTTATTGGCTGAGAAAGAGAGGAAAGGAAGAAAGATAAAACTACTAAAGTGGAACTGACTTTAAAAAGAGAAAAATTGTGCTAAAAATAAAGAAAACTATTAAAAGTTTACATTTTCAAATGGTGATAATTGGGCATGAAAACAAGTACAAATCCATATATATGGATATACATATGTCATCAATTTTATAGCTATATAAAAAATAGATACAAAGTGAATTAGAGAAGGAGGATAGAAACCACATTATTAGATTGATTCAGATATATTAGGAACCAAACTGCATTCCTCAAATTGGAACTCAAATAATAATAGCATATAGATAAATATTTCACAATTTATAAAACACTCCTTTCAACAACTCAGGAAGGTAAGTATTACAAGTCTTGTTATCTTCATTTTGTAAAAAAACTGAAACTCACCAAAGTTAAATGATTTGTTCCTGGTCTTACAGAAAGTTAGTACTGAAACTGAGAGGTGGGTCTTCTGACTCAAAGCCCACGGATCTTTCTGCCATACCCCTTTCACTCCCAGATGAGTGTCCATGCTTGTAAAATGGGGGGATTACATATTAGCATCAAAAGAATAATTTTATTCATGAAGGACTTTCAAGATAAAAGAATTTTTATCATAACTAGCTATAATTTATTTTCTCTATTAAACTTGTTAGAAGAATATAACTTTCCCATTACAAAGTTAAAAATTAGTTTAAGTTCAAGAATTATGAAACTTAAATTGCTTTTCCCCAACTCTCCACCATGAATTCTATAGGTTAAATTTCCTCTGCTATCACTCTTACTTCGAGTAAATTCTTTGGAAATTTCTTCTGACATTGTTTTTCATTATTTACTTGTTTAAGATCAGTCATTTCCAGTAGAGAGTTTTCCACTTTCATTCCTACTTTTGGTGTTTTGAACAGAGATTGTAAGAAATTGATATTTTCTCCTTTTTCATGGCCCTATGAATGTACAATCAGTGGAAAGAATTAATGTTTGCTTTTATCAGAACCAAATAGTTCTCAGGAAAGATCAAGAACTAATACTGATGAATTAGAAGCCCATAAAATGCTATCTAGCTAACTAAATTCATTGTCATCACAGTTGAAAATCCTACAGAACTTCTTCATAACCTCAGTGGCTATGTTTAGAAGAAAAGGAATAACAAATCAGATAAGATTTAGGAGAGTTTATACATTTAGGATATTTATGTATTAAAGTATCAGAACATAATCTCTTATAGGATCATGGTTCCAGATGTGGTAGCAACTTCAGTGGCAGTCTAGTCAAAGAGCAATTATTAGGCTCTTGCTTTTTACATTAAAAAATCACATTATCCTGGAATATAAATTGCTCACTCTTGGTGATTGAGACAGCAAAGTCTGGAGGAAAATAGGCAAGAGAATTGGTGTTAGCTAATAATTCTATCTTGAAACAGATAATCATTAACATAGTGGTTTACATAGTATCACTGTCTAAAGATGCAGCTGAATGGCTGGAAGATTGGTTTTGGAGTCAGGAAGACTTGAGTTCAAATTCAATCTCAGGCACCCACTAGCTTTGTGACCTTGGGGGAGTCACTTGACCTCGATTTACCTTAATCCACTGGAGAGGGAAATGGCAAATCACTTCATTTTCTTTGCCAAGAAAATCTCATATAGGGTCATTATATATTAGACCCAACTGAACCACAGCTACTCTAGAAGTCTTCCTTAATTAATACATTTGCAAAATTAACTCATTTTTTTCTAAAGTGTCAATTGAATTCTTACAGGAAACTCTGTAGGAGTCAGAGAATAGTCTATCATAGTTCTCAATTACATTGGACAAGATCCAACTATAAAGAAAGATAGTACCTACATAGAATTTGGCATCTATATCTTTCCAAACCAGAAAGTACTTCAGAATCATATTTAAACACTGTTCCGCTAACAAGTGAATTGTCCAATTAAAAATAGCAAATAAACTAGAACTTTAATGTAGGTGGGTAAGCTGCTCTATTTTCATTGTCCTTATTACTGATCTAATGCATTGAATTCAGATTGCACATGCCTGGGCATCCAGTGAACCAGATTGTAGATATGGAAGAGGCATACAAGATTACCAATCCTGTAAAACCGCCACTGGCCCTGAAATTAATCTCTAACATGAAAGCATAAAATAAGTACATTGAAATTGCTTTAGGAAGGAAAACATGTACAATATTTCATGAAGTGCAAAGCATTAGTGTGTCGGATTTTGACACTGAAGTATATAAGCAAAATTTTTAGTAAATTATAGGAATAAATCATTACCATTTATGTGAAAAAGAATAATTTAAAAGGATTTAGACAGCAATCATATTGAAACCTGAAACTTATCTTGATTCACTGCCAATTATCAGAAAATGCCACTAATGGACAAAATAGCAATTTGGCATAGTATATCACATGGATTATCAGAATACATTTATATGAACAGTAATAGCAGGCTTATTTTAAATCCTCCTCCTTCCACAAAAAATAAATTGATGGGAAACATCTTTTAGTTGTTGTCAGTATGAGCTTTCTCCCATAAATTTCCTTTATGAAAAAAATACTGATTCTCTTTTTGAGTCCATGGCAACTGTGTAACCAACTGTTTCTGTATCTTAAAATGGGCCTGTTCTCATCAATATTTGTCTCCGCCAGCCTTTAGGATACAACTTATCCATGCCTGACTATATTGTATGATTTGACCATTCAAGTCATCTGATAAGTAGGTCACAAGAGGTCCACATGCTATTTTTAAAATAAAAAGTAAAATTCCTTCATATTAATAAATGTTGTAGATGGCTAATAACTTAATAGGCATAAGCTTATTATTATCTTCATTGAGTTTCTTTTTTCTCCAATTGTTTGACCATTTTACCTTCCTTATTTTTTTTTACCTTTTAAGTAGAGAATTATGTTTTCACAAGAACCACTCAGGAAAAGATATTCTGCATTATTACACTGATTTGTTATCTCAGTCTTCTCTAAGTAAACTTCATCCTTTCATGGACAACTGTCAGTTCCTTGGCAAAAGTATTTCATAGGAAACCTAGAATCCTACATGTAGATAATTACAACCTTTATTTTTTTCAGTAAATTTCAAAGCAGCATATTACATCTATTTATATTGTTTTCATTACTACTTGAAGTAATATATCCAACTAACTAGATTACATGATTTTCCCTTCTGCTGGTACAAAAATTATATTCCACAAATGAACTTGAGGAGATATGAGAATGTAGTAGATTCAATCAAACTGTCAAATTAACTGCTTCATTTCTTCCTCATATTTAGTTTTCTATTTCATTTACTGTTTTTTTTTCTTTCAAATTGAAGCAGAAAACACCAGAGAACATTTAAAATAACCTTGAAAGTTAATGGATGTACTAATATTCAATCAATGAACACATTACCTACCTATAGACATTTTAGAATGAACTAGTAGAAAAATTTGAAATCAGATTTATTTCCTTTAGTGTCATGGAGCAATTCATTAAATTGTATTCATTGAAATGTCATATTCCTTATTCTTTGCATGAAAAAACAAACATTTTGGGTGTATTTTTATGGGTGCAAGCATGGAGAATAATATCTCAGGGTAACTTTGAGAAACTTCTCTTTTCTCTAGTGTTTATTCTGAAAGAGAAATAGGAAAAGTTATTATGAACCAGTTTATTGCCATAATAGCAAACTTTCTTAATCTTCTGACTTAGTAATGAACTCACCTGAAATTACATTTGCTCATGACAATGACAAAATTAATTAGAACCTTCTAGGACTACTATATTTCTCTGCTCCTTAATTCATTGTTGCTTATAAAAAAATATGACTCTTACTACATATGCATATATATTTGAGAGAAAAATCATGGAATGTTAGATCTTTAGAGGCCTTTAGAAATTACCTTGTCCATTTGCATTATTTTACAACAGAAAAAAACAAGATCCAAAGAGATTAAATAACTTGCTTTGGATCACATGGTTATTTAGCAATAGATGATTTTTAAGTGATTGAAAAGTCATGTTTGCCTTTAGGATTTCCTTTCTTTCCAAGAGAGCAAATAGCAATGGCTACAGAATTTTTCAAAGATACTGTTAACCAAAAACATATGTTTAGATTTCACAGATATTAGTAATATAAATCTTATAATAGATCAAGTAAAATGTATATAAAGCATTTTGTAAGTTAAATTCTAAATTAATATAATAAATGTAATGGGATCTCTGAGAATTCAGTTTCTTCAGCAAGACAGAATTCATGCTATATAAATAGGAAGCTTTTGAATAATCTATAAGACTTTGGCCTTTCTTTGCTTAAACTGAAGCTGTAGTTCCCAATGTATTTCCACACCTTTCCCTGGGCTCACCTTCATATGGAATTCATCAAGTATCAAAGTGTATCTTGACTTAGTTTGCAAAGTTTTTATGAACTTCTTAATAAAATATTTTTGTCTCTTCTTTCTCTTCAGGAGATGATAATGTATAACCTATTACTACTTTCATGATCATCCTTTTATTTATGCTCATCTTGAATGAAGTAAGACTGAATCACCAAAAGTGTCTCATGAAACTTAATAATATATGGCACTTTAACCTTTGAAAAATACTTTACATATTATCTCGTGATCCTCACATTAATCCTGTGAGTCAGGTGCATACATTACAAATGAAGACACTGAGGCATGTGACAGAGGAATGATCCAGAGACCTTTGCCTTTCTTCTAGGTTCTGTCCTTCAAAGCCTCTGGATCATTCCTCTATCACAGAAGTTAAAGCAACTCATCCAGTGTTAGGATGGCAAGGAGGGTTTTTGGAATTCCACAGTTGATGGATAGGACTGCACTAGCATTTGGAAGAGCAAGGACTTATGGGACAAGAACAGTGGGCCATCCTAACCTCAGGTTAATACAATTAATAATAAGCTTCTGAGACAGAATTCAAAATCTAGGACTTCCTGGCTCCTAATCTAATGCTCTATTCATTGTAGCCACCTGCAAGCTTTATTGAAAGAAGTATTTGAAAATATTTGTTTTTAAATAAAATTTCTCTTTCTTTTGGTATAGAAATGCAGGTGATATTATTGGCTTCATCTTATACCCTATTTTGCTAAATTTCTATATGACACTCATTTGTCATTAAGACATAAATTTTCTAGGTATCCAAATTATATTTTCTGAAGCTAGAGATTTTTACCACTCTAAAATATGTGTATATATAACATACATGTATACACACATATATTCCTTTAATCTGTTCATCATGCTATAAAGATATAGATCATTTTAAAAAACCATGCCAAATAGAATAGAAGTGAATAGATAGATGTGCTTTGGACTGTTTTTTAGTGGGAATACCTACAAAGATTTTTTTCCATTATATGCAATATTAGTTAAGTTTAAAATATATTTTAACATACAAAAGATAAATTTTCCACTTAAGGATCCTTAGCATAAATTAATTTGTGTTTTCCCAAAGACAACCTTTACTTCTAATAATATAATCATATTTTTCCTACTCTCTTTTGATGTGCTTTTACTAACAGATTTCATGGTAGTGAGTCATCCTTGTGTTCCATTTTTTCCCCTAAATCTTATTTATAAATCAAGATGGATTTTTTTTTGATAACCTGCTATATTCTTTCCACAAGTATTTTATTTAATCTTTTAGTAATTATATTTATTATGTTGGCCTATAACTCTCCCTTACTATCTTAGGGATCAAAAGTATATTTTCCACATAAAGGGAATTAGATAACCTATTGCCTTACTCAGTCCCTAACAAATAATATACTTAGTATACAACAGGATCTTTTTTTAAAGTTTGGTAGAATTCACCCGCAAATCTATTTGGTTTTAGTATCTTTTATATGGCAGTTCTTTAATTTCTTGGCTCATGTCCCCTTCTGAAATTGGTTCATTTTGGTTAAATATTTCTTGTTTTGCTTATTTTTGCATTTTATGTTTTATTAGCATTGAACTTTATGTAGTAGTAAATGATAATTTTCACAATTTATTTTGTTTTCATTGGCATTGTTCTCTTTTATTCTGGTAAAAGAGATTTTCTACCTTAAAAAAATAGACTTACTCCTTGTCTAACAATTGTTTCAAATGTCTTTAAAAATCTCTTGGTTTAAATTTAGTTCCATTTTTTAAATGTTCAATTATATTAGTCTCCGCTCATATCATTTTTGTTTCTTTTTATATTGACATTAATTCATTCCTTGTCTATTTTTTTTTAAAGTTAAGCTCAATTAATTTTCTTTTTCTTTTTTGCTATAGGGTTTTCATTGTAACCAAACACATTTGCATATATTCCATGTGTAATCAGAAATTATTTTTAAGTTTCCCATTGTTTCCACTTAGTTCTTTGATTTTGTCATTCATTTTTCATTGGATTTATCATATTCTGAAAAATGGAATTAAAATCTCCAAATATCATTGTGAATCTTTGATAGGTCTATAATTCCATTGATATGGGTACTTTCTATACTGGCACAAATTAAAATCTATCCATTTCTTTTCATCAATAAACATTATTTTCTAGTCCTTCAACAAATCTACCACAAAGGAATGTACCTAGCACACTGATGGCCAATTTCTAAGTTTAAAAAATGTGAATATCAGTAAAATCCTTTGGATAATTATGTTATTCCTTATTGTTGATCTTCTAGTCATACCTATCCTTCATTCTATCTTCATGATATTTCCCCCCTTATAATAGCTTTCACATTTGGCCCCTTTCTCTGTATTCACATAACTACTGAATTAAGACTCTCCTCAATTCTACTTCTTATTACAATATTGGCCTAATGGATCACTGTCTCTAACTGCTCAATTTTCCAGCCCATCCTCCACTCACCCAGTTGCCAAAGCAGCTCTCCAAAAAGTAGGTCAGACTATGTCTTTCTTGTTACTTACTGAACTCCAGTGCCTCTAAGATTAAAAAAAAAATGTCAGTTCCTCCTTTGGCATACATGCCTTTTAATTGGTTGGTCTGAAACTGCCTTTCCAGCATCATTAGACATCATTACCCTTCTTTTATTCTATGGCTTAACCTTATTGGTCTTATTGCTCTTCCTCTCATATGATAATCCAACTTCCATTACTTTGCACTGGATGTCCCCTTTTTTGGAATACACACCCCCTCCATATATTTGACTCTTGGAACACAATGGTTCCTTCAAGACTCAACTCAGGCATACGTTACCTAACCTGCTATATGAAACCATTTATTACACCCCAAATTCTAATATTCTCTCCAAAGTTTATTTTCAATTTATTTCATAGATATTCTATATCTTATAAGTTCTTTGAGGGAAGAGGCTTTGTCATTTTTTCCTTTGTATCCGCAAAGCTTATCCCACCATGTTTAGAACTAAGTAGGAGTTTGACAAATGAATGCTGAGTGATTTGTGCATATGAGTGTATTGCAAATGGAAATAAGGTCTTAACTACTAAAACCCAGCATATGTCAAGCCATTGACCCTTGATTTACTTCCAATTCTGTTTCTTCAGTGGTAGTGGTTACCATTTCTATTATTTATATACATGTAACATAAGAGAGAAAATATAGGTGTTTAACAGATGGGCTTTTGTATCAGGAAGCAACTTGGGATCATTAAGACTACTATTAAATTTCCCAAATGCAGTACAGCCTGCTCTCTTCCTCCTGTTCAATTCTCAAGCCATCATATTATTCTACTATTGTGCTTGTCCAACATATCTTGACCGATGAAGTAACTAAATGGCTATTCAGTCAGTGTTTTCATAATTTCCTACTATTGCTGCATATATTTATAAAAAATTACTTTTCATAAGACTGCAAACTTTTACTTTCACATTTACAAATGCAAATGTATACCTGTAATTAAAATATGTTCTTTTCAATATAATATCTAAACATAATGCAATGTTTTTGTTGATCTCTCTTAATATTCTAATTTGAATTTTTACACATTATCATCAATGCCAATTTATCTGTTTGTGAGCATGATACTTTTTAGAGCAATATTTACATTTTGATCTGCTAAATTCTCTAAATTATCCTATTTCCTGTCAACAATGTATTTGGTATTCTGTTTTTCTCTCTATCTCACAAATGTTTTTATTGTGCTCAGAGTGGAGGTTGCTAGTTCCATTATATAAGACAAAGGAATGGTGTTCTTATTCTTCTCCCTGAATCCCAATTCCTTGCTTTAAATGTTTCACATGAAGACCAGGCAGGAAGGGAAATGTGGATGGGAGGGTGTTGGTTGGGATACATCCTGCAACCATCTGCTAACTGAAGAGGAGTGAGGGTGTGATTGCTCACTCTCAGTCATAGCATGGCTCTGTTTGAAAACATAAAAATCTGGGGTTCATTCCAGTCCCCAATTCCTATGAATTCTGCCATGATTATAGGATCACAGTAAATCAGCAGCACTTAAACACTTCCTTTCATAAATTCTGTTACTTGATACTTTCAACACTAAAGACAGAGTTTCACTTCAAAAGGATTTGATTTTTCACAATTTTACCCATCTTATGGGTTTTAATTAACATCCCTCTAGTTATTAAGTCATCTCGCAAAACACTGGACAGAGTTCTCCTTTTCTCTTTTAAAGTTGATTACATTAATGTAATATTTTTCATTTGAATATGATTTTGACAGCAATAATGTGAACAAATATGTTATATTATCTCCTACCACTTTTAACCAAAGTGTATATTTTTCTTTGCTTTCCCCCCCAGTTGTTACAGACCACCATGTCTGGTTAAAATGAAGCATTGTGAGCCAAGATTTTCCTTCAGTGAAGAAGTATGTCGTTGTGTCCCTTCACATTGGAAAAGACCGCACATGAACTAGATGGCACCATCTGCTAGTTGAACATACAGTTTCCCATGAGGAAAATCAGACTATAGTGCTATCATTTGGAACTCTTGATAGAGACCTTGTTGGGGCCATGGTAACAAAGACCGAAATGATCTTTCCTGAACAATATGGATGGGACTTATTTGCATAAAGAACTCATTTAAGGACCCGTTTTCTGCCAATGACCAAACAGCCTAGGTTTTTTTTTTCCTTTGTGATTTTTTAAAAAAGATAATGACTATATAATTTATTTCCACTAAAAATATTGTGCAGCATTCCTGTTTATAGCAATAACAATTGTTAAAGCTCACTGTGATCAATATTTTTATATCATGCAAAGTATGTTTAAAATAAAGTGAAAATGTATTATAAACTCTTAATAATGCTCATGCAGTCCATTAACCTATTACATATTCAATATATATTACCTGACATTGGACACCGCTATCAGGTTTTTAAAAATTATTTTAGAAAACAAATACCAGGTGACAATTTCTATAAAAATGTAGATATATAAGAAGTTTCAGTAAGGAAGCAGTTGCATTTGCTCCATTTAGCCCACACCCATAATATCATATATTTACCATTTGGAAATACAGTAGCTAAAGAAACTAAGCGATATTTGAACTTGCTTTCATAGGCAATGATCTGAGTTGCTACAGTTGAAAAAAAAATCAAATCTTACTGCCTTATATTCTAGTGAGGAGCCTACCTGATCTCCCGGATCTTACTTTTTTCTAACTTTGGTAAGTTCTTCCAAAGCTTATGATCCCCTGGTCTTAACCTTTGAGAACGTTCCTTTTCCAGGACTGCATTAGAATAGCTCAATTTAGCCTAATTTGGAGAGCAATGTTAATTGTTTAATCAATTGCTTTGTCATTTAATCAAAAGAGAGCAATATTTTTATTTGTTTATATTTACAGTTCCTGCTGATAAAAATTCATAGTTTAATTAATGAGCTTATAAGTTATATAAAATGAAGTATTTTTGGAATATTTAGTTACATATTCCTAGAAGTATGTTTTTGCAGATATTTTTTGCCAGTTGCAAACTCAGGTAAAAAAACTCAGTTAACTCCTCAGCTAAAATAAGAATGAGAAAATATTCAAACTATCTTACAGAACCAAAGGAAATATTTATATCATCTACACCACTGTAGATCGAAATATTGCTTTTATTGGAGGTTTTCAATCATAGAAATTCACAAAATCTCAAGAGTTGGAGAAGTTCTCAGAAGGTATCTAGTCCAATCCATTATTGAACAAGAATTCCCCCTTTCTTTTAAAGGATCATCAAAATGTCACTAGTGGGGGGCCTTCATAGTGAGGGAACCTACTACTTCCCAAGGAAGTAAATTCTCTTTTGAATTGCTATTATTGTTAATAGTTTTCCCCCTTTACATTACCCTAGATGGCAAATTGTTTAGGCAAAGTGAGTTGAGTTTCATTGGGGATAACTAAATTTTCCCTTGTTATCTCTGAGCATACTGGATACCAGCTCTCTGGTGGCCATTTTTGTTCTATCCTTTCCAGGCTTAAGATCATATCACCTGGCCAAGAAAACAGAAGCAAATTCAGAGTTGGGGGCTTTGCCTTATTTCTGTCTTAGGTATTCATTGTCCCATCCATCTCAATCAATAACCAATTCCTTATTTAATTGTACCCTCTCCCTAAATATAAATTTCTTTTAAAAAAAAAGCCTTACTTTCCATCTTAGAATCAATACTATGTTTTGGTTCCAAAGCAGAAAAGTGGTAATGGCTAGAGAATGGGGATTAAGTGATTTGCTCAAGGCCACAAAGCTAGAAAGTGTCTGAAGCCAGATTTGAATCCCAGAACTTCTTATTTCTAGGTATGGTCCCCTATCCGCTAAACTACCTAGCTTCCCCGATATAACTTTTTAAAAGCCTTTTTTGTTATCCTGAACTTTTGTGGCTAATATAAACTCTTTTTCAGATTTAGAACTGCAGACATCATTAGAAGATTATGCTATTTTTGTGTTCCATTTCATTCCTTTGTTTTCATTTCTATATATTCCCTTTAAAAATGGAAGTTGGTCATTGAATTCCCTATGCATTCACAGTGTAGTTTTAAGAAAACTACCCCTTTCCTTCTTCAGTGGAATAATTTCTCTTTAGTATTTTCAAAACTTTATTCTTCAGAACCTCTCAGAATTTTGGTGAATATAATTCTATCTCTCCATTATAGGAACCCTTTAAATCTCCATATCTTAGATCAATGTCAAACCATAGACAGCTTACTTTTTATTCTCTATTAAAATTTTTTCCCCTCAAAGTTCTCATCATTTTTTGAAACAGTTCTCCACTGCTGAGAAACAGACCCAGAAAATATTTTCCCCTTGGTGATTCCTCCATCTTTTTGAGGATGAAGTGATGATTAAGGCAAGTCAGGAAAATATTTGCAGCTCTACTTTTGTCCAAAGAAAGGTCTAAAAATGTCCAGATAATTTAAATCCTTCAAAACTACTAGATCATGCCTCTGTGCCAGGATTGTGATCTAATTCCTGAACTTGTCATCTATTTCCTCTTTCCATCCTGATGTTCTCAAATACACTCCAAAGTCAATATTGTTTCCCTTTCTCTGTTGATATTCACTCATGTTTTTCATTATATTTCTCTTCCTTACTTCCTAGATTTATACATATATTTTATTACATACCAACTATCACTAGTCTCCCTTATTTCTTTTGTTGTACCTTCTTCTGTGTATTTTTTAAACTCTTACTTTCTGTCTTAGAATCAACACTATGTATTGGCTCCAAGATAGAAGATTGATAAGGGCTAGGCAATGAGCATTAATTGTCTTGCCTGAGGTCACAGAGTTGGGAAGTATCTGAGATCAGATTTGAACCCAGAACCTCCTGTCTCTAGGCTTGAGACTAAATTCACTGAGCAAGCAACTTTTCCCCCCTTCTATAGCTTTTGAATAAAATATATACTTCTGGGCCTTATCCCTGGTCTCATTCCATCAAGCCCCAGTGATACAAAAGACAAATATGCCCCCATATTTTTATTTATATAAATATATTAATACAAATTCATGTGAATTTTATATAAATGCATTTATATACTTTTACATTTGAAAAGATTCTTGTTTGACCGTCAATAACAAAACATAATATATGTACTCATAGGCTATATGATTTCCTATTTACAGGAAAATTAGACTCAAAGAAATTAAATGACTTACCTTTGGTTACATAATCAATCAACAAACATTACTAATCACATATAATATGCCAGGCACTGTTGTAAGTGCTAGGTAACACAGCTAGTAAGAGTTAGAGACAGTGTAAGAATCTAGCTCTATTTGAATCCAAGTCTAGCCTTTTATCACTGATTTCACCACTGTCTTTCAAATAAATTCTTCACAGTCAATGAAGTGGTTCAGGGCATAGACCACCAGGACTAGAGATAGGAGGTCCTGAGTTCAAGTTTGCCCTCAGACACTTCCCAGCTGTGTGATCCTCTTGCCCCCTTATTTTAGCATGTCTTTTTTTGTCTTGCTTATCAGTAACATTTGGGGCATTTGTGTTATGGACATCTGAGGCTACAGATTTTATTACTGACTTCTTTCTTGGATTTTGTCTTTTATGAACTATGTCTCTCAATCCTTAGTCTTCCTATATCAAATATCTTCTCTAGTTTTTAAGCTCTGCATATGCATTTTTTCTTTTCCTCTTAATTTTCATTTTTAAACCAGTTTCAATTTTAAATTTGATTTGCGCGATTCCAGAAAAAAAAAATATTTTCCTACCACGCTATCACTTGATATGGGCCTTACATTTCCAGGGTTCAGACTTCCAAATGTCATTCTCAGACAATATATTTTTAACCAGCTTCCCCCCCCCCCCCCGCCTATCTCTCTCATATCTCTTGATGTCAGTATACACTACTAGTGAAAACAATAACAGCCCTAACATTTTCTGACTCTCTTTGAAGGAAACTTTCTAACTTCCTTCCATCAGAATCATCGGTGCTTACATGAATTCTCATGAATACAGCAATCATCAAATGTGATAAGTCTCAGCAAGAACTGTTAAACCTTGATTGTATGATTTAGAGGGACAGAAGATTCTTTTGTCATTGCTAAAGGGTCAACGAATAGCTGTCTTGGGACCCCTTAGCATCTGGTAATCTCTCAATTTGCAGTGCATGTGGGGGCATGCTATCATTCCTCCAAGAAGAAGAAGGTGACTTCTATATCAGAGTTTCTGGTTTCCTCTTCCTATAATAATTTATTAACAAGAGTTCATTGATCCTTCTTCTTCCCTTTCTCCTGTGTGTGTCATTTTTCTACCTTCCCACCTCCTGACACAGGTAAGACTTCCCTTCTGACTCCTCAGATTGCATATGCATATGTGTGTGTGTATTCTTATAATGAAGTACTATATTTCCTTGGCATTTTTTTTGTTTCTTTTGAGGAACATTTCTTTATTTTGGATAACAGAAAGAATGGTAAGAAATCATTCAGTACCCTTTACTAATTTTCTAGGAGGGAGTCTAGCCAGAAGCTGGAACAGATAATAGCCACTTTTTAGTGACAGAAATATGAGCATTATCCATTCTTTGCAGATCTGTGCATGATGTTTCACATTGATACTTTTCTTTGGGAGCCAATGTTTCCATTGTTAAAGCTGCATGAAATAAAATGTTTGCTGAAAATGTAACATGCTATCTCTATTCTTGAAAAGACAGCTCTTGCTCTAAAGGACTTTGTCTTCAAAGCCAAAGAGAAGAGAAGAATGGAATAGTGGAGTGAGATTTGGGAGGGTGGAGTCAAGATGAAGGCTTAAAGGCAGCAAAACTTCAGACCTCCCCAGCACCCTTCCTTACCAATCAAAAACACAAGGCTTCTAGGAGACTGAAAACCAAATCTAACAACAGGGCAGAGCTAGGGAACCCTCCTGCTGGACTCAACTTAAAAGGTACACCCCCCCCCAAAAAAAAAACCCTAAATTCCAGAAAAATTGGGGGAAGGTCCCAGGACCCCTCCCCCACCTACAGTGCTGAGCCTCCAGTGCTAGCTGGAATATCCAGGAGGAAAGAGGAACCAACTCAGAGGGAGTACCTTGCTAGCATAGCTGTGCCAGCCTCAGGGCATTGAACACAGGCTGCAGGGAGGCAACTGGAGGAGAAACTCAGAAAAGGCAGACTGGTCACAGCTGAGACACTCTCTCTCCCCCCCCCCCCCCTTGAGGTTTTGGTCTCTGAATACATCCAGCTTTGCAGATCAACTCTTCCCTGGATTAATCTTATCAATAGGGCAGATAAGAAGCCTTCAGAGGGCAGGGAAGCTCAGGCTCCAACACCCCTCCCCCACAGACTGCTCTGAGAGCCTTGCTGACTAAGTTCCAAGGGAAAATGCTGCAAATACTACAGGCTACAACCTTGATAACAGGGTGGGAAGCCCAGCTCCTTTTCAGCTGCTGCTACCAGCTGGGGAAGATCTGACCTCAGGGCTCATCAATACTTTCAACTTCACCTGATCAATCAGCAGAGCAGAGAAGAAGCCTGTTCAGGACAGAATAGCCCAAACCCACAGATTCAGCACATAATCAAAGGGGGAAGATTATAGGCAATTACAGGGGAAAGAAAGGGAAAATATGAGTAAATAACAGAAAAAGAAAAAAGAAATTACAGTTGACAGCTTCTATTCAGGCAATGAACAAAGAGCAAATGGAACAGAGGAGGACCAAAGAACACCAAGCAAAAACACAGAAACTCCAGCAAATTGGACACAGGCTTTGGAAGAACTCAAAATACAATTCAAAACACAATCAAGAGAGGCTGAAGACAACTGGGAAAAGAACTTAAAAAGCAAGATAAGTCATCTCAAAACAGAGGCACTTGAACTATGTAAAATTAAAATTAGATCTCAATAATAAAAATATCATATTTTAGGAGATTTATTAATGATCATTAGAAATTAAGGAATAAAAGGGATACAAAATAAAACCATGTGCCCATGACTAATCAGCCTATTAAAAAGCCACGAGCTTATCACCACCAAGGTCACCAATAAGATGCCATTGAGGCCTGCCAACCCTCTATCTACAGGCTAATATCCTCTCTCTACAGGAAATATGTAACGACAGGAAGTCAGTGGGCTCATAGGAAATGTTTTTAGGGAAACAGATTTCAAATTACACATTCCTCTTGATGAACATTTTGGGAGGCTAGTCTCCCCAGTTTGATCATTTAACATAATCAAGTTTTAAATTATAGTAATTTGGGGATACAATGGAAAAAGAACAAAACCAATGATTACTAGGTGCATTGACAAAAAGTCAATTAGGGGGCAGTCCCTTTTGGCATAAGAGTATAAACAAAACAAATGCATTCAAACCCACATAGTTCAAATCACCACATCCCAAAGTTCACTCTGGATCTTCTGGTGCAGTGTATGGTCTGGATTCGGAGAGGTAGCATGTTTCTTATCCTAAAATTACTCTTAAAAATTTGCAGTTTAGAATAATAATAATAATAATACATTCCCTCCCCTGAAGAGGGTGTTAAAAAATACAGGGATCACTTAGGGATGCATGACTGAGTTATGAAGTATATGAATCAATTGACAAGGGAAATAAAAAACATCAAAAAATCCAAATAAAAGAGAAAAAACAACTTGTGGATTTAATATAAAATATCAAAGTCTTATGTGTAAAAAATTTAAGTAAAGGAAAAATAAACCTATAACAGGTCCTTGAATCAGGGCCCAATTAAAGTTATTTAAACAATTATGTACGTACCTAATCAGCCAGAACTACAGAAAGTTTGCCCCACTATGAAAGACAGAATAGGGACTAGATTATAGGAGCCAGGTAGGAGCCAAATTTGAGATACTTGGTAGAATTTGTGACAAGGAAGACCTGCCTTTGACATATGTCAAAATAGCCACAACCTCAAACCCCAAATGAGTTCAAGTCCTCTTGTCTTGGCTCAAAATTTCATCAATCCCTTCATGGTTGCCATAAATGTAAAATTGAAATTAGATCTCAATAATAAAAATATCATATTTTAGGAGATTTATTAATGATCATTAGAAATTAAGGAATAAAAGGGATACAAAATAAAACCACGTGCCCATGACTAATCAGCCTATGGTGGGAAGCCCCAAGCTTACCAAAATCAAGGTCACTGACAAGACGCCAAGAGATCGAGTCCCTCCAACCCACTGGCTAATATCCCTTGTATACAGGAAGTACGTAATGATAGGAAGTCAGTGGGCTTCAGGGAAATGTAGTTTTTTAGGGTAACAGATTAATAATTATAAAACTAAAATAAGAAAATAGTATCTTGAAAGCTAAAATTAAACAGGTTGAAAATAATGCAAAGAAGATGAAAGATCAGAAGGAGAAGGATGATCAAAAAGCCAGGGATGAAATTCATTAAAAACTAGAATCCAACAACTAGAAGCAAATGACTTCACAAAGCACCAATAATCTCTAAAACAAAATCAAAAGAATGAAAAAATTGAGGAAAATATGAAACACCTTATTCACAAAATAACAGACCTTGACAACATAGCCAGGAGATAATTTAAGAATTATTGGACTACCAGAAAAGCATGACAAAAGGAAAAACCTGCACCCTATTCTACTGGAAATTATCCAACAAAACTATCTCGACATTCTTGAGCAAGAGGTAAAAGTGGAGATTGAAAGAATCCACAGATCATCTCCTATATTTAATGCTGAATTGACAATGTCCAGGAATGTTATAGCCAAATTCAAGAACTACCAGACCTAGGAAAAAATATTACAAGCTACTGAGAAATCATTCAGATACCATGGAACTACAATTAGGATAACACAGGATCTGATGGCATCTTCACTGAAGGACCAGAAGGCATGGAATATGATATTCTGGGAAGCTAGGGAACTGGGTCTACAACCAAGAATCAACTACCCAGAAAAACTGACTATATTCTTACAGGGAAAAGTATGGTCATTTAATAAAATAGAAGATTTCCAAGTATTCATAAAGAAAAGACTGGACTTAAACAGAAAATTTGATGCCCAAACAGAGAACTCAAGAGAATCACCAAAAGATAATTTAAAAAGGGGAAAAAAAACAACTTTTTTTAAGGAACACAATAAGTTCAAATTATTTGTACTCCTATAAGAAAAGATGATACTGGTAGCTCTTAAAAATTTTTATTATCACCTGGGTAGCTAGAAGAATTATTCTTAGAGAGAACAGTGACAAACTGTATAGAATGAAATGTGTGTGTGTGTGTATATATATATATATATATATATATAATGAGATATATACATACGTATATATCTATGAGATGCATATATGTATGTATAAATATATATATATATATATACATGTATATATAAAACTAGAGGTAAAAAAGAGGTTAATACTAAGAGAAATGAGAAAAGAGTCAAAATGGGGTAAATTTATATTTCATAAAGAAGCACATAATGGGAGCTGGGGAGAACGCCAATGCACTGGAAGGGTAAAGAGGTTAGACAGGAAATACTTCATTCTTACATGCATTGAAATTGACTGTAAGAGGGAAGAACAATCAGATCCTTGGGGCAGAGAATTGATTCATGTCCTATAGAAAAGCAGAAGGGTAACAAACTGACTGGTGGGGAGGGAAACAATACAAAGGAGTGAGAGGGTGGGGAGGTATTTTAAAAAGGCCATAGAGAAAATAAAAGGGGAGTAATAAAGGAGGTTGGGGAGAAAGGGAAGTAAATTAAGAGTGGGAATTAGGGGAACTGATTAAACAATATTGGAGTACAAGGAAATAGTGAAAGAAAAATTGGAAGGGCTAGGAGTAGAAATCAAAATGTTGGAGAATTCACAGGGGATAATTGTAAGTCTGAATGTGAATGGAATAAACTCACTCATAAAACACAAGCACATAGCAGTGTAGATTAAAAAAACAAAATCCTGCCATATGTTGTCTACAAGAAAAACACACGAAGCAGGTAGACATACACACAGGGTAAAGGCAAAAGTATGGAGGAAAATCTATTGGGCACCAATTTAGAAAAGACAGGAGTTGTGATCATGATATCTGACAAAGAAAAGTAAAAATAAATCTAGTTAAAAGAGATAGGCAAGGTAATTACATCCTTATAAAAGGCAGTATAGACAATGAGGAAATATCAGTACTCAACATGTATGCATCAAATGGTATAGCATCCAAATTTCTAAAGAATAAATAGATTATTTAGTGTAGCTCAAGGATGAAATAAATAGTAAAACTATACTAGTTGGAGACCTGAACCTTCCTCTATCAGAACTAGATAAATCAAACCAAAAAATAAATAAGAAAGAGGTAAGAGATGTGAATGAAATCTTAGAAAAATTAGAGTTGGTAGATATGTGGATAAAATATACATAGGGACAAAAAGGAATACATCTTCTTTTCAGTGGCACATGGTACATTCACAAAGACTGACCATATAATTGGGCATAAAAACATTGAAAATAAGTGCAAAAGAGCAAAAATAAGAAAGGCAACCTTTTTAGATCACAATGCAATAAAAATAATAATTACTACATGGAGAGGCAAATAAAAAATTAGTTACAAATTAAATAATATGATTCTCCAAAATAGGTTAGTTAAAGAACAAATAGAAAGAATTAATAATTTCATTGAAGAAAATGACAATGATGAGACATTCTTTCAAAATCTATGAGATGCAGCCAAAGCAGTACTCAGGGGGAAATTCATATCTTTGAGTTCATATATTAACAAATTAGGGAGGGCAGAGGTCAATGAATTGGGCATGCAAATTAAAAAAAAAACTAGAAAGTGAACAAATTTAAAATCCTCAGATGAAAGCTAAATTAGAGATCCTAAAAATTAAAGGAGAAATTAATAAAATCAAAAGTAAATGAACTATTGAATTAATAAATAAGGCTAGAAGCTAGTACTTAGAAAAAAACAAATAAAATAGAGAAAGTACTGGTCAATCTAATTAAAAAACAAAAGAAGAAAAACCAATTAACAGTATCATAGATGAAAAGGGAGACCTTACCTCTAATGAAGAGGAAATTAAGGCAATCATTAAAATATATTATGTCCAATTATATGGCAATCTAGGTGATATGGATGAATATTTACAAAAATATAAATTGCCTAGATTAACAGAAGAAAAAATAGAATAACTAAATAACCCCATATCAGAAAAAGAAATTGAATAAGCCATCAAAGAACTCCCTAAAAAAAAATTCCCAGGACCAGATGGATTCACAAATGAATGTTATCAAACATCCAAAGAACAACTAATCCCAATATTATACAAACGATTTGACAGAATAAACAAAGAAGGAGTTCTATCAAAGTCTTTTTATGACACAAATATGGTACTGATTCCAAGGCCAGGAACATCAGAAACATAGAAAGAAACCTATATACCAATCTCACTATTGAACATAGATGTAAAAAATCTTAAAGAGAATACTAGCAAAAAGACTCCAGCAAATTATCATGAGGATTAATCATTACGATCAGGTGAGATTTATACCAAGACTGCAAGGATGGTTCAATATAAAGAAAACCATCCACATAACTGACCATATCAACAAGAAAACCAACAAAAATCACATGATTATCTCAATAGATGCAGAAAAATCTTTGACAAAATAACACTCATTCCTATTGAAAACACTAGAAAGTATAGGAATAGAAATAAACCCACATAAGTCATCAGCATTTCTATATATTTCTAACACATCTCAGCAGCAAGAATTATAAAGAGAAATTCCATTTAAAATTACCCTAGACAATATAAAATATTTAGGAATCTATCTGCCAAGACAAACACAGGAACTATATGACCACAACTACAAAACAGTTTCCACACCATTAAAACTAGATCTAAATGATTGGAAAAACATTAATTTCTCATGAATAGGATGAATTAATATAATAAAAATGACAATACTACACAAACTTATTTACTTATTTACTGCTATACCCTTCAAATTACCAACAAAGTTTTTTACTGAATTAGAAAAAACCATAATGAATTTCATTTGGAAAAACAAAAGATCAAGAATATCAAGGGAATAATGAAAAAAAAAGTAAAGGAAGGTTGTCTAGAAGTACCAGATCTCAAACTATACTATAAAACAGTGGTCATCCAAACAATATGGTACTGACTATGAGACAGAAGGGTGGATCAATGGAAAAGAGTTGGGGTTGATGACTCAGCAAGATAGCCCAAAGATCCCAGATTTGGGGACAAAAATGCACTATTTGACAAAAACTGATGGGAAAATTGGAAGACATTATGGAAGAGATTAGATTTGGATTAACATCTCACACCCTACCCCAAGATAAACTCAGAATGGGTGAATGACTTGAATATAAAGAAGGAAACTATAAGTAAATAAATAAAACACAGAATAGTATGCTTATCAGATCTTTGGGGAAGGAAAGATTTTTAAGATCAAGAAGAGTTAGAAAAAATTATAAAATGTAAAATAAATAATTTTGATTACATTAAATTAAAAAGTTTTGTAGAAGCAAAACCAATGCAACCAAAATTAGAAGGGAAGCAACAAATTGGGGAAAAGTCTTCATAGCAAAAACCTCTGACAAAGGTCTACTTACTCAAATTTATAAAGAGTTAAATCAGTTGTACAAAAAAATGAAACCATTCCCCAACTGATAAATGGGCAAGGGACATGAATAGTCAATTTTCAGATAAAGAAATCAAAACTATTAATAAGTACATGAGAAAATGTTCTAAAACTCTTATATTCAAAGAAATTAAAATGAAAACAACTCCAAGGTACCACCTCACACCTAGCAGGTTGGCTAATTTGAGAGCCAAGGAAAGTAATGAATATTGGAGGGGATGTGGCAAATTTGGGACATCAGTACATTGCTGGTGGAGTTGTGAATTGATCCAACCATTCTGGAAGGCAATTTGGAACTATGTCCAAAGGGCACTAAAAGATTGTCTTCCCTTTGATCCAGCCATAGCACTTCTGGGTTTATACCCCAAAATGATAATAAGGAAAAAGACTTGTACAAGAATATTCATAGCTACACTCTTTATGGTGGCAAAATATTGGAAAATGAGGGGATGCCCTTTGGTATATGTTGGTGATGGAATAGTATTTTGCCCAAAAGAATAATGAACTGGAGGAATTCCATGTGAACTGGAACGACTTCCAGGAGTTGATGCAGAGTGAAAGGAGCAGAACCAGGAGAACAATGTACACAGTGACTGATTCATTGTGGTACAATCGAATGTAATGGACTTCTCTATTAGTAGCAATGCAATGATCCAGAAAAATTCAGAGGGATTTATGAGAAAGAACACTATCCACATTCAGAGGAAAAACTGTGGGAAAAGAAAGACAGAAGAAAAACAAATGCTTGATTACATGGGTCGATGGGGATATGATTGGGGATATATACTCTAAATGATCACACTAGTGCACACATCAACAATATGGAAATGGATTTTGATCAAGGACACATGTAAAACCCAGTGCAATCCCACTTTGGCTACAGGAGGGGTTGGGGGGAAGGGAGGGAAAGGACCTGATTCTTATAACCAAGTAAGAATATTCTAAATTGTCTAATTAAATGAAATTTTCAAAATTGAACACAGAATTTGACACCAACATAACCTGGATTTGATCCCTGTCTAAGAGAGTATAGGTCAGAGAGTTAGAGCTGGAACGTATCTACGATCCCTTTAGCTGATCCAATTCCTTTTATTTTAAAGATGAGGCATGGGCTAGAGAAGCTAAATGAATATTCCAAAATCAAACAGATATTTAAGTAGTAGACTTAGAATCAAGTTCTCAGGCTACATTTTCCAACCATTTTTACTATACCATGCTCCCTTATAGAAAATATGACTGGGACAAGTAATTTAATTTCTATGTTGCTCAGTTCATTCATGTTTAAAATGAGGGGGGAAATAAAACCATTTATCATGGCGTTTTGAGTGGAAAGAACTTTGTTAATGGTTTTAGAAAAGAACTAGTAAATTTCACTTTTATATTAAGAGGGAAAAGACAGCATTTAACATAAAAAATAACCAATTATAACCTATACAGCAATAAATTATAGAAAAAATGTGTAATTCATGAAGAAACTTAAAATATTTTCATACTTTGAGAATAAAATCATAGCATTTTAATACAAATTTATTATTGAATCATATATCGTTTCCTAGTTATTAGCACCTAAGAATGTGAGGTCTTTCACAAGGAAATGGACCCACCTCATATTCAACCTATTGATATTCTTATGTCAAAGTAATTTTAAAATCATGAACATTAGAGAAGAGAAGCAAGTTTGAAAATGACTACAGCTTCCTCAAAATTTCTCCAGGGGACTAACTTCAAAATTCAATAACACAGATTAGTGTAGAGAAGAGACAACAAGACAAAGATAAATTATCTCTCTGCAAATGATTGAGAGAGGAGAAATCCCTGGCCTATAACCTGGTCAATTCAACTCAGAGTATGTACTATGGATTTTCATCATATTTAGACCAGGAGCAAAAACAACTCAGAATGATCTAATCTGTCACTGTCAATACTGTCAATTGCCTTTCACCTGAAGATTCTTAAAGTTGTCTTAGTTTTCAAATTAAATTAGATAAATATTAATTTCCAAGCTTCCAGTGACTTTTGGAGGATATGTAAGGAATCCTAGAATCAGATAATAATGAATCCAGGTATATGTTATTTTAAAGAAAGATGTAAATGAAACAAATTAGTTTCCTATGGTCTGTTGCAAATCCCCTATCAAAAAACAGGGAGAGGGGAACAAAAACTGCTGCCTGCATTCTGGCAGAAAAGGAGATATCTAAATTTACCTCTTGAGTTATAATTATTATTTAATTAATTAATATTTTTGAGTTTTTAAAAATTAATTAATTTAGTCAAATTAGGACATTATTCCTTGGTTACAAGAATCACATGTTTCTCTCCCTCCCTTTCCCCCACTCTTTCCACAGCTGACATGCAATTTCACTGGGTATTATTTGTGTCCTTGATCAGAAATTATTTCCATGTTGTTGGTGTTTGCATTAGGATGTTCATTTAGAGTCTACCTCCCCAGCCATATCCCCTCGACCCATATATTCAAGCAATTGTTTTTCTTCTGTGTTTCTACTCCCCCAGTTTTTCCTCTGAATGTGGATAACATTTTTTCTCATAGATTCCTCCAAGTTGTTCAGGATCACTGCATTGCCACTAATGGCAATTACATTACATTTGATTTTACCACAGTGTTTTGGTCTCTGTGTACAATATTTTCCTGTCTCTGCTCCTTTAACTCTGCATCAATTCCTGGAGGGCATTCCAGGTCCCATGGAATTCATCCACTTTATTATTCCTTTGAGCACAATAGTATTCCATTAACAACATATACCACAATTTGTTCAGCCATTTGTTCAGGGCATCCCCTGAACAAAGAGCGCAGCAATGAATATTCTTGTATATGTCTTTTTCCTTATTATCTCTTTGGGCTATAAACCCAGCAGTTCTATGGCTGGATCAAAGGGCAGACAGTCTTTTAGTGCCCTTTGGGCATAGTTCCAAATTGCCCTCCAGAATGGTTGGATCAATTCCCAGCTCCACCAGCAATGCATTAATGTCCTAACTTTGCCACATTCCCTCCAGCATTCATTACTTCCCTTTACTGTCATGTTGGCCAATCTGCTAGGTGTGAGGTGATACCTCAGAGTTATTTTGATTTGCATCTCTCTGATTATAAGAGATTTAGAATACTTTTGCATGTGCTTATTAATAGTTTTTATTTCTTTTACTGAAAATTGCCTATTCACATCCCTTGCCCATTTATCAATTAATTGAAGAATGGCTTGAAATTTTGTACAACTGGTTTGGTTCTTTATAAATTTGAGTAATTAGACCTTTGTCAGAGGTTTCTGTAATGGAGATTTCCCCCAATTTGTTACTTTCTTCTAATTTTGGTTGCATTAGTTTTGTTTCTACAAAAATTTTTTAATTTGATGTAATCAAAATTATTGATTTTACATTTTGTAATTTTTTTCCTATCTCTTGCTTGGTTTTAAAGTCTTTCCTTTCCTAAAGATATGACATGTATAATATTCTGTATTCACCTAATTTGCTTATAGTTTCCTTCTTTATATTCAGGTCATTTACTCATTCTGAGTTTATTTTTGTGTAGGGTGTGAGAGGTTGATCCAAAACCAATCTCTCCCATATTGTCTTCTAATTTTCCCAGCATTTTTTATCAAATAGTGGGTTTTGGCCCCAAAAGCTGAGATCTTTGGGCTTGTCATAGACTATCTTGTTGAGGTCACTTACCCCAAGTCTGTTCCACTGATCCTCCTTTCTGTCTCTTAGCCAGTATCAAATTATTTTGATGATCACTGCTTTATAGTATAGTTTGAGATCTAGGATTGCAAGGCCTCCTTCCTTTGAATATTTTTTCATGATTTCCCTGTATATTCTTGATCTTTTGTTCTTCCAAATGAACTTTGTTATGGTTTTCTCTAATTCAGTAAAAAAGTTTTTTGGTAGTTCAATGAGTATAACACTAAATAAGTAAATTAATTTGGGTAGGATTGCCATTTTTATTTTGTTAGCTTGTCCTATCCGTGCACATTTGATGTTTTTCCAGTTGTTTAGATCTAGTTTCAATTGTGTGGAGAGTGTGTTGTAGTTGTGTTCATATAGTTCCTGTGTTTGTCTCAGCAGATAGATTCCTAAGTATTTTATATTGTCTTGGGTGACTTTAAATGGAATTTCTGTTTCTAATTCTTGCTGCTGAGATATGTTGGAGATATATAGAAATGCTGATGACTTATGTGTGTTTATTTATTTTGCTAAAGTTGTTGATTATTTTGACTAGCTTTTTGGTTGATTCTCTGAGGTGCTTTAAGTAGACCATCATATCATCTGCAAAGAGTAATAGCTTGGTCTCCTCATTGCCTATTGTAATACTTTCAATTTATTTTTCTTCTCTAATTGCTACAGCTAGTGTTTCTAGTACAATGTTAAATAATAGAGGTGATAATGGGCATCCTTGTTTCACTCCTGATCTTATTGGGAAGGCTTCTAGTTTGTCCCCATTGCAGATGATGTTTGCTGATGGTTATAGATATATACTATTTATTATTCTTAGAAAAGTCCCTTCTATTCCTATGCTTTCTAGTGTTTTTAATAGGAATGAGTTGAAGTTTGCAAAGACTTTTTCTGCATCTATTGAAATAATCATGTGATTTTTGATGGTTTGCTTGTTAATATGATCAATTATGTGGTTGGCTTTCCTAATATTGACCCATCCTTGCATTCCTGGTATGAATCCTACCTGGTTATAGTGAATAACCCTTGAGATCACTTGCTAGAGACTTTTTGCTAATAACCTATTTAAGATTTTTGCATCTATATTAAAGAGATTGGTCTATAGTTTTCTTTCTCTGTTTTTGACCTGCCTGGATTTGGGATCAGTACCATATTTGTGTCACAAAAGGAATTTGTTATGCTTTGCCATTTGGTGCATACATGCTGAGTTCTGATATTTTCCTCATATTTACTCATTATATATACTGCCTTTTATCAAGATGTAATTACCTTCCCTATCTCTTTTGACTAGATCTATTTTTACTTTGGCTTTGTCAGATATCATGATTGTGACTCCTGCCTTCTTTATCTAAGTTGATTCCCAATAGATTCTGCTCCGTCCACTTACCTTTACCCTATGTGTATCTACTTTCTTCATGTGTGTTTCTTGTTGACCATATATGGTAGGATTTTGTTTTCTAATCCACTCTGCTATTTGCTTGTGTTTTATGGGTGAGTTAATTCCATTCCCATTCAGAGTTATGATTACCAGCTGTGTATTTCCCAAAATTTTAATATCTGCCCTTTCTTCTTTCACTATTTCCTTATACTCCAGTGTTACTGTTTTTAATTAGTCCCCCTAGTTCCCACCCTTATTTTACTTCCCTTTCTACCCCCTTCCCTCTAATTCCCCTTTATTTTCTTTACAGTCTTTTTAAACTACCCCACCACTCTCTCCCTCACTTGTACTGCTTTCCTCCTCACCAGTCCTTTGGTTGCCCTTCTACTTCCCTATAGGGTGAAAACCAATTATCTGCCCCAATGGATTGGATTGTTCTTCCCTCTTTGAATGAATTTCAATGCACATAAGAGTTGGGTATTTCCTATCTCCAACCCCTTTACCCTTCTTGTGTATTGATGTTTTCCCCCCTCCCACCATGAGCTTCTTTGTGACATATAACTTTACCCCCTTTTGTTTCTTTTTCCATTTCTTTTAGTATTAACCTCTTTTTAGCTCTAGTTGTGTGTGTGTGTGTGTGTGTATGTATTTTTGTATACATTTATATACATATTTATACCTTGGCATTTCATCCTATACAGTTTGCCACTGTTCCCTCTAAGTGTAATTCTTCTTGCTGCCCAGGTGATAATAAAAAATTTTAAGATCTATCAATGACCTCTTTTCTTATAGGGATGCATATCATTTTAACTTATTGGGTCTCTTAAAAAAGTTTTTTTGTTTGTTTTGTTTTTCTTTTTTCCCCCTCTTTTTAAATTAACTTTTGATGATTCTCTTGAGTTCTGTGCTTGGGAAAAAATTTTCTGTTAAGGTCCAGTCCTTGATTTAAAAATGCTTAGAATTCTTCTATTTTGTTAAATGACCATACTTTCCCCTGTAAGAATATAGTCAGTTTTTTCTGGATAGTTAATTCTTGGTTGTAGTCCAAGTTCCCTTGCTTTTTGGAATATCATAGTCCATGCCTTTTGGTCCTTCACTGTAGATGCAGCCAGATTCTGTGTTATCCTCACTGTGGTTCCATGGTATCTGAATGACTTCTTCTTAGCAGCTTGTAATATTTTTTCCTTGGTCTGATAGTTCTTGAATTTGGCTATAGCATTCCTGGGTATTGTCAGTTGGGGATTAAGTACATGAGGTGGTCTGTGGATTCTTTCAATCTCCACTTTTCCCACTTGTTCTAGAGTATTGGATAATTTCCTGTAGTATGACATCCAGCCTTTTTCTTTTGTCATGGTCTTCTGGTAGACCAATGATTCTTATGTTGTCTCTCTTGGAAGAATTTTCTAAATCTTCTCTTTTGTGAATGAGATGCTTCTTATTTTCCTCAATTTTTTCATTCTTTTGATTTTGTTTTATAGTGTCCTTCTGCCTTGTGAAGTCACTTGCTTCTAATTTTTGTATTCCTATTCTTAAAAACTATATTTCATCCCTGGCTTTTTATTGTCATGTCATTCTTCTCCTTCTGGTCTGATTTTCTTTGGAAGTCATTTTTCATCTCTTTTGCCTCAATTTCAAGCTGATTAATTTTGGCTTTTGAGACACTGTTTTCTTCTGTTTCAAGATGACTTATCTTGCTTTTAGAGTTTTCTTTAGACTCTATTGTGTTTTGAATTGTATTTTGAGTTCTTCTAGAGCCTGTATCCAATTTGCTGGGTTTTCTGTTTTGTTTTGTTTTTTAACTTGGAGTTCCCACATTCTTTCTTGTTCTGTTTGCTCTTTGCTCATAGACTGTTTAAAAGCTGTCGATTGTAATTTCTTTTTCTGTTGTTTGCTCATATTTACCCCTTCTTTCCTCCCTGCTATTGCCTGAGTTCTTTCTCCTCTCATTTTTTTGTGGTTTATGGCTTTTCTTTCTACCTTCATCCTTGGAATTTTGTCAGGAAATCTCTCAGTACAGTCTGTGGGGGAGGGGTGTTGGAGCTTGAGCTTCCCTGTCTGCTGGAGGCTTTGATGTGATTAAGTCTGGCTGGGTTGCTGGATGTACCCTGGAGCCAAAACCTGGGGAAGGAGGGGGCCAATATGGAGTGTCTCCACTGCTGCAACTATGCCTCCTGCTCTGCACTCTGCATTTCTCCTCTATCTGCCTTCCCCCTGCCTGTGCTACACATTGAGCCTGGCACAGTTCTGCCTGCATGGTACTCCATCCAGACCAGTGCCTTTGCCAGCCCACAGTTTCCAAATGCTACTGGAGGCTTAGCGCTCTGGGTGGGAGAGGGATCCCTGGACCTTCCTTCTTCCTGCCCCTTAAAATGGAGTGTTCTCGAACTCCAGCTTTTGGAGGCTTACCTTTTAAGTTGAGTCCAGGAGGAGGGTTCCTTGGCTCTGTCTTGCTGTTAGGTTTGATTTTCAGTCTCCTAAGAGCATTTAGTTTGCAATCAGTGTAGAAGGGTTTTCAGAGGTCTGAGCATTTGCTGCCTCTTCACCACCATCTTGACTCTGCCTCTGTGAGTTTTTTATTTTATGAAAGTTTTCTGCCTCTCATTAAAACATCAATATATCCATTTACAAGCAAGGAATATATCTACATCATTCAGAAGATAATTCATATATTGATATATATACCACAGTTCATTTTCTGTCCAGAATTCTGGGTTTTTGAACCACATAAGGATCAAAACAAACCAATAAAATCAAAAGACAAATTGGCTCGTATATAAAATAGAAATATTGTGTACTATTAATAGAATTAAAGGTAGAATAATTACTCTAAAGTAGATTTAAAATAAAAATGAACTTTTTTCACAATTGCAAAATGGCAGGTCAGAATAAGATCATTCATTATTGATTCAAATTAGTCACTATAGTACAAAATAATTTACCAGTTTCTTTTCTGAAGCAAATCTCACTGTATCTTTGTCAATAGGAGGTAATTTATTGCCAAAAGATGAAATTTTGCTATAATAATAGGATAATAGATATTTATGTACTTTATTTTTAAAATCTTCTTACCTGCATCCTTATGATTGATACTAAGTATCAGTTTGAAGATAGAAGAGCAGTATGGATAGGCAATTGTGTTTAAGTGACTTGCCTAGGATCACATCACTAGGAAGTGTTTAAGGCCAAATTTGAACACTAAACATTTACATCTTTTATTGTGTGCATACACACACACACACACACACACACACACATATGGGCATATATCAATGCACAGACTCTTACACATACATAATAAATTGATTGACAATTAAAATGGCATGTCAAAAATTTCCAGTTTTGCAAACATCAAATCATTATCAATTTGGTTACTGGTTACTGAAAAAAGCATTATAAAGCAATATTTACTCAAACATTTTTGATGATCACAAAGCCTGTTTACCCATTTCCAAACTTAAAGCCCAGTCAGATGCTCTAAATATATAAAATAAATCAAAGCGTAATGAGAAGTGTGAGACTTGAAGAGAGAGAGATTTTTCAGGACAAGCCAAGATGCAAGAAACAAGCCAGAGACATGACATGCCTGTCAATCAAGAAGAAAGTTCCAAATGGAATGTTCCCAGTAGTTGGCAGTTGAACCTGACTGAAGGGGAAGAAGCTGAGAACTGATCCCCGTTAGCTTCTGTTCATAAGTGAAGGACCCTTGAAGGGCTGGCTTGGCTTTGGGCTTTCTGATCAGGGGGAAACCTCTGCTCTCTCTGAGATTTGACTGATCAAGAGTTGGAGGCAAGCCAAGCTGAAGGAGAGACTTTTCTTGGTGGCTTTGTGAAAAAGAAAGAAGATTTTAAACAGTTGTCCTCCATCCATCTTTCTGTCTCTCTGTCACAGTTTGTGACAAGACTGATTATTTCCATAATCTTCCCAACTTCTCCTTATAGTTTAGGGAAACCCTCATCCCTCTTCCTTCAGTTTTCCATCCTGTTATCACAATAAACCCCTTACCTGAGAAAGAAAACTAGAGGATTTTATAGTCCACTCAGGAGGGAGGGAGGAAGCCAAAAGTCTTCCAGAAGTGGGGGTTAAGGGAGGGAGTGAGGGAGGAAGAGGGAGGAGGAGGTTAGGAAGTAGATTGATTAACTAGTCATCAATAGGGATCGGTAGGCAAACCCCAGAGCATTGCCTTTTAGCAGTATCCCCTATGGCTCCATCTCTCCCTATCTCTGTAGTACCTCTACCTCCATTGTAACTAAGTACTACCCCATACTAGTAGCAGCTTTCTCTAAGTCTGTCAGAGTACCATTGCAACAAGAAATAGTGTCACATATCATATTTTCTATTTCAGAAGTTATAGTATTAGATATACACTTGGAAAACTGTTCTCTATTTAAAACATGCCAACACAATAATAAGCAGAACCCCCCCCCAAAAAAAACCTGAAATTAAATGTAGCATCTTTCAGTGACAATATTTATTAAATCCTTTATTGTTTTATACAGCTTTAAAGTCATCGTCCTCACCCAATAGAACCATGACTTTCAAGTTATAGAGTACCAGATCATATTAATCACTTGATGTATATGAGTTATATGAACCTATATGACAGAACCATTGCAAAATACATTAAATAGCTTCTTATCTCATGGAAATTTTCTTCAAAGATATCAACATATCCTTTGGAATTAATATAACATTCTTAACCCTACTTTCCTGCATTTCTTAATCCCAAAGCATAGTTTCCAATGTCTCCCTTTTGCCCATTTTTACACATATAAAAGAATAACCAAGTATGTCTTAATTATCTTTTATAGAATTATAGATTTTATGGAATATAATTATAGAATTTATCAGCATCTTCATCATTATTTTATATTTCATTCTATGTAAGAAATGGCATGTGAAGTACATTTATTGTCACAGTGATGTTACATTCATTATCCATATAGGATGGGATTAATAAGTGTCCAAAGAAATTGTTTCCTGTTCACTTTAGAATAATGATGAAAATAATTGTCAACTCATTTTAGTCATCCATGCTAGGAAAACCTAGGCTCTATTTTTAAATTTAGCTTCCACTTAGGCATTTTATGCGGGATATGGACAAAAATCTTATTCTAAAATATTAAACTTATGTAACTCCAGTGATCTCTACCTGATGATAACCTGGCATCTGTGTCTTTTCTCTAAGCCAGAAGAAAAGGAATTCTCCTTTCTTATGCTCTTGCAAACTCTGCTATTGATGCACACATGGAGCACTGAGCAATCCATCTCCATCAATGAGGAGAGTCTTGTGCACTCATAAATAGCTTTGTTCTTGAGCTTAGAGTACATTCATATTTTTATTATTATTAATAGAATTCATCTGCATGTGTCCTAGTTCTTTTTCACCCTCCCCACATCACAGAAGGCATTATCCAGGAGACAAACACTTCCATATAAATTATGTCTTTCATTTTCTACCTTTCAGTTCTTCTGGGAGTAATATACACAATTTATTCTTCAAGAATTAAATCTGTAGCTGTATATGATACCCTTTTGGTTCTACTTATTTAACTGTTCATTATCCCCTGTAGCTCTTTCCAAGTTTTATTAAAATGACCCTACTCTTCATTTTTTATGGCACACTAGTTTTCCATCACAATTAAATAGCATGATTTGTTTAGCTATTCCCCAATTGATGGGCATCCCCTCAATTTCCAGCTGAAAAAGAGCTGCTATAGATATTTTGGAATTTTTTTATTCTTTTCCTTTTTCCTTGGTTTTCTTGAGAAATAGACCCAGCAGTGATATTGCTAGGTCTAAAGGGAATATACACAGTTTTATAACTCTGTGTGTAATTCCAAATTGCTCTCCAAAATGGTTGGATCAGTTCACAGATCCGCCAAGAGTGTATTAGTGTCCCCATCTTAACCTATCTAATGGGCATGAAATGATATCTCAGCATTGTTTTAATTTGTATATCTCTAATCAGTAGTGATTTAGAGAATTTCTTCATATACCTATGTACAGTTTTGGTTTCTTTGTCTGAAAATTGTATGTTCATTTCTTTTTCAATTCATCAATTGGGGGATACACCTATATTTTTAGACAATTTTAACACCCTAAAATAAGAGGATATCTGTGACCAAACTAATCATCTAGTAGGAAATCTGATGAATAAGCTACATACCCCATTTGAGTGTTCAGGTCCCCAAAGGTACCCTTTGTATAATCCAATTCCAACTTCAGGTGCATGTATGTGTGATGGGTATCTGGTGTGTGTGTGTGTGTGTGTGTGTGTCCCTCTCTAATGCAGTCTGTGTAGGGTGTGTAAGAATAGAAAGGAGGTATTTAGTTCTGTTGGTCCTTGGTAAATAGATAATGTCATGGATTTAGATTTGGAGCCAGAAGGAAACTTAAAAGTCATTAAGTCCAAGTTCCTTGATTTAAAGATAAAGAAAACCAGAGAGATTGAGTAATTTGAGATTAAAGATATTAAGGGTCATACAGCAAGTAAATGTTTGGAGTATGGCTTGAACCCAGGTCTTCACTTCAAGGCCTTTATTCTAACAATTATATTACACTGTTTCAAAGCTTTTTCAAGCCAAACAAGGTCTCCACAATAGGATGAGGAATCAGTGAACAATTTTTATGGGAATGACTTCTGTCAATGGCCATGCTGATAAAATAGATTGCAGCTCCAACAGGACCTGCTAAAGGAAAAACAGACATAGTTTTTCTTGACTTCATGAGAAATATTTTTAATACTTTTTAGAAAAGAAGATGTAAGTTTTCTTTGTTCTTTCAAAGTATCTCCACCAAAATCCTCCACCAATTCCATCACGTAAATAGAAGTAATCCTAGATACTTGAAGGCTATGTCAGTGAAAGTGCACTGATCAATATTTTTGCAGTATGAAAGTGAAGAGTGACAAGTCTTACTTCTTTTGCTATGGGAGAAAAACTTTGTGTACAGATCTGTCAAAAAATAAATACTATCTCCAAAATGGGTTAGCTAAATTTCTAAAATTATTCACAAGAAATTTAGCCACCACACCAATAAATTTTGGAGCAGGAAGTATTGGGGAGCTAAAGAAGTTTGTGTAGCTTCTTTACTGATGTATGAAATTGTTCCAATCTGTGTTGGCTGAACAATAATGAAATTAAAGTAGGTTTTTTAAAGTAATGAAATAAGCTTCAAAGCATTGACTGACACATAAAGTAAGCTCTCTAAAAGCTATTGTAATTTGCATCAGGATTTATAGATAGAGATCAACTAATTAAGAATGTCATCATATCATATATAATGGGAGAGAAGGAACATCCCATAATGGGTGTTATATTTAGAAGACATAACTCTCTAGTTGAATTTTTAAACTAATTGAAAAAAATAAAAATTTTGTTTTAGAAATATTTTATGACTTAATATCATTGTCTGTATCCTTTAAAATTTTGTTCAAATGTTGCTCTCTCCACCATGCCCTGAAATCCAGATTTTTTTCTACTTTATGCTTCTTTCTATCTCTTTCTCTTTATAACTACCAACTCTTTCAAAGCTTTCATTTCTCATCTCATCCAGTGTTCCACTATTTGTGCCAATCTATTTCATCTTTGACTCTGGAAGCCAAGACTGAGTTCTATAAAAACATTTTGGTAAACACTCAACTCCATCACATGATTCCAACATAGACGAATTCAAAACTCAAAAAGCAAGTCATGAAACTAATAAAAATTCACCTAAACCTCATGCTTTTGTATTCATCTCCCTGGATTTAACTTGTTAACCAACTTTGTTAACATTCTATGTGAATTCCTTGATCTCCCTGAAGATAAAGTCTTGGCATAGCTTTGAGTACTTATGGATATTTTACTTTTATTTCCTTCATGCCCACATGTTGCTTTGGGCAAGGGATGTCAAATAACTATAAATAATGGAGATAATATATGTAATATCCTCTAATCCCAACTGCCTGAAAGTCAGGTTGACTTCAACCTCTTAACGACTTCGGAGATGCCTCATTTATGTCATTGGCTCAAGACCCCACAAACTATGCCCTGCCAGATTTGGGGGTCCAAGTATCCCACTTCTGTTCTATCACTTAAAAGTAAGAATAATTCTTTAATAATACATATTTACTTATGGGGAATAGCAAGAACAAATATACAACTATTTTTGGCTCACAGTTCAGCTCAATTCTCATGTAATATTAGTCTCACCAAAATCCAAGTCCAGAGCCTACTTCAGGTTTTTAGCCTAGAATTCTTCCTAGGGCTTCTCTGATAGGCTGGTTGCAATATCAAACCTGTAATCTTGGACTCTGAACACCCACTTGCTTGAGTTCCACAGTCTAGGAATCCATTACCTATTTCTAGAACTGTAAATAATAATCACAACAGACTAAATCCCAAGCACATTTCTTAGATGCACATGGACTAGGATAAGGACAAGGTGGTTTCTCAGGTCCATCCCTGCTTACTTCATGAGGTCTTCCTTGTGAGTAAATCATTTATTCCAGAATGCAGCAAGAAAAGGGAAAGATAAATGCCTCAATCTAAGAATTATAAAGATACAGCCAGTTCTAGCTATTTAGCAAATTAAAAAAAGGCCACTCCTAACTACATGGTAGGCCAATAGAAAATGTTCACATAAGCATCAGGTTTCCAATCTCACAGAAGCACAGTCCCATGAGTGCCTACATTTTAGATCAGCCAGGCATGTGCCAAATCCTAATTTTAATTCAGATTTTTAAATACTGATTTTGCTGTCAAACAAAATCGCACTGGCAGAAAGGATTTATGAGATTCTAGAAACATTAAATAACTTAATTATCCCTAAATTTGGGATTCTACTGATTTATCATCACAACCCTAAACTTACTTAAATATGGTCAAAATTCCTACAAACACAGGGTAGTTTGCTAAGGCAATTCTTATGTCACTCTCTCAATGTGAAAGCATTTATGTCTATTGGTCTTCAGTCTCTGCTTAATCTCTGGATCACCTCTCTGCTGAGTGGAGGGCTTGTTTAAATTGGAAGCCAAATCAGTTAAGACTGTTGGCTCAGCTCAAGACATTAGAAACAGGATGGTCAGGTATGGCACTTCAACAACCATAATTTAAGTCCTTTCTTTAAAGCACTTTAATATATCTTCTAGGAAATTGAACCAACACCTGATAAAACACAGAACTCTGAATTCAAAAGAAAGCATGGAATCTCAGGAGAATGTTCCATCATGGTTCAAAAGACAAATCAGAGTCTTGAAAGAAGAATACAGATGAGAACAAATGACAGGACTTATGGCATTAGCAAAATAAAAATATAAAAAATAAGAAAGGGTTTATACTGTCAAATCTCTGCAAGTGAATGAAAACAACCGCACTATATTGGGAATACAAATATATTAAAGTGAAGAAAATTTGAAGAAGAGAAATAAAATATAATTACATTAAAAGAACACATGTTCTCTATAAGTAAAGCTCTATAAGTAGAGCACAATGAAGTCTAAAACAGAATGCTTAGAGACAATTAATTCCAAAGGAAAGCACAAGTAACCAAATAATTTACCATATACCCAATGGATATTTAAAAAAGAAACTAGATCTCTCTCTCTCTCTCTCTCTCTCTCTCTCTCTCTCTCTCTCTCTCTCTCTCTCTCTCTGTCTCTCTCTGTCTCTCTGTCTCTCTCTGTCTCTCTGTCTCTCTCTGTCTCTCTGTCTCTCTGTCTCTCTCTGTCTCTGTCTCTCTGTCTCGGTCTCTGTCTCTCTCTCTCTCTCTCTCTCTGTCTCTCTCTCTCTCTCTCTCTCTCTCTCTCTTTCCCCCCTTTCCCCCAGGCTGTGAAGTACCTGTTAGCCTCAGGCTTCAGTATAAAGAGTAAAGATGGCTAAATCTAAGAACTCAAGGCCATCAAATCCAGCTCCAAGGCTACTAAATCTGTTACCTAGGTCACTAAGGCTACCAAGTCTGACATCAAGGTCACCAAGTCTGATTCCAAAGCAGTCAAGGCCACCAAGTCTGATTCTAGGGTTACAAAACCCAGTGATGCCAAGGCTGCTAAGACTGATGAGTGTACTGACTCTAAGGTCACTAAATCAAATGTGCTGGAGTTAAAGCTTCTAGTTCAAAGCCTTAAAAATAGATGCTGTGAAGAGTGAATCAAACTCTCTTTGTCTATCAATGAGCAACTTTTAAATTGCTCAATCAAAAACATAAGTATCCCTACTTAATATCTTACCAGTCACTAAGTATGAGAGTTCACAAGTCACTTTCTATAGTGGTTGACAACTCCAGAGGCCACTGCCCACTCCCTGGGCAGTGCTAGGCAAATTGAAAGACTTCAATTGGTTCCCACAAAGTAGGGAATGAGCTACAGGAAGTGACATCAAGAAAACTGCTTTACAAAGGCAAGCTTGAGAATTCAGTTATTTTCTCTGCATCTCTACAATTGGAAAAGGAGACTCTTTCCCTGGATCCTGCGTAGGTTTGTGGTGGTGAGTGGAGTGATTCCTTCCTTGGTTCTTCAGTGAGGAAACCCTCTCTGCTCATTGGCACTTTGGTGGGACACTCCCTTCAACATGAGTTCTGGTGAAATTCTTGATGGTCTTAACCTTGTGTACACTGAAGGCTCTCAGTGGGTTTTTCAGCATCTCCTGGTTCTTGGGATTTGGGCTTTCTAATTAGGACTTTGGATTCTGGTGAGATTCACTTTTGGATTATCGTTTGTGATCTGGCAGACAATCATATTAAACTTAGGGTATTTGTAGCTAGGAAGCACTTTCTGTCTCTTTATCTACATTTTACCACTTTTATTCTTTCTACCTCTTTATAAATAAAGCTGCTTAAAGTCATTATGATTTAAGCTGTAATATTTTTAAATCTGTGACCACAATATTACTTTAGAATTTTCTATTAGCATAAAAACTTAAATTTAAATTCTTACAATGCTTCAGGACAGACAGACTTGTTTAAACCCTAAACCACCACTTTTTCTCAGCAGGGTATGATTATTCACTATTTTATACAAATAAAGGAAATGGTGAGTCATAAGAAAAAAGAAATAAAAAAGAAACTAGAGAGACACTTATGAGGTTAAAAAAAGAAATAATATAATGCCTATTATGCTATTTCATTTAAAAGTACACAAGAAAATCAAGAAGAAAATGGCATTTTTAAAATAGGGGAAATGATACTGAAAGAAAGCCTAAAATACACTGGAGTAGACATGATAAACCACTTTGTTGATTAATTAATGTATTTTGAGAGACTAAATTGTAAAATGGGATGTTGCATTTTAGGGAAATAGAGAGAAGAATAAGGTGAATTGAGTCCATGATTAACCATACAAGAAAAAAGAGTTTTAAAGATTTTCAATAAAAAGAAAGGCTATAGGGGAATGGGTAAAGGGACAAAAATAAGGATTGAAAAGGGGAAAAGATGGGAGATTTTAATGCAACAGAGGGAGAGGAGGCCTCTAAAGGAAATTTTCAATCCCTGGAGAGATAAATTTTGTGTTAGAAGATGAGGGCATTACAATGGGTCTAATTTTCAGAAACTTGGGGCATAGAGAAATTAAGATAATGGATAATATTCTATATGAGAAGATAAATCAGAATTTCTGGAAGCTGTCAACATCTATACAGGTGGGAGTTTATTGAACTAGAGAGGTGATTTTTTATTGTAAAAGTGGAAGAAAAATATTATGGGAAAGTTAAGGGGAAGAATTGTTACAGAAGGAAATTTCTACCATCAGGCAATCTCCATTATTTCCTCCAAGTAATTAATTCTTTTATGAGTGAGACAAAACAGAAAAAAGGAAAGGAGGAATAATACCTACAAAACAATAACAGAAGTTATTTGGAAGTGGGAATTCAAACTTGAAAGCCTAGAAGCTTGAATTCCATGAAGAACACAAATATACTAAAGAACAAATAAACATAAATGCAATGAATAAAAGGGGAGAAATTAGAATATTTTGAAAGAGAAAAGTTTTAATGAGAACAAGATTTTAAAAATCCTTTTTAGAAAAAGGAGTAGGAAAAAAAAAACAGTTTCAGCAGAGAAGGAAAGGGAGGGTAATGGTGAGTGGACCATTTGACTGAAAAGGAAAACAATGCAGAAGAATTATATAACTAAATAAAAGAAACAAAAAGAAATCAATGTTAAGTAAAACTCCAAAACTAGGGGAAAGTTAACTCAAGGCATGGGGATTGATTGTTAAGGAGAAGTATGTGGGAATAAAGTAAATATACAAAAATAATTTTAGGGGAAATTTAATTAATGCAATGGAGAGTGGGAATGAAGAAGAGACTTTAAATTCAGAAAGTGAAATACTGGAGACATAAATGAAAGAAAATTAAACTATAATATTGGAAATGGGAATGGACTAAACAATTCAATAAATTGAAGGGGGATGACATACTGAATAAGAAAATAAATCCATGTGCTCTTTTTACTTACAAGAAATACACCAAAGAGAAAAAAGCCTATACAAAATAAAAAAGGAGGGGAACGGACACAGATTTATTCTCCATCAGGTGAATCTAAAGCAGGAATTGCAATCATACTATCAGAAAAAGCAAAACAAAATTCACAATAAAACAAGATGAGTAAAGTAAGCATATTATACTGAAACAAGCAATAGTAAACAAATTAATATCAAAATTAAACTTTTATACTTTAAATTCCATAATACTAAATTTCATAAATAAAAATAAACCCAATTAGAAGACATAGTAAAATAATAATAACAGGTGACTTTAATATTCCTCTATCAGAGCTGGATAAGCATAGCAGAAAGATAAAATGGAAAATAAAGAAGTGAATCAAATGTTGGAGAAATCAGAATAAAAAGAATTATAGTATTTTTGGAATAAGTCAATTAAAAATATATATAGTTCTCAACACCATGTGGAACCTTTACAAAAATTAACTATTTATCAGGGCACAAATATATAGCAAATATAAAGCAAAAAATATATAATATTTAGTTTAGGGAACACAAAAGATATAATCTCAAATGGAGATTTAATAAGTATGTAGGTGAGAAAATAATTCAGAAAAAAATAATGATTATTTGAAATAGTTTTATAATGAGGGAACAACATGGCAAAACTTTAGGGACACAGGTTATGGGAGGTGATTTGTGTCACTAAAAATGTGTGTATGTGCATGTTAATAGAATATGCAAAATAGGAAAGGAGGAAAACAATGAAGTGAATATTCATTTTAATACAAAAAACTAAAAAATACAAAATGAGGTATTAAAAATAAGAGTGGAAATTTATTAACTGCAATTCAAAAGGCATAGAAATGAAGTCTAAAATTGGATTCTTTGAAAAGAGTAATGAAACTATAAACCTTTAGCCAAACTGATTAAAAACAAGGAAGCATAAAGTCAAAGAAAATATAGCAAAAAAAAAAACCCTCCCAAAAAAACCCAGTCCAAACTCAGAAGATAAATAAACCTAGATATAATAGTCCTTAAATGATTGTCCATGAACTTTGGGGCGTTACAGTGTTGCATTCAGAGGATCAGTAAGAACAAAACTATTTTTATAATAATACATAGATGTTATTTGCCTTCTAATGTACTCTGACTTTTTACATTACATATCTATATAAGGACAGGTTTTCTTCATATATTTCAACCAAAACAACATATTGTAATACATTAAAAGTAGAAGGAAATATGAAAATACATCTATTTTCAATTAAGTCAGGCATTAAAAAGGTTTGCAAAAATTAAAATAAAATGAAAATGTTATTTTCTTAAAATTGTTTTTTGTTTCAGGAAATGTAGTTACTGTCATTAAAGTATGCTACTGATATTAGGTTATGGTTTAGTATTATTTTTAAATGTTATAAGTTTTTATAATTTGTTTTAGATTTCAAATGCCATTAAAATCAATAGATACAACTGACATAAATAAAAGGTCTTCATAGTACTCAGTTTTAAGAGTGTAAAAAGAAAGGTAAAACCAAAACATTTGAAAACCCCTGCTATATGCTAACAATACACTAAAAAGGTAAATATGCTAACAAAGTAAAACATTTGATCCTTTCATATTTACATTTATTGTTTTTTTAGAAAATAATTCCTACTAATTCTATTACCTTGAAATTAAAAGCCTTAAAATGTAAATTAGAAAAGGCAAAAGCAAAGAAAGATTTCTAGACCAATATAGTTAATGAATGTCAATTCAAAAATATTCAATAATATTCTTTCAAACACACTGTAGCAATTCAAGAAATACTTTTGACTAAATTGACCAAATTTTAAACAAAAACAACAACATCCCAAACCATGTGATTTCCCCTACTAATGCAAAAAAAGCTCTGGACAAAGTATAATACTAATTTATGCAAAAAAGATATGCAAAGTATAGATAGGGAGGAATCTGTTTTTTGGAATTATTAAAAGTATCTACTTAAAAAAAAAGCAAATATTATGTATGTAAAAAAAGATACATCCTAATACATTTCCCAATAAATATAAAAGTAAAGTAAGGATATGTACTCATCTCACTGTTATTTCATATAATTCTATAAATGTTATCAATAACAACAATACAATAAAATTAAAACAAATTCATATAAGAGGAAGAAATTGAAAGTACAAAACTAGGAAAAATAAAAATTATCCTTATCTGAGATTATATGATTAATTTAGCAGAAATTCTTAGGGAATCAGCAAATATACTAATTGAAAAATCAATAGATTCAGCAAATTTGAAAGCTACAAAATAAACCTTGAAATATCAATTTCATATTGAAATAAAATAATAAAATGATAATCAAATCTAGCAAAGCATTCTCAACACCCATTGTTGATTCAATTGCTAAGTACTTCTTAAAATAATAATTGTACTAATGGACTTTAATAGGTGAAGGAATATTTAATTTATTGACATCTTGAACCATTCCAATAGAGTAAAAATGATAATGTGACTAATATTAATTTTTCATTTTAATATATTACTAGACAAAAGAACTTAATGAAAGAACAAAATTCATTTGGATAAACACAAGATGCAGAATATCAATTCATGTGCCAGTTCAATCATTCATAAACTTTTATTATTTAAGGTATAAGTGAAAAGGAGGCAATATTTCCAGATCTCATATATTATAATGAAACCATTTGGTATTGTTTTTAATATTGAGGTATATCAATGAAGCAAATTAGAGAATTAGAAATAATGGAACTCAAGAATCCAGTCTTTGCTAAACCTGTAAACATAAACTATTTAAGAAAGAATTTCCTATTTGATAAGAATTGCTGAAAACTTGGAAAGAAATATGGCAGAAATTGGATTTAATATATTATACCCTTTAATAAATTAAAAGTGGATATTATAAGCTGACTTTTAACAATCAGGCCATAAAAACCTGAAGAGAAGATGATCACAATGTGCATTTCACAAATCATTATATTTCCAATTAAACACATTGACAATTACAAAAAGAAAAAATAAATTATTTTGCCTATATGAAACTGATATATTTGCATGGGAAAATGCACTTAGGATGATAAGTGGAGTCAAAAGGGGGAAAATATTTTTGTTTCCAAATTCTCTGATTCATAGACAACAAATGGAAACATCTAAGATTAAAATTCATTCCTTAGTAGAGAAGTGAGCAAAGGATCTAATTAGGAAAAAAGAAAACTTGCAAACATTAACCACCATATGAAAGAATGCTACAAATAATTACTAATTAGAGAAACACACATCCAAATAACCCTGAGATTTTACCACATACCCAGTAAGTGGTCAAAGATGATTAAATATAGAAAGTCAATGTTTGAAAGTTTATGAAAACATAAATATACTAATTTATTTTTGGAAGAACTATGCATTAGTTTTATAAATCATCTGAGAAAGCAATTTTGAATTACACATATAAAGTAGATAAAATGTACATAACTTTAGCCCTGAGATTCTACTGTTAGTCATAGATCTCAATGAGGTAGTACTGATGAACAGGAATTTTCCATTTGCTCCAAAACATTTTTAACATTGTTTTTGTTTTTTCAGCAAGATCCATTGATTGAGGAAATGCTAGGCAAATATTTATACATAAATACAATGGGATATTACTTACTTATAAGAAATTAGGAACATGATGAATACAGAGGAGATGTTTATGAACTAATTAAAAATGCAATAGTTGAAAAAATCAACATCACAAAAATGATAACAATACAAATGGAAAGACAATGCCACGAAACAATTGAAATTAAATGTTCCACAATTACAAAGAACAAATCTAATAAATAGATGTGATTAGGCATGTCCTTCCTTTATTTGCAATGGTGATGGGATCCATAAGTATGGAGCATAATGCATGTCATAATTTTTAGAATGTATTTATCAGTTTTGCTGATTATTTTATCTTCTTTCTAATTATTTTTCTTTAAAATTACTCATTATATGAGAGATTGGGGGAAATTACAAAGGCTATTTCATATACATGTATACACATTCACCTCCACCCATAGAATATAAACCCTTTGAAGGCAGGAGCTATTTCATTTTTCTTTTCTATAGAACCAGTATTGGGTACATTCTAGGCAGTTAGTAAATGCTTGTTACCTATCTGATTTGGCACTTATTACATACCCTACACTAATGTCAGGCATGGAGCTTACAAAGACTTTAAAAAAATGTCTGCCTTTACCTTCCATATGAGGAGGAGGAAAAGAAGGGAGGAGTCACAATCGACAAAAAGCAGAGAAGGGAGTGGGAGCAAATTCAGGCGAATTATAATGTCATGAAAGTTACAAGAAGGGTGAATTTAAATAATAAAGAGGTAAGCAATTTAGAATGTTCCAGAAAAGTCAAAGTTGGAGAGGACTGAAACAACACTGCAATATTTAGCAGTTAAAATGCTATTGAAGAAACTTGAGATAACAGGTTCACCTGGTTTAGAAGATAAAAATGCTTTTCTAGATATTTGGAAAAGCAAAGGAGAAATGAGACCATATTTTTTTAAAGGATTGTAATTTTGAAGGAGAAAGGAAAGAAAGCATTAGCAAACATTTTATATAGTTTTTATCATGCTAATACATATTGTTATACCATATATATTCTTTTAATACATATTTCATATATGTATTCTTATCACACCTTAAAGTTAAAAAACATATTTTGTTTTAATAAGGCTATCCATAGATCTTTCAAAATTTTTACTGAATTGAATTGCAAAGTAAAGGAATCTTTTGCCATAGAATGTATAGTTGGTCATAGATTTAGGATTAAGATTTTTGCAAGAACCAGAGATAATTTCCAGGCAAGATGGAGAATCATTTCTTTAAAAAGTTGGTTATAATCATCTTGTAATCTGCATTTTATAGGTTATATATGTGAAAATGTTTGTATGTATGTATATAAGAACATGTGCAAACATATATATATATTTTTAAATAAACCCTGAGTTGTTGAATCATATCTATGTGACATTAGAATTTCATTTGTCTTTGAAAACAGACTGTGTTTTTTTGAATTCTCAGAATTTAGGAAAGTACCTGGCACATGACAAGCACTTAATAAATGCTGATTGACTAATTGACTTAGCATTTGGGATGAAACCAACATGATTTTTTTGAACAACACTTATACATCTCTGTGATTGAGCTTGAGGCCACAGTTGAATACATTGGAAGAATTGTTGCTCCATTCTTTTCAGGATAACATGGTCTGGCAAATGTCACTTAACAATTCTGTTACATGTAGATTGTTCTGATTAATAAAAAGGAGAAGGAGGGGAAGAGAATATGTGGCTCCCTTATAGGATTAGATATAAATGTAGATAGCAATTAAATAGCTGCTGGAAATACACCATAACTCAATAAAATAGCACTGGAAATCATCACCTATTTCTATGTTGATTGAAACTATTTTTTTCCTCCTTAAAGTGGGATAAAATTTATAGAGGTCTACTAAAATTCAGTGTAAATTTTGCTGAAGATGAACAACAGAAGACTGAGTCAATGAAGATCAAAGCATAGTTTTCTGGAAAAGGCTAAAGGTTAAAGTGCAGAGGGTTGGTGGGGAGAAGGTTTTAAGAATAAAATTACCCAAAAAAAGTCTTGAAATCAAACAGCCTCTACAAAGCCCTTAAAAATGTTAAGGAATATAGTGAAAGCAAGCAGAGATCTATGGCACCAAGAAAAAAATATCCTCAACTGTGTTTACAACCAGTCCAAAAAAAGTCAAAATGCTAACAACAAAATATGTCTATTAGATGATACTTAACATTTACATTGAATTCACATAGTTTTGTATAAAGTGATCTCAGGCTGAAATCAACAATTTTTGAAAATTGAAGGCCTTTTAAATGTGAAAACTGGAGAATGACCCCCAAAAAACATTTTTTTTAAATCAAGGGATGTTTGGTCAAAGTTTGTCTTTATCACAATAAACAAATATTTCTGTCCTGGAATAAATACATACACAAGATCATGAATAATCATGATTGAAGAGTTTTATTACATGTCACAAGTTGTTGACAATTTAAATCAAATACTTTTAAACATTGAGTTAAAAGCAGTTTCATTGAAAATTTAACTTTTCTGGTGTGTTCAACTGTGTATTCAATGAGGTGCTGAACATTCAGCCCTTCCCTCCCAAAAAAATTTCTATTCTCATGGACCTTATGTATTTGAACCTTCATCTTCAACTTCAGATCCATTTTAGCTCAGTAGTTTGGGAATAGCTATAGTAGAAATGTTTGTCAAGTTTGTAGCTTACACAAAGCTAGAAAGAAAGGACTAGCATATTAGATTATTGATAGAATCAATATTCAAAACAATCTAGGCTGGTTACAAATATAAAGCAAATCTGATAAGTTATAATGGTTATAAAAATCAACTATACACAAGAACAGAATGTGAGAGATATGGGGAGATGGTATTTATGTGACAAGAGACCAGGAGTGTTAAAAGACTTAGAGACTGATATGCCAATTTTATAATGGGGAAAAAAGTTTTGTATCAGATAACAATAAAATTGTACAGTATTCAGAAAGAGCGTTGAGGATCCCAGTATGCACAAAGTATTTTTCAGTCCTGGAAACAATATTTTGTGAAGGAAATCAATAACATGGGGGCACATCAACAGCAGGGTAAGTAACCAAGATGAAGTTTAACAATGCTATGTTATACATTATGATGTAATACAATAATCATTTGTAAGCACCATACCATTTTGGTTAGAGAAGAGAATTACTGTCTTCAGGTATCTACAAGGTTGTCTCATGAAAAAGAGACTAGTCTTGTTTTGTTTGGGTCCAAAGGATAGAACTCTGGCAAAGTTGTGGAAATTCCAAGAAGAGACTTTTTGTTCAGTGTATTTTACTCCTATACTAGATTAGCAATAACTATAAATAACTCTATAAAATCTACTGTAGAATTATCTACACATATATCCTTGATAAAAAAAAATAAATAGGGAATGGGAGGAATTTTATAAATTATGGTTGATGGCCAAGCACATCTTTATGCTCACAGAATTTCTCAGATTCATTCTGTTGGAAATTAATGAAGTTAACTCTAAATTATCATAGAATGGTATCATCGTAGCTTTTAGCAGATTGTTCATTTACTGTAAAGAATATAACCTCAGTTGTTATTTCATATGCCCCCAGTGAATAACTTTATCAAGGCAAAACCATTTGATAAGAATAAATCTATATATAAATATATTGTCTTTTCTTTCATCTGAATTTACCTCATGATCATATTATGAACTAGAAATAATTCTGTTAAATGATTATGTCAGTTATTCAGTTTCTTAATTCCATTGCTTCACAGAAATACATTAAAGAGCCTAACATCTTTGGAATCTGGTTTTACTTAGTGAAAACTGAAGAAGACTGTAATGTTTTTGCTGGCCAAAATACAGAACCAAAGCTATAACTTTTTAAGTACAAAAAGGCATATGTATAAATAAAGGCAATACAGGTAGAAAACCTTGAATTTGTCTCATTTACCTTTTATTCTGGCTCGTTTGTTTACATGGCAAGCCAGAGAAGCCCTTAGGAAATTCTAATCCTGAATCAGAGAAAGGCCTAAGATGGGAACAAAGGACTGATTTTTAGTTGTGAGATACAAGGTAAAGGAAAACAGATTTAATATTAACTTCGGAGAATGATGCCTAACCTTTGTTACTGGAGGATGGTCTAGGTATAACTAAAAAGCTGATGTTCTGCCCTTATCAGAAATTTGTAGTCAGAACATCCTAGCCAATTGGAGCTGAGTTGCTGGGCAGAAAACCTTGAAATAATGAAGCCCAGAAGCAATAAGAAATTATGGAAATTATTATGCATTCACTATTTACCTATGAGTTCATGGGGATGAATATCTACCTCTGTTACTTCTAAATTCCTTTCTCCCTGATCCCACAATTCCCCACTGTAATGCCTCCATAAGATATTGATTCACTTAAAAGGAGTCATGAGTCCATGAAATATTAAGTTGGCTCTTTCTTCTTCCCTTTTCCTGATTCTTTTAGCTCTTATTAAATCAATGAGCTTTTAAATGTCTTTATGTTCCTTCACCCCCCTCTCCTCTTTCATGTATTCTCCAGTTTAGTCCCTTAAAAAAGAAAAAAATTACAGGGGGTAGCTAGGTGACTCAGAGTCCTGAGAGTCAGGCCCACCAACTGGAGGACCTGAATTCAAATTGGACCTCAAATACTTAATACCTAGCTGATCCTGGGTAAATTACTTGTTTAACTTTCCTTTGCTTTGTAACCAAAACACAGTATTAATGCTAAAGTGGAAGGTAAGGTTTTTTTTAAATATAAATATGAATAAATTTATTTCATCACATGTAATTTTATTGATAATTGTAATGTTTTCTTTTTGAGTTTCTATTATTATAGATATTTGAGTTAAATATTCTAGTAATCTGGCTTTGGCTTTTTGTTTTTGTAGAAAAGTCTCAAAGTCCATCTTCTTTTGTTGATGATCAGGCTCAGTTTTTCAGATATGTAATTTTAGCTCTTAGCTTATGTTTTTCTTCTCTTTATCTTATCCCATTATTTTCTTCTGATTTCTCATGGGTACAGAACACTGTGAACAACACTCAAAAGTTTTGATTAGTTTTATTGTATTATTTACTACAATATGGTATTCAGGGTTTCTCAGGTTATGTTTTTCTTGAAAATCTCTTGACCTTAAGTTATCCCTATACATCTTGTGTTCAAGTTTAGTTGCTATGTTTGTATAGAATCAATTTCTTCTTTTAATGTTGTTGCCTTCTGATTCTCTTTTGCCCAATTTTCTTCAGCTACATGTTTGTATGCATGTATGTTGTAGATCCCTTATTTGAATTATCTGAACATCTTCTGAGAAATTCTCCATCAATAATTCATATTTTTCTGACCTATAGTTTTAATTCTGTCCTGGAAATTTTAATTTCTGGTCTAATTTTATTCTTAATACCTTTTTAAAAATTATATACTTTTTGAACCATGGAGTTTCTTTTTTATTTCATAATCTCTGGATTCTCTTTTTCTTTCATTGGAAAATTTTGCTTTATTTAACTTTTTATCTACTTATTCATCAAACTCTGGTCTCTTTCTGCATTTTAATTTATTTTTGCTTCTGTCTTTATGAGCCTCTCTGTTGTTTTATCTATTTGTAAGCTAGATTTTTACTTAAGCTTTCTTTGTTTATCATTATATCTTTCACTGTTTCTCTTATATTTCCTGCCATTTGGCTCTGATTTCCATGAACACTCTGACTGCTCTTTCTTCAACTGCTAAACTGACCCCCGAGACTGGTCTTCCTTTGCTTTCTCACCTGAGTTCTTGCCCAGAGAAAATATTCTTGTGAAAAAGTTAACCCCAGGCAGATTCCTAGAGCTCTTTCCCTCGGACCCAGAATCTTTTACCTCTATCCAGTGCTGCCATTATGGAGTGATAAACATGCTGGCTACATGTAGACTATCTTTTCCATTTTCCCAAGCATGTTTTCCTTTCCCTGTTGTTGTAGATGGCCAGAGTATCTCCCATATCTGTGACTAAAGGAAAATTAAAGACTGCTGTGGGGAACATAAGCAGAGTTTCCCAGAGGTGAACACTGAAACAGAAATTAGTACAGTTCCCTTCCTCTACCTACACATAGTTCATGGAGAAGGTAGGAGGGTAGAATTCTGAATGAGAGATCTAAGCATTTAACCTGTCCAACATTGTTTTATGGTGGGTTTTTTTTTTTTGCTTCTTACAATATTTTGTTCTAGCTCTTTATCTTGACAATTCATATTTAGTAACTCTATAAATTTACTTTATGTCTGGCACATAATTCCTTTTTCCTAAAGATTTGTCTCTATTGGAGAATTCTATAGAACAACAAACCCCTTGGCCATTTCTCTAATTATGTGACCTCTAGCCTTTGGGGGTTTAAGTAAACAAATTCTTCTGACTGTTGATAGTGACAGATTTAGTGGAATTGTTTTGTAATATGAAATATAACAATAGAAATGTTATTTTTTCTTATGAGAAAAGTTTGAAGTCCATCCTTGGTTTTGTTCTGTGTTATTATACAACAGTCTTGTGAAATTCAAGTTCTGCCAAGGTCTACTAAGATGGATAGCTTAGAGTACAGAATCAGTGACCAACTAAATCTCTTGTCTTAGGACCAATCCAATATAATAAAGGGAGGTTCATTGCCAGACAGCTGAACATGAGGTGATTTTTTATTCCAATAATTCACAAGGACAACTTGTTAAGATGAAGAGGAGTTTTACATTGCATTAATGGCAAGATACCTCACAGTAATTAAATCATGGACCCTTGAAGTATGAGAAAAGACACATGTGCCAAATTAATTCAAAAGCAGTAGTTTGGGCAGCAAGCAAAATATAGCTGATGGCATGAATAAACATTTGCCTTTACTTGATTTTATAATTTTGCAAATTATATCTGACCATGATTTTAAATAATTTTTTCCTGAAACTGTTAGTTCATTAATTTCCTTTCCCCATTGCTGTTTTGAAGTATTAGTTCCAAACTTTTCTTAATATTGATTTTCCACATTAAATATTTTGGCTTAAAAGCTGAATGGTACCTGACTAGAGTTGGTAGTAACATATATTGAGAACAGTAAGGAATCAGGAATGATCCCTCTGACCTTTCCAATCCTGTAAGGCTTTTTAAATAGCTTACAAGGTCAGAATTTGCCATCCAGGAAAAGAAAATGTTGTTGATAACACTACTTAAACATAATACTTGGCACCATACCAATGATCTTGCTTTGCTTCAGCTCTAAGCCTTCAGGGGGATGAATAGAAATTAAACAAAATCTAAGAATGAAGAATCTCAAATTTTCCCCACTTCTATTTTGAAATTCATTTTATTGTTCTTCATTTTCTCCTCATGCTTTTTTCTATTTCTTTTTCAACTCCCTCAGTATTTGACCCTTCAGAGACAACAACAGAGCATTTTGCTCAGTGAGGTGCCTCTTTGGGTAAAGGTATACCATATGGCTTGGCTGTGCTTGAAATAATGTTGTACAATCTGAGGCTAGCTAGTATCAGGGAGATGTTTTTCATTCAGAGACTCGCTCTTGTTTCATCTGCTACTGAGGAATGTGTGTTTATCTAAATGCTCTCCTGATGGGCTCCCAAATGACCCAAGACCACCTGATCTCTTTTGTTTCTAATAGTTTATGCAGTTCACCAATTTTATATTTATTCATCATGGGCACCAGACATTTGTTTTGACTACAGGTTTCTTGGCAGAGAAAGATAATTTTCAGTACTTCAGACAGCACCCTTTTTATTTGAAGCATCAGGTTTTTTTTCTAGGTTGCTTAACATTGCCAGATTGCCAGGCCTCTTCTTTTCTGTTTGATCTATAGCCTTTAATTACTCAAATCTATGCCATGGAGGTCATGTGAATCTTTCAAAATACAAAATCAATTATTTTAAATCCCTTGCATTCCCATGATCTTCAGCTCATACTTCCTTGGATTCATATTCTTCCAGACATTTCCAATAACTTCCTCCTTTAAGTGGTACTTAGTCTCCTCTATGACAAACAAGTGACAGTAACAGATTTACTTACAAGATACCATCTAAAAAGAAAAGTTTATCTAGCCCAAAGAGGAATGGCTTTCATTTAAATATTTCCTGTTTCCTAAACCATTTCTGGGTAGAACAAGTTTACATGTAACATTAAGTCAGATTCAATTAGAAGTCGCATACTCTCACTTGACTTCCAGCTCAGGATTTAAAAAGGGAGATCATGAAGCAAAAGAATACTGAACTATTCAGAGAGGGGAGGTCAGGTGCTGATCATCTCTGTAGACCTTTAATCTCTCATATCAAGAAATGGAAGATTACTGAACTTAATGAGTGAGCTGTAATACAGAAGCTGTTCAAAGCTAAATTTCTGACTCAAGAAGAGGGTTGGTTAATTTTTGTAGCTTACATAATTGAATAAAAGCAAAGAATGGGAGAGTTAGTCAGTTATCTCTGTAGTAGAAATGGCATAACTGATTGTAACCTTCCAAAAGAATGTAACAAGATTACTGGGTGTTTGGGGTTAAATAATTCCTTAAAACAAAGCTAAATAGAAATAAAACACTTATCATATGAAAGTGACACTCAATCTAAGTTTAGCAATTTGATTTATTAGAAAATGTTTTCTTTGCCCAAGAGCATAAAGGAAATTATCCATACTTTAATGAAGATATTTTGAAGAATTGTTGTAGTTCACACTTATAGAGAGTTTCTAAAATTACTAAGTGTTTTCTTTTTTAAAAAAACTCATGAACTCTGAGAGGGTATCAGTTATTTCCATTTTACAGAAGAGGGGCTAGAGGCTCAGAAAAGGTGTGAGTTAGCTAACTCATATAGCTAGTATATAGAAGAATGATCACTTATTTCAAGTCAATTCTATTCCCTTTAAAAATATTCTTCTGGCTTACTGGACTAAGAGTAAGTCAAATCTATTCTCAAACACTTCCTAACTGTGTGGCTCTGGGCAAGTCACTTAACCCCCACTCTTCTGCCTTAGAACCAATACATAGTATTGATTCTAAGATGGAAGGTAAGGGTTAAAAATATTTTTTGTTGATTTTTTAAACATCATTTATACCTACCAATGCCACTCTCACCATACATATAACTCCCTAGAAACAAAAAAACTGTATAGTTCTCTTCTCTACAGATGATTCCTAAAGCCAAATTTGGGGATCTAGTCTATCAGTTAACTTTTTGTAAACTTTAAATGAACAAAATTAATAGGAAAATTTTATTCTAATAATTAGTTGTCAGTGCCTTAGTGAAGTCTATGTTCTAGTGGTTATAACCTCCCAAGCCAGAGTCCGATAGACATTAGTCAGAATTATTATACTGTTTTTATATGGAAATTGAAATGTATGCATTGATTGTGACACTAATATCCAGTACCATATTTGGAGCCAAAAAAAAAGAGAGGCAAAAGAGAATTTTGCAGCAAAAAGGTAAAAAGCAAAATTTTAAATCGTAATAATATACCTCTAATTCTTAAAGGGTTTTGGAATATGTTTGATTCCAACTTATTCAACACTATCCATAATATCTTAAATGACTTTTCAAAGTGACTACTGCAAAAATTCAAAAAGGTGAGGAAATAAATCTAAAACTATTATTTTCATGATGGCCTCAGGCCGGTTTTGTAAACCAATATGTTTCTTCATTTAACTCTTTGCTCATCTAAGAAAAAGATATATTTGGAACTTTTGAGGTAGGCCTGTGAATGCCATGATTACAAAGAGTCTTTGCTTATTGCTTAATTTATGCAAATAAATTTGAAGGAATTTAGACTGGACTACAACAAAATGAAATGGAGTAACTTTGCTGAAAAGAAATTAGAAAAATATTTTCAGTTCCTTAGTCTCATGAAAATTTTTCATTTTTAAGTTCATTGAAGTTATTCTAAAGGAAGAGTCTAGGCTGGTAGGTAAAGACATACTGGGCTACAGTAGAAATATTGGTCTCATGCAATGATCAAAATAGTCATTTTATACTCAGGAAAGTAGATATGAAAGTGATAGATATTAATGTCCTTCCTCTTCAGATATAAAGGAGGAAAGGATAGAGGGGTTTTCAATAGTCCAAATGAGCACTATTGGAAAAACTGAAAAAAATGAAACTTTCACAAATCATTCTTGAACCTATATCTTACACAACATACCACAATAGATTCCTGATAGAAGGGCCCTAAATATATTAAAATTCATACAATAAAAATAGTAGGGAAGCTTATCATGTTGGTTACAACTGGTTAACTAATAGGTTAATTAATTCTGATAAACAACTTAGATTTTAAGAGAGTGACTTATATGCCTCATCTCTTAAATGCATAGATATCCAACTAGCCATATACTCCAAAGAAGTTAGTGACAAAATAATCACCAACATATGCCAAAATATTTATGTACTTTTGTGATATAAAAAAAAACTAGAAACAAAGTAGACACCAATCAAATAGAAAATGATTAAATTGTGGTATGTAAACATATGTATGTGATATGTAAACATAATAGAATATTACTGTTGCAAAAAAAAAAAAGATTGAAGACAAGCATGGGAAAAAATATACATTAATGACCACTATGGCAGTAAAGGAAAGTGATGAATGTTGGAGGGGATGTGGCAAAATTGGGACACTAATACACTGTTGGTGGAGTTGTGAATTGGTACAACCATTCTAGAGAGCAATTTGGAATTATGCAAAAAGGGCTTTAAAAGACTGCCTATCCTTTGATCCAACCATACCACTGCTGGGTTTGTACCCCAAAGAGATAATAAGGAAAAATACTTGCACAAAAAAAGGTGTCCATTGATTGGGGAATGGTTGAACAAATTGTGGTATCTGATGGTGATGGAATACTATTGTGCTGAAAGGAATGATGAACTGGAGGAATTCCATGGAAACTGGAAAGACCTTGAGGAATTGATGCAGAGCAAAAGGAGAAGAACCAGGAGAACATTATACATGAAGACTGATACATTATGGCACAATCAATTGTAATAGACTTTTCTCAATGCAATGATCCAGGACAATTCAGAGGAACCTCTGAGAAAGAACACTATCCACATCTAGAGAAAGAATTGTGGGAGTAGACATGTAAAAGAAAAAGATATACTAGGTCACATGGTTTAATGGGCTTTATGATTTAGGGTTTAGATGTTAAAAGATCACTCTATTGCAAATATGAATAACATGGAAATAGGTTTTGAACAATGATATATGTATAACCCAGTGGAATTGCTTATCAGCTCCAGGAGGAGGGAGGGAAGAGGGGCGGGAAAAATGATGAATTATGTAACCATGGAAAAATATTCTAAATAAATTTTAAAGAAGAAAAAAACAACATGAATTGAATCAAGTAAAAGTAAAGTAACAATATGCAAAATGACTTTGAGAGAAAAAACAATGTACAAAATTACTATAATCATCTAAATAGTAAGAATGATCACAACAAAGTAATTGAAATTGAATACCATAAAATAATAATGACCAAACTTCATATATGTCATCTTGCTATACTCTTGTTCAAACTCTTATTACCTCTCATCCAGACTATTTACATCTCTTCTCTCCTAATTGATCTTTCTACCTTGTTACCCCCCAATCCAATCTAATTTTTATACATCTGTCAATGTGATTTTCCTAAACTGGCAATGTGAGCATATCATTCCCTGCTCAATAAACTGGAAGGTATTTATAATTAGAATTAGAATTTGAAGAACTAATAGGAATTACTCTGACCAGTATTTAAAAGCTCTCCAACCTTTCTAATCAACTAGGACAAAATTTGGGAGATAGTGGAAGATAGAGCAGCCTAGCATACTACAGTCCAAGGGATTAAAAAGAACTAGACATGACTGAAAAAGAACTGTGTAGAAAGGAAAACTTCAAGCTTTTGCCACTCAGGTGGAGCAAACAGCAGTTGGAATGTTAGAATGAAGGCTGATGGACAGTGATGACAGTTGGTGGGGGGAGGGGAGAGTTGGAGAGTGACAGTTGCTCTGGAGGTCTTTCTTTCCTGGCATGCAGACTGGAAGGAGCACTATCTCCCAGTCTCTAGGTAGAAGTACCTCTATTCTTGGATTTTCCCCAACTGTGTGCTCTACCTGGATTCCTGTGATCCTGTCATTGGACAAAAGGATTTAGGGGGAGTGGTTTTGAACTTAAGGATGGTCTTTAGGGCATTAGCCCAAAGAGACAGGCCCAACCAAACCAGCTCTGAAGGTCAGAATATTTTCTTCCTCTTGTTGTCTACTGCTAAAGATATTGAAATTAAGAAAGCTAGCATAGATTAGCATAGATAGGAATAAAAGAAACCCTACGCCAGCCTGCAAGGCCTAGCCACATGCTCAAAAGCTGAGAGTCTCAAACCCAAACTAAGGAGAAGTATAGGGCAATCCCTATTACCTCTACCCTGATACCTTCCGGATCTAAACTTGTTATTAAATTCATCTTGAGTTAAATAAACCACAGTCAGATAAGAGGAGAACTATCATTTCAGGGGGACATATAGGAAGCAGAACCCAAGGACAGCCATTCAACTATAAATGGTCCTTATTGGACCCCTGCCAGGCAATCTTGGTCTGGGGGGAGGCTTGTTCCTCAGAAGGGTCCCTGCTTACCTGCCCTGGGGTATCTTCCACATCAGTCAATAGAGAAGACATCCCCTCAGGTGATCATAGTTGGCCCATTTCTCTGGAACCCAATTTTTCAAAGACAGCCTCTCAGCAAGGGGTATCTCTCTCCTTGTACCTCACCAGCATCCAAATTCCCTCTGTCCCTGCAACTCCTCCATTCTCTGTTATAAACCCTTCCTTATCCCCTGTACCTCTTCAATCCTCTACAATTTCTTTAAATATTACAACAGAAACAAGACAAACAAGTGACAAACTTTTTGAACCAAGAAGAATCATCTCTGAACTACATAAACATATAATGGCTATCTGGATTGATGTTGTAACATATTTCTAGACCTAGAATCAGGAAGATCTGTATTTGAATTTTACCTCTGGTTTTTATTTAACTGTATAGTCATGAACAAATTATTAAACTTCTCTGAGTCTTCATTTCCTCATCTGTAAAATGGAGATAATATCATCTATAATTTGTGATAGATTGTGATATATATGTATATATACCTTTATAAATAACATATATAATATGTGTATATGTAAATTTACTCCCTTTTTAAAAATTTGGTCTATTTTTCACCTTCAGTGCTTTAAGACCTCCCCTGTTCCCCACAAATCTTCCAAATGTCACTTAGTGAACTCATAGAATCTATTAGTTCTATCAGTACCTGAGAGTGAGCTTTATCTAGGCCTACTGACCAGAATTTATCAAGTGCAATTAGATTCTTACTTGTCTTCTCAACAGACTTGATGATAATAACTGGCATTTATAGGCTACTTTAAAATTTGAAGACTTTGGGCCTTTTTTGGGTAAGATTCTTTATGGGCTGTCACCCATACAGGGTCAATGAGGTCAGAATGGGAAATGTATGTTATAAAAATTAAAGCTATCAATAAAATTTATTTTTAAAAAGGGATAACATGATAGGCAATAAGGGCTTGAACAAGATTATGGGGAGATATAAGGCATTTGTAACTACTAATCATAAATTTTAATTTGTTATTTATTATTATCCTATATCTTTCAACCCAAAGATTCCACTGACAGGCATTTAGCACAGAGATATTAAGGACAGATTTATTATATGACCAAAATATTTGTAGCACCGCTTTTTTGAGTTACAAAAATTGTAAACAAAGTAGATACCCATTGATTGTAGAATATCTAAATAATTATAGTACGTGGATGTAATTGAATATTAATGTACCATTAGAAATAATGTTCATAAAAAATACAGAGAAGCATGGGAAGATTCATAGAAACTAATATAAAGTAATCAGAACCAGGAAAATAACACATGTATTGACTACAACCGATGGAAAAAACAACACAGATGGAAATAATGAAAAAAATTGAAATTATTGAGTAATTCAGTTGATTATGCTTATCCCCCAAAAGTTATGTTAGAATTTATCTGATTACTTTCTTTAGAGAGGTAGGGGACTAGGAATATGGAAGAGTAAATATGCTGTCAGAATAGAATATATTGGTTGGTCTTACTGAACTGATTTTTTTATTGTGCTTTTGTGGTTATTATAGAGCATAACTTTCTTCTGGGGAAGAGGGAAAAGTAGATAGGATAATGAAAATAGATTGGATAGATAGATAGATATGCCAAAATCTAGGCTAATACATTATTATGTACTCTTGTTTAAGTAGGGGGCACAATGAACAGAGTGCAAGAATTGGTGTCAGGAGGACTTGATTTGAATTCTGCCCTCTGACACAAATTGTGTAATCCTGGCAAGTCACTTAACTTAACACTTAACAGATGTGAAATGGAAATAATAATAGCATATACTTTCTGAAATTACTATGAGGATCAAATCAGATAATATTTTAAAAGTTCATCATAGTATAGTACCTAACTCATCATAGGTGGTTAATAAATGCTTGACTCCTTCCTTTCTTAAACTATGCTAAAAAAAAGTTTTAAGTTGCCTTCAAATTAAAAGATTCTGTCATTTAGAATTTAAAAGGTTATCCACTACTATTGACAGTCTTTGAAGAGAAGTGAAGAAATTTCCATTATTGTTGTTACTAGTGGTAGTGGCGGGTGGTTGACTGCTGTTGTTACCATTATTGCAGGCAACCAGTGACTAACACCAAAAAAAAAGCATAACAAGTTTCACATTTAATAATATTTGCTTAAATTGTTGCATTCTGCAGGGAAGTTATTTCAGACATTTTCATTATATGATAGAACCAAAGGTAAGAAAGAAATATTTTTTCTTAACACACTTTTTCTCTTCTGGTCACTTAAAATTCAATTCTCAAATCATCTAAAACCTGAATAATTGTGAGATATAATCTTTTTAATATGTTTATGTTAGATCAGTGAAAACAATGCTAAAATGTGTATCATGAAAAATTTCACAGCAAAAAGTACATTAAAAAAGACATTTCAAGGTTCATAAACCATGAATTTAAATTATGAATATAATAGAATTCATATATTTCAGTGGAGGAAAATAAACCAATATCTTTGTGGTAAGATATTCTAGAAGACAATAGTATTAACAGGTAGATGTATTGTGGTAATATAAACAAGTTAAAATAAAGTTTCTAAGATCTCTTGCTACTCCAGAAAACTAACAATCATTGGCTTATAAAAAAATGAGATTTCAAAGTTGTCTGGCAACCAAATTATGGTTTTGCAGTCTTTGGCTTAAGGAGCAGCCAATTTTTCCTTACAAGAAGGACAGGTGACAGATGGGTTCCTGTAGACTGATTGGAAGGGCTCCAAGAAGAATTCAGAAATAAAGGCTGAGCTTTTAGGATATTTTTTCATTTTTTCAAAATGAACTTGGACCCTACTTACTTATTATTAAGGGGTGCTCCAAATTAGTCTATACTTGTAATCAAGGTTAAAAGGTGATGAGAAGCACCCCCCCCACACACACACACTCACACACAGTCACCCTAGGGTTGCCAAGTCAAAATTGTCACAAATATAAAACAACTTATTAGAAAAAAATTACTATGGAAGCATACTATATATAAAAGGTATATGTGTGTGTGTGTGTGTGTGTGTGTGTGTGTGTGTGTGTGTGTGTGTGTATGCAGGAGACAGAGAGGGAGAGAGACAGAGAAAGAGGAGACAGAGAGGGAGAGAGACAGAGAAAGAGGAAGGAGGGAGAGGGAGAAAGGAGGTGGGAGAAGGAAAATACACTTTCTTTCATTTTGATTTTGGAATCTCTGAGCAAAGCTGGTCTTCATCTTCCTACTTCCTTATCCTTTTTCTTTTTCCAATACAGTCCAACAAACACTCATTAAATGCCTACAATATTCAGGACACAATCTTAGGCCCATATGATGCAGGAGAAAATCCAAAAGAAAACTAATTTTACCCTCAAAGAACAAATACTAGAAAGATATACAACTTCTATAAAGTACAAGAAATTATTGACTTTTTTTTTTTAATGGAAAGGACATGCTTTCTGAATTCAATTTTACTCAGCTGAATTTGCTGCTCCATAACTCTTACAAGCACATACAACTACACACATGCACAAATATTCAATTTTCTGGTGTTCTTCAATAAATTCATTCTCATCTGCTCATGATGATTCCCTCTCTCCACAAACACCTAATGAATCTTGTAGAAGTATGCATTAGGAAACCACTTCTTAATGCACTGCTGATCTCTTCAAAAACCACTTTTCCAGGTGAAGGAGTTGAGAATGTTCTGCTAAACAAATTGCTATAACTATGATTGCGAAGAAGAAAGAGAGAGAGAATGGTGGAGGAATGTCCTTCCCATAGAGTGAATGAGTTAACAAGCTTTGCTAAGTGCCTAACTCTCTCAGGGAATAATGAAGGCCTTGAAGAGACTCTTACTCCAAAAAGCTTAATAATTTGTTCTTAGCCTATGGCTTCATTCCATATTCCTTCAATGAGCTCTTATCCTGCTACCCATACAGTTGAGTACCATAAACATGATCCAATGTCTTCCCGTGAAGAGATTAGGCAACTCCTCAAGCTTTGTTTTCTTAGTTTTCTCTTTCTTCTAGCCATACTTGTTCATAAACAAGATAGAGATGCCAAAAGAAACTTCCTTCAAACTACTTATTTCTCTTCCAGTCAAAGCCAAGACTAAAGACTCAGGCACTAAACAAAACAATTTTTCAACAGGGGTTAGTTTCTGGATTTACCCTGTACAGAGGGTGTGCATTTGTTCATCATTGTGCATGCCAAGTCTTCTCCCAGGTCCTGTCTTCATCCATGAATGAAAATGTATTTTCATTCAAAGGCTTGGAGAAAGTGAAAAAAGTAAAGTCTCATTTTTATATTATTAGAAAACCTTTCATAAGGGCAAAGAAGGATTCAACAAGAAAGAAGAAAATTCAATAGTTCAAAAGTAAAGGTATACAAGTATAGTTGATGAAAGAAAGATATAGCTTTAGGAAGAACTGGGTTCAAATCCAACTTGAGGTATCTCTGTGGCCATGCTCAAGTCACTTTACATATGTATCTCGGTTTCATTAAAATCAGTTCTCTATAAAATAATGTCAATTCTCTATAAAATAAGAAGGTTGTACTCAATGACCTTCAAATCTCTTCCAAATCTAAATACATGACAATGCATTACATATACCACCACTATAATATTTTAGGGAAAAATTTTACTGTAATATCCTATGTTCTCTCCCCACAGAACATGATTTTCTTCCTGAGAAACAGTTTAATAGTCTCTATGATTCTTCTGAGAGGCAGTATTATCTTCTACATGAAGGGAAGTCTATTAGTATCTATAGCAGTTTGTGTATCGAGTCCCTTTTTTTATTCCAATTTAATTTTAAAACTCATTTCCAGATAATTATATAGAAAAGGAAACTGATGCTTAGAAAGTAAAAAGACTTGTCCAAGGATATATCAGCAATAAAGGCTGAAGGCAAGAGAAGAGGTCTTTGGTCTGACTTTAACTTTAATGACCTTTCCATCATACTGACAAAACCTAAGCAAATAGTAGTAAGTCCACCTACCCTAAAAATCCATAGACACCAATCTAACAAATTCTAGCAGTTTGTGTTCCCAAGTAAGTTTAGCCATTAGTAATGTTTTATAATAAATAGAGAACTCATAAAAATGTAATTGGTGTGTTCTCTGACCTCTGGAGCTAATTAGTAATAAAGTGTTCAAACCCACTGACTTCTCTTTGTAACATACTGTGTCGCTAACAGCAGCTGCAAAGTGATTTCAGTTGATCAGTATAGCTCCTCAACACTTTTTTCTTAACCTCAAAACACTTTGGATACAGACAAGAAAAAGGAGACCAGGAAAGACAGAGGGAAGAAAAGAGTGTGCATTTATTTTTTAGTTTGCTGAAACTGCCAAAATACCAGTAATGTTTTAAGTATGAAATGGAGAAAAGGAATTTTAAAATATCAAAGGAAGGTTCAGCCCAAGCCAGTTTAATGAGAACAAGACTGCATAGCAAATTTGCCAGACACTTTGGATCCAATATTGGATCCACCATGCATCTAAGAAGCATCCTTAATTCTCAGCGGTACAAAAGTTGTTTCCATGGTGATTACTCATTTATTTCTCAAGAAAAGAATGGTACCTATTATAGAGATACCTTTCTGCCACCAGGAGTATTTCTGAATACTGTATTGTATGATGAGACATACCCTTCTCCAAATAGAAAATCTGTTTTGTTTAGGCCAAAGCCTCAAATCTTTATTTTTTTTTTAATGGAAAGAATGCTGAAAAATACAGGAGAAAAAAAATCAGTTCATTGGTCTCATTTGCATAATAGTCAACTTATCTGAAAAGTCAAGTGCAAAAGCTAATGTCAGCTGAATGATGTCAAACTCAAGAATTGCATTAAGCCCATGATTTTAAGTGGCAATCTGAAGTACAGTACATACTGAACTAATGCGTTAAATAGAAAGCAAGGATGTTATCTAGGGAAACCCATTTGGATTTGGCTTTATATCCACACACATATAAAAAACACCAGTGGGGTCATGCAGCTGAACTTTCAAAAGAGACCCATGAATTTCTCCTGATCCTTCATCATTTCTAAACATCAGTTTAGCTCTAAACAACCACATAGTGGCAGAGATCCTGTAAACATACACGTTATCACAGTGCTCTATGATTACTCTATATGAAAGGAAGGGCAACAAAGTCGTGGGGCTAGGAAGACACCATTTGTTGCCAGTAGCTTTGACCAGGGAACCCATCTCTCTTCCAACATAAGCCTGTATCTTGCTCAAAAGGAAAAAAAGGAAGTACAGAACTTCATGGGCAGTGTTGTATGCTGGTGTTCTATACTGTTTTTTAAGAAAGTATTGTCTTAAAGGAGTGAAACTTTATTGGCACTTTATTCTAGGAGTACAGGATGGCTGCAGGAGCCTGGTGTTCCCGGTTGGCTGTTTTGATGTATTTGAGATCCTCATATTCTTTGTGTTTCTCAGTAAGCCTTAAGTGCTGGACCATCCTGCTATGGTACCCAATGTCTTGGAGACAAAGAATACTAAAGGATTTTGTGGATGATAAATCTTCATTTGAAGACAAGAGACACTTGTAATCTTGATGGCACCTTCTGATGTCCAATACAAGGGAATTCTGGGACAGAGGTGAAAGAATCTTTGGAATCAAAATCATATAACTGTAATATCTAGTTCTAGAATTTTTTTCTTTTGCAGCAACCCCAAATACTCAACCTTGTGTGGCTTCTGAAATAGGGAACTGAAAAAAAATATGTTAAAGACCTACTACCTGCCTACTGGAGCACCATGCCAAGTACCAGCAGAGGCATAAAGTTTAAATAGATAGTGCCTCTGTCATCTTAGAACTTAAATATCAAAGAGAAATGTCAATATAGTTGGAGTACATAATATTCTTTGATAAGACTATATTTTCACACTCTGATACTTTAATGGATCTGTAATTCTATTAAAATGGGTACTCCCTACAATGGCACAAAATGCCCCCAGTGATTTTCATCCAACATTTCTCTTGTCCATATTCCAGATGGTAATGACCTGATTTATAACATTCTAATTTTCTCATCCATGTCTTCTTATAAATCATCCACAGAGGGTCACCCCAAATACTGAGCATCTCCTTATAGTTCTCTTAAGATTACATAGATAATGGTAGAATAAATGAATGAAAAAGTTTTAACTCAACACAAAAATCAATAAACACTTATTAAATATCTACTAAGTACAAGTGATCATTTAAGTGTTAGAGGTTAAAAAACATGAAAGATTGTCTCTGCCTCAAGGACCTTACAATCTAATGGGGGAGACAACATGCAAAGAAATATGTTCAAAGCAAGTTATGTACAGTTTAAATAGGAAATAATTATAAGAGGAAAGGTACCAGAATTAAATGAAGTTGGGAAAAGTTTCCTGTAGAAGTTAGGATTTTGGTCAGAACTTAAAGGAAGCCAAAGAGGTGTCTAGTCAATAGTCAAATCAATTACTTTATAGAAAATGCTATGTCTTAAGAGTTAGAGGAAAGCAGAGATAATCCCTGCCTTCAAGCAGCACACATTCTAATGGAGACAGTATTTCAATTAAGATGGGCAGAAACATGGACTTTAGGGTGAAGCAATAACAAAGCTAATAGTAATATATTTTCTTTAATGCCATTTCCACAGGAAAAAATGACATATTTTTCTAATGTTAAGTCATCAGACAGAGCCAAAGACTTCAGTGAAGAGAATCTTTGGTTGTCCCCTCACTCTGGCTATGTGACTGGCCCTCTCCTTTTCCAGACATATATCAAATCTGTGCTGCCTCTTCTTTGCTCTTGGTAGTAAATCTAGTTTGTCCTAATCCTGCCTACCATATGTTTTTTGTTTGCCCATTGGATAACCCTCAATTTTAACTTCAGAGACTATGGCATCATAAGACTTTTCAACTGTAAAGAATTACGAAAAGAAAATTAATGTTTCTAAGTGGGTGGGCCTTTTTTTTAATAGAAGATGTGGATTATTTAAAAAGAAAACACACACACAATTTTCCCCAAACAGTCCATCTTTCTCTATTCCTTCCTTTCTATTTCAGTCCTATATCAACATATATCTAGAGTATAAAATATCCATTCAATGGTATATCATAAACTGAACAAAAGGCATTCTTCACCTTCATGGTTTTTCCCATCTTGGTATTTGGTATTTAGGCCACAATCTTATGAATAATGAATGATAGAATCTGTTTAAGAAGTTCTGCATTGTGGCAGGATTTCCTGAATCTGTGAAGTATCATCTCAAAGAGTATCTGGAATACCTCTATGAGGAATAATCCCTCTTAATGTGGACTTATCACTGGACACCTTTCATGACAGTAACAAACCCTAAATTTTGTCACAGTTTTTTTTTCTTCCCTTGATAATAACAAGAGAGATGTTGAAGTCACTTTTAATGGCTCACCTTTCTGAAATTTTGTGTTTCTTTAATATTGGCAGGTAAGACATCTTGGAGGAGAACCTTTAAGGAAGCATTTTTTGCCATATTGAATCACATAATTGTTTTTAATTAGCTAAGAGAGGAAAATTGTATTCTCTGAACCTTCAGTCAACTGTATAACTGCAAAAATATAATTTGTTATAAAATAACATTTGTATAAACTACCCTGCTTCCTTCTCATATCTCCTTCAAAGATGCTATAGATGGGCATGTATATTTTTCTCATAAATACTTTATAGAAAAAAGTAAGATTTGGAACATCTAACATATTCTCAAATATATTATTTTACTAGTAAAAATAGTTAACTTGTATCTAGAACTTAAAGGTTTGTGAAATGCTATACAAATATTATCTTATTTTATCTTCAAAAATCCTGGAAAGGAGGTAGTATTATTAGTCCCATTTTAGAGAGATAAAAACTGAGGTAGACAGATTAAGTAACTTGCACAGAGACACATAGTTAGGAAGTGCACGAAGCCAGATATGAACTCAAGTCTTCCTTATTCTAGGTCCAAAACTTTATACATTGTGCTATCTTCATGTCTGAAAACAAAGACTATCTTTTTTTCCAAGGATTTATTATCTTGCCTTCTTTCCATATGTTGAGAATACACCCTTCCTACCCTCAAAATTGTATTAACACCAGCATGCACCTATTTAGTATATTTTTTACAAAGTGCCATGGCTCTTCCCAATTTTATCTTTTTAATGCTATTGTTAACTATTCAGGTAGAACAAATTTTTTGTGCAATTAAAAGTCCAAATGTGGTCATTCCATTATAATTAGTAAAGAAAGTGCTATGAAATGTTTACAAATCTGTTCCTTTTGAGGTCTCTTTACTGTTCTCTCAGTTTCATCCTTAAATGTTAAATGGTTTAGATGAATTGAATCTTTCACCAAGTTTTCTATAAATTTGTTTTCTCCATTATTTCTCATTATCTTATGAGGCAATATTATTCCATTGTCCTATTCCTTAATAATTGATAAATGATATTTCTTTAAAGATTGGTGTCACATTTGGCTATAAAATTCAGGTTTTGCCAGCTATTTCTAGACATTTTTACTGTGCTTTATGGTAACTTGTAATATTGGTTTAAGTTCTTGGGGGTTTTTGCTTCCATTTGATGGGAGAAGAGCTAAGGGAACTCACATTGAATGACCTCAATTTCCTCAATGAAATAAGTGGTTGATATTTTTGGAATATTTTGGAATTTTAGAATGTTGGAAGGGCAGGTGACAAGGAGTGAAAAAATTATTTTGGATTAGAGTTTCTAAGAGATTATATGAGGATGGAGATGAAAGAGAAAGGGATTTCTAAGCAGCAATGAGTACGCAACTGAGCTCATGTATAGCAAATTTGCAGTGGGTAAAAACAGTATGTATTTTTATCCAGTATGTTTCTCTACCCTCAGTAGACTTGTAGTAAGTGAAGAATCAGAAGGTAGGAAGATTGCATAGATCCCAGAGTGATGGAAATTCAGGTGAGTAAGAAATTTGTGAGGAGTGGGGAGTGAAATATTAGTGAAAAAAAATGTGACTGGGACTAACAATCAGTGGTTCAAAAAACATTAAAATATACATTGTTCTATATATTTCCAACAAAGCTAAGCAGCAAGAATTAAAAAGAATGGGCTCTCCATTAGTGGCAATGCAGTGATCCTGAACAATTTGGAGGAATCTATCAGAAAGAACATCTACCCACATTCAAAGGAAAAACTATGGGAGTAGAAACACAGACTAAAAACAACTTCTTGATCACGTGGAATGATTTTTATCACATTAAAGGTTTTTTAAATTTTATTTAATTAATTGGTTTATAACATTATTCCTTGGTTACAAGAATCATATTATTTCCCTTCCTATCCCCCACCCCTTCCTGTAGCTGATGTGCAATTCCACTGGGTTTTATATGTGTCCTTGATCAAATCCTATTTTCATGTTGTTGATCACTAGGATAATCATTTAGAGTCTACATCCCCAATCATATCTCCATTGATCCATGTAATTGAGCAGTTGTTTTTCTTCTGTTTCTACTCCCACAGTTTTTCCTCTGAATGTGGATAGTTTTCTTTTTCATAAATTCCTCCAAGTTGTTCAGAATCACTGCACTGCCACTAATGGAGTAGTCCATTACATTCAATTGTACCACAGTGTATCAGTCTCTGTGTATAATGTTCTCCTGGTTCTGCTCCTCTCACTCTGCATCAATTCCTGGAGGTCATTCAAGTTCACATAGAATTCTTCCAGTTCATTATTCATTTTAGAACAATAGTATTCCATAACCAACATATACCACAATTTGTTCAGTCATTTCTCAAATGGAGGGCATTGCCTCATTTTCCAATTTTTTGCCACCTCAAAGAGCGCAGCTATGAATATTCTTGTACAAGTCTTTTTCCTTATTATCTCTTTGGGCTATAAACCCAGAAGTGCTTTGGCTGGATCAAAGGGCAGAGAGTCTTTTAGCTCCCATTGGGCATAGTTCCAAACTGGCCTCCAGAATGGTTGGATCAATTCACAACTCCACCAGCAATGCATTAATGTCCTGACTTTGCCACATTCCCTCCAATATTCATTGTTTTCCTTTGCTATCATGTTAGTCAATCTGCTAGATGTGAGGTGATACATCAGAGTTGTTTTGACTCCTATCTCTCTTATTTTAAGAGATTAAGAACAATTTTTCATGTGCTCATTAATAGTTTTGATTTCTTTATCTTAAAATTGCCTATTCATGTCGCTTTTTTCATTTGTCCCCATTGATCAATTGGGGAATGGCTTGATTATTTGTACAATTGATTTAGTTCTTTATAAATTTGGATAATTAGACCTTTGTCAGAGGTTTTTGTTATGAAGATTTTCCCCCAATTTGTTGTTTCCCCTCTAATTTTAGTTGCATTGGTTTTGTTTGTACAGAAACCTTTTAATTTAATGCAATCAAAATTATTTACTTTACATTTTGTGATTTTTTTCTAACTCTTGCTTGGTCTCAAAATCTTTCCTTTCCCAAAGATCTGACATTTATGCTATTCTGTGTTCACCTAATTTACTCATAGTTTCCTTCTTTATATTTAAGTCATTAACCCATTCTGAGTTTATCTTGGTGTAGAGTGTGAGGTGTTGATCCAAACCCAATCTCTCCCATACTGTCTTCCAAATTTTCCCAGCAGTTTTTTTTATCAAATAGTGGATTTTTGTCCCCAAAGATAAGATCTTTGGGTTTATCATAGCCTGCCTTGCTGAGACCCCTAGTCTATTCCACTGATCCTCCTTTCTGTCTCTTAGTGAGTACCATATTGTTTTGGTGACCACTGCTTTATAGTATAGTTTGAGATCTGGGACTGCAAAGCCACCTTTCTTCACTTTTTTTTTTCATAATCTCCCTGGATATCCTTTATTTTTTTTTCTTCCAAATGAACTTTGTTATAGTTTTTTTTTTCTAATTCAGTAAAAAAATTCTTGGTAGTTCGATGGGAATGGCACTTAATAAGTAATTAGTAGGTGATTTCAGCCTCTCTTGTTTTTCAATTGCATTTTGAGTTCTTCCAAAGCCTGTGTCCAATTTGCTGGAGTTTCTGTTTTTTTGTTTGGTGTTCCTTGATCTTCCTCTGTTTGATTTATTCTTTGTTCATTGCCTGGATAGAAGGCTGTTGATTATAATTTATTTTTTCTTTTTCTTTTATTTAGTCATATTTCCCCATTCTTTTCCCCCCTGTACTCTTGATCCTCTCATTTTGTGGTGGATCTGTGAGTTTGGGCTGTTCTGTCCTGAAGGGGCTTCTTTTCCACTCTGCTGTTTGATCAGGTAGTCTGATCTTCCATGACTGACAGCAGAAGCTGAGAAAGAGCTGGGCTTCCTGCCCTATTGTCAAGGTTGTTGCCTGGAGTTTGTTGTAGCCTTTGCCCCTTGGAGTTCAGTCAGCAAGTCTCTCAGATCAGTCTGTGGGGGAGGGGTGTTGGAGCTTGAGCTTCTCTGCCATCTGAAGGCTTCTTATCTGCCATTATTGATGAGATTGAGCCAGGGTGGAGTTGATCTGCACAGTTGGCTCTGCCCTGAGACCAAAACCTCCAATAGTGGGGGCAAAATGGGGCGTTCCAGCTGTGACTAGGCTACCTGCTCTGTGGTTCTCCTCCAGCTGCCTCTACGCCAACTGTGTTCTAAGCCTTGAGCCTGGCACATCTTCTCCCTCTGGACTAGTGCCCTTGCCTGCCCGGATATTCCAGCTTCAGCTGGAGGCTCAGCTTTGTAGATGGGAGAGGGATCCTGGGACCTTCCTTCTTCCTTCCCCTTAAACCTGTGTGTTCTAGAGTTCAGGCTTTTTTGGGGGTGTACCTTTTAAGTTGGGTCCAGGAGGAGGGTTCCATGGCTCTGTCTTATTGTTAGATTTGGTTTTCAATCCCCTGTAAGCACTTTGTTTTTGGCTGCTGAGGAAGGGTTTTCAGAGGTCTGAATTTTTGCTGCCTCTAAGCCACCATCTTGACTCAGCCTCCTTTAAAAGCTTTTGTAAATAACAAAACCAATGAAACTGAGATTAGATGGGAAGCAATAAACTGGGGAAAATTTTTATAACAAATTTCTCTGATAAGGGTCTCATTTCTTAAATATAAAGAATTAAGTCAAATTTATAAGAATCCAAGTCATTCCCCAACTGATAAATGATCAAAGAATGTGAATAAGCAGTTTTCAGATAAAGAAATAAAAGCCATCAATAATCATATAAAATATTCTAAATCCCTCTTGATTAGAGAAATGTAAATTAAAACAACTCCAAGTTACTACCTCACACCTATCAGATTGACAGTAAAGTCAAAATCAGGACACTAATGCATTGCTGGTGGAGTTGTAAAGTGAACCAATCAACATGGAGAGAAATTTGGAATTATGCCCAAAGGGCTATAAAATAATGCATACTGTTTGATTTTGTGATACTGCTACTAGGTCTCTATCTAAAAGAGATCTAAACAATGGGAAAGTACCTCTTCAGTCAAAAATATTTATAGTTGCTCTTTTTTTGGTGGCAAAGAATTGGAAACTAAAGCAATATCCCTCAATTGGGGAACAATTGAACAAATGGTAGATAGATGATAGTGATAGAATGTTATTGTGCTAAGAGGAAAGATCAACAGAACAATTTCAGGAAAGGTTGTAAAGACCTTCATAAATAGATTCAGAGTGAAATAAGCAGAATCAGGAAAATGTACATAGTAATAGCAATATTGTGGAACGATCAAATATGATAGGCTTTGCTACTAACAATAACACAGTGATCCTGGACAATTCTGAGGGACTTATGAAAAGGAATGCTATTCACCTCCAGAGAAAGAGCTATTGGAATAGGAATGTAGATGAAAGAATATGATTCATCATTTGTTTGTTTGGGTATATGTTTGGGGGTTTTGATTTTATAAAATTAGTCACTTAGAAAAATGAAAAATATGAAAATGTTTTGCATGGTAATATACATATAACTGAGACTGAATTGCTTGCCAGCTCTAGGAGTGGGGAGGGAAGAAGAGAGGGGGACAATTTGAATCATATAGCTCCAGAAAATTTATGTGGAAATTTATTAAAACAATAAAATTAAATTGAAAAAAACACATGTTGTATATATAAACTTTAGTGGAGTCATAGCAGGTCAGTTAACTAACAAAATACTTCCTGTGCAAATACTTAATATGGATTCAACCAAAAAAATCTCTTTCTTCTTAAGAATAAACTGGATTCACATCTGGAAAGTCTGCTTTCAAATGTTATGCCAAGAGACTGTAGACAATACTTTCTTCATTTCATTAAAAACTAATTTTTAGGATTTCAAAGCCTTCTGAAGCATATCTGTCACTTAATATTTACAAAATGCTTTACCAACATCTGTATTTGCTCTTTTTTGCTCACAACAGACCAACAAGGTACATCAGAGTTGCTCTTTTACTCTTTGTCCCGATGAAATTTGAGTAATAGTCTCATTCAAAGGGTTCACTGGGATTGCCTAGTAAGCTATTGGAAGAAATGGGATTAGATTTTAATGCCACCACACACCCTAACACAGTCCCAGTCCTAAATTGCGCACTCATTCACAAATCTATAGTGGACCAACATGACAATTTCAATGCATGAAGACAACCTGATGAAGTGAGGTAAGCCTAAGCCATGTCCATCCAGTCAGTTAATTCATGTAATAGACTGAATGAGGATTAGTTGCCAAGCCAAATTGCCTATCTGATGGGTCCAGAAACATCAAATTGCTGAGGTTATTTATGCCTATTTCTCTGTTGCAGAGCAAGCATTTTATAAAGGAGAACACTTTATAGTCCGTTGTTGGTAATAGCTGAGGAATGGAAATGGAGAGTCATAGACATAGACTTGAAGGAAAACAGATGTTCCTTTTCTTCCCCATATTGAAGGTTTTTAAAACATGCCTTCTTTTAGTGCGTTGGTTCACTTAAAAAACAGTCACAAAGGCTGAATGTCTCATTCAAAGTGGTTCAAAAGCCCCCAGCCATGACCACCAGCCCAGAAATGGGTACCCTCTGTGATTAGGAGGACTGAAGAGTAAGCATTTGACACCAATTCAGCAGGAACTATTTGAGAATTCCAGAGACAGAGCTGGTTTCTGTCACTGGAGGGTGGAAAGAGGAAAAAACAAGAATTTTGGAAATAGGTCACTGATGAGAGTGGAAAAAAATGTATTTCCTGATTTCAAGAATCTTTTTTTTATGTCACAAAAATTGCAAAGTTTTGGGAGAGAATGTGTAAATTTTAACATTTAATCAAAAGACCTCGATTAATTTTTAGATGTAAGAGGTTAAATTTATTAGGAAAATCTTAAACATGACTAGCTGGTGGTTAATGTAATATCTATGGCATTGTCTGGATATTTTCTCCAAATTGCTTTTGTTCCCTTGCCCCTCCCTTTTAATATGCCAGTATATTTCCAGTAAAGGGACACAGGCTCAATCATAATTGTGTTCTACCTAGGGTTAGTTTTGAGTTACCAAATTACTAGACAAGCCACCCTGAATACATGCCACATAAATCATTTGTCAGGAATAACAGAAAATTAAAAATCTGGGGCATGGCATCCCTACACCTGAATTCCCTACATAGGTTGAAGCTAGTGGATCACTTAAGTTTAGGAGTTCTAAGCTTCACGGGGGCTAAAGTAAATGAGAGTATCCTCACTAAATCTGGCACTGATAGGGTGAACCCCTGCCCCATCTCTGAGGGAAAGGAGGGCTACCAGACTGCTTAAGGAAGAGCAAACAGAGTGAAGTTACATAAAATGTAGAGGAAAGGGGGGTGTAAAGGAGAGAACAGAGAGGAAAAGAAAAAGGGAGGAAGGAAGGCAGGGGTGATATTTACTATAGACATTTTACTGTTTTGAAGATAGTAGAGAATCATTTACCAAGACTTAAACTCCAAAAGTATCACTACACATTTTTTTTTGAGGAACTAAAGCCAAGCAAATGATTCTGACTTGGAAAACAGAAAATAAAAGCTATAGAAAGCTCTTGTGAGACACTCAGAGCCTGAGACATTGTAAGTCTAAGAAAGTGGTTCTTACAGGTGCAGGAATTTGCCTTTTCTAATAAGGTCAAGTGAGATGCTTCACCATAATTCTGAACAGTCCATTTAAATGTAGGTGCATCCATCCACAAAAGGGTTAGAGACAACACGTCCAGGTCTACATCTGAGTGAGGGTGTGTGTGTGTGTGTGTGTGTGTGTGTGTGTGTGTGTGTGTGTGTGTGTGTGTGTGTGTGTGTGTGTGTGTGTGTGTGTTGACAAGTTTGCATTTCTTCTTTGTTTTACTTCTATCATCATGCCTGATTGACATTCAGGTGTTTCAAAGTACTATATAATATCTCTTTGGTTTTGGCACATCGTAATGCTAACAGTTCATTTTTATACAGTCCTTTTTGGTTTATAGAACTGCTCAAAAGAGCCCTTTATTGTTCAAAGAATATTTTTCTCCATTTTCTGGGTGGAAAAATGAGGCTAGGAGAGAGGTAAAGCAAATTGTCCAGGCATGAAGTCGGTTACAAGCAATGAAAGCAAAATTAACTCTAAATTGTGATATATAATTATAAATAAAATATTCTAAACAAGACTAACCTAATTACACTAATTCCCTTGATTACAACAACCACAAGTGAATGCCATGGAATATCAGGTCCCAGGTACAATAGCATAACTTTAAATGAACTGCAGCAAACTGAAACTTAGGATCTCCACTAATTGAACCATATAGATATAGAGCCTTGGACTCACCTAGGAAAAGAGATTTAGAGCTTCAAAGGCCATCTGATTCAATCTTCTTGATTTACAGATGAGGAAACTGAGGCCACAGAGGTGAAGTAATAGGTCCAGGGTCACACAAGTGATTAAAACATTAAAGGTGGGATTCAAACCCAGGACCTCAAGTTTTAGAGCACATGCTCATTTCTTAATGTGCCATGTTGTCTGTGTCATATGAGAGGGGAGAACCAGCTCTGACAGGAGCATGTTTGAGCTATGAAAGACTTTTCCAGACTTAAGAACAACTAGACTTAGTCTGAGGTGATTAAAAGGAACAGGGAAGGCCTGGAAGGGGTAGCAGTGGGGGGAAGAGGGTTTACGGGGCAGACCTTCACACCTGCTTGTTATTCTGAAGTCATTACCTGCCAGGTGCTGATGATGTGAGGCAGAGACCAAGGAGTCTCTGTAAATCAACATATTTTTGGGGAACCAGAAAAATTAGTGTGGAAAAAGGGCGCATATGAAGTTCAGAGTCCACCAGACCTAAGAGAAATAAGCCCAGGAAGAAAGTCAGTTACCAAGTTAGAATCAAGCTTGATAATAGCTGACATTTTAGAGTACCTCATTCATGAACACACACTCTCTCTCTCTCTCTCCTCTCTCTCCTTCTCCTCACCCTCTTCCTCCCTCTCTCCCTCCTTCTTTTCTCTCTCTCTCTCTCTCTCTCTCTCTCTCTCTCTCTCTCTCTCTCTCTCTCTCTCTCTCTCTCTCTCTCTCTCTCTCTCTCTCTCTCTCTCTCTCTCTCTCTCTCTCTCTCTCTCTCTCTCTCTCTCTCTCTCTCTCTCTCTCTCTCTCTCTCTCTCTCTCTCTCTCTCTCTCTCTCTCTCTCTCTCATGCATTCCCTCAGTTTGATTCCCACAAACTCCCTACAATATAGGAAATAGTTCACATTTACATTCCACATTTAAGTCTGCAAACCACTTTGTATAACTCATCTTGAACCTATGAAATGCTTGTTAGCCCTTACTTATAGTTGAAGAAAACTGAGGATCAAAAAGGACAAGTTATTTTCTCAGGGCTACATGTTTCAATGCAGAATTTGAACCCATGGCTTCCTTGAGAGAAGTGAACGTGGGCAGCTGAGTAGCTCAGTGAATTGAGAGCCAGGCCTAGAGATGGGAGGTCCTGGGTTCAAATATGACCTCAGAAATTTCCTAGCTATGTGACCCTGGGCAAGTCACTTACCCCCACTACCTAACCCTTACTGCTCTTCTGCCTTAGAACCAATACACAGTATTGATTCTAAGATGGAAGGTAAGGGTTTTACAAAAAGGGGGAAGCCTTCTAACTACTACTTTACACTTTCTAGGCTACGGATTCTTAGCCTTTTTTGTGTAATTAATGGGCCCTCTAGCAGTCTGATAATGTCTACGAACCTCTTCTCAGAATAATATTTTAAAATACAAAAAATACATGGGATTACAAAGAATTATATTGAATTAGTTATCCAAAATGAAGCCCAGATTCACAGATTAAGAATCCCTGCTTTAGATGGAGGGCAAAGTGTAACTTTAGTATGAAATATAGAGTGCTCTGAAGCAATGGCAATTGAGAATGCCTTTTGAGGAGTTACTGGGCAGCTCTTGTGACTAAATTCTTTCTGCTCCTTAAAGGGTTTTACCTGACGTGAGGCCTGAAGCTAGCTACTTAAAATTAGTAATCCTGAAAAATACATTCACACATATCTCTGATAAGAGTTTAATATCCAAGATAGAATTAGTTATACTACTCCATTCCTTCTCTTAATCCTAGAGGAGTATACTATCAACAAATTCTCAGGATCAGAAGGAAAACATGCTAGCCAGTGTAGCTCTCCACCAAAATTTTTTCTTTCCATCCATTATCTTACTTGGCTGCATATTCAAGTATGAACTCACTTCTTGTCCCAAGGCAATTTTGGAGAAGGGAAGTCTAGTGAAGCATAAGCATAACCAAGGAAGGCAGAAGACCATGACTCCATTTTGAGGGTGTTCCACTTCTACTTATGGGATGTGGGGTTAAAACACAGAGTCCTGAAGTTTACAATGGGCACGTTTTTCCTTTCTTACTCTTAATCCTTCCCACACCCTTCTGGTCCATTACCTCTCCCCAGCAGGCATTATTTTCTCCAATTCAATTCAATCCGGCAAACTAATTAAACATACAATGTACAAAGCCATGAGAATACAAGAACAAACAAAAATAGTCCCTGCCCTCAAAGAGCTTACATTGTGTATTCGCCCCAAAATATGAGCACAGAAAAAGCATTTCTTTACCTATACAAGCTGTGTTCACATTTGGAATTGCCTTGGATCATTGTCTTGATCAGAGTAATACCCAAATCTTTCAAATTGATCATTATTATGTTTTTTCTCGCTTCACTTTTATCATTTCACATAGGTCTTGCCATGTTTTTTTTTTGTCTGAAACCACTACTCTTGTCATTTCTAGTAGCACAATAGTAATCCATTACAATGTTATGCGCAGCTTTTTTACCCATTCTCTAATTGATGAGTACCCCCTCAGTTTCCATTTTTTCCACCACAAGATCTGCTATAAATATTTTTGTACATAGAGGTCCTTTCCTTTTTCTTTAGGAGACAAAGTTAGTAATGGAATTACTGTATCAAAATGTGTGCAGGGGGCAGCTGGGTAGCTCAGTGGATTGAGAGCCAGGCCTAGAGATGGGAGGTGCTGGGTTCAAATCTGACCTCAGACACTTCCCAGCTGTGTGACCCTGGGCAAGTCACTTGACCCCCATTGCCTAGCCCTTACCACTCTTCTACCTTGGAGCCAATATACAGTATTGACTCCAAGACGGATGTTAAGGGTTTAAAAAAAAATGTGTGCACAGTTTTATAACCCATTGGGCATAGCTCCATATGGTTCTCCAGGATGGTTGGACCAGTTCACTATTCCACCAATAATTTATTAATGTTACTGTTTTCCCTCTTTTTTCCCCCCAGCATTTGTCATTTCTGATAGGTGTGAGGTTGTAATTCAGAGTTATTTTAATTTGTCTTTCTCTAAGCAAAAATAACATTGAAAATTGTGATATGATTAGATAGCTTTGATTTCTTTTTTCTAAAAATTCCTAACTCAAATCCTTTGAACCGTTATTAATTGGAAAATGGTTCTTGTTTTTATAAATTTGACTCAATTTTCTACATATTTGAGAAATGAGACCTTTATCTCTGAAATTTGCTGTAAAATTTTTTTATATTATTTCATTGTTTATGGCACCTTTTAGAAAATTATAATTTTACTGATTATCTCTTTTAATTTGGTCTATTTTTGCTTTATCTGAGATCATGATTGCTACTTCTGTCTTTTTTACTTTAGCTGAAGCAGAATAGATTTTGCTCCAGACTTTGATTTTGACTATATGTCTTTCTCTTTTGTGTCTCTTGTACACAACATATTGTTGAATTCTGATTTCTACTCCATTCTGCTATTTACTTCTACTTTATGGGTGAACTAATCCAATTCATATTCATAGTTTAGTTAGTAACATATTTAGTAACATTCATAGTTAGTATTTCTCTCCATCCTACTTTCAGTTATTTATCCTTTACTCTCTTTAATCTGTCCCTCCTCGTAATTCTCTTTTGCTTCTAACCACTATTCTTAACCTGCGTTCTCTTATAATCATCATCCCATTTATCATATGCCATTTCCCTCCTACTTCACTGTGGTGTAAGTTACATTTCCATACACAACATTTTACAAATATAGTCTCCGTTCTTTGAACCAATTCCAATGAAAACAAGGTTCAAGTATTGCCAACTACCCTACATTTTCCTCACTACTATAAAAAATTCTTTGAAAACCGTTTTTATGTGACAAAACTTGCCCTATTCTCCTCTCTCTTGCTCCTTCTCTCAGTGTATACCACTTTATCACTCTTTCATTTTTTTTGAGATTTTTCCAACATAATTTATTCATATCTATGCCATTTTTCTATAGACTCCTTTTTATTGTCTTAATAATAATAAACATTATTAGAATTTATATATGTCATCTTCACCATAGGAATGTAAATGGTTTTCTTAATTAAATACATTATCATTAATCTTTCATGCTTATCTTTTATGTTTCTCTTGAGTTTTCTGTTTGAATTTAAAATTTTCTATTTGACTCTGGTGTTCTCATCAAGTCCTCTATTTTATTAAATATCTCAATTTCACCTAGTTTTTTCTGGGGAGTTCATTCTTGGTTAGAATCCTGTATCCTTTGCCTTCTGAAATATCATATTCCAAGCCCTCTAGTCCTTTATTATGGAAGCTGCTAAATCTTGTGTGATCTTGCATGAATGCCCATGATAATTTGAATGGTTTCTTTCTGTATGTTTGTAGTATTTTCTTCTTGACCTGGAAGCTCTGAAATTTGATTATGATATTCCTGGAACTTTTCATTTTTTGGATCTTTTCCAGGAAATCATCATTGGATTTTACCATTTTGTAACATTTAATAAGAATTTTAATTCAATTTAATGCCAAAAAAAGCCCTAGAATTGAGCAGTTCCTGTCAATGAAAGAATGGTTGAAATTGTAGCATATGTGAATCGTTGAATATTATTTTTCTGTAAGAAAAGATGAAAAGATATTTTCTAATGAAAAAACTAGAAATAATTTTATAAATTGATAAGGAAGGAATTGAGTAGAAAAAAAGAGAAAATTAATACAGAATCATTCAAAGGCAAACAACTTTGAAAGATTTAATTTGATCAACTCAATAACCAACTATTATTCCAGAAAACTGATTGGGAAGCATTTACAGACAGAGAAGTATTGGATTCAGGGTACAGAATATTACATATATTTTTGGACAAATTATGGGATTTGTTGTTCTTGACTATGCTTATATGTTGGGGTTTTTTTCCCTTCTACTGCAGGGAAGGAATGGAAAGGGAAGAAAAAAGTAGATTTGTATTTTTTTATTAAAATTTAAAAATATTTTATTTGAACATGCTTCATAAAATGTTTGCCTGTCACAATTATACTTTCATACAAATAAACTTACTTGAAAGTAAATTTAAGATTAACTTTATGTGAGTCATTATAGCAAGAAAATTCAAGAATATAGCTCTTACATATGCCATGCCCTTGAAAGCCCTTTATCCCAAGGAATTTTTCTAACAGACTATTCAGGAAATCTTTCCAATTCAATTAATTTATATGCCTATGAATCATGGAGAATCTGGTGAAATCAAATGAAATCAAATTCAAAATGGCCTTGGTTATTTGGAGAAACTATTGAAATACACATATTATAGATGAAGGCCAATTTGCTAAGGTCAGATTAGATAATATGAGTCATTAAGAATAATGTACCAGTTCAAAAGAAAGCTATGAATAGTAGTGAAGTGTGTTACAAGGGAATCACTTTAAAAGACTGATATATATTAATTTAAGGTCGCCAAGGAATCAGCTATGTAATTCCTAATTGAAAAACTCAAGTCAGCCGTCAGCCTTTTTTGGAGTTTAATTACAATAGGAGCAAGAAAGGAATTAGAGATATATATAGAGAGAGGAAGGGGAGAGAAGGGAATAGGGCTTAAATACCCCTTCTGTTTAGGCTGGGCCAAAAGGCCCAAGCCCTTAGATAGCTGGGGCAAAGAAAAGAGATCAGTCCCTATTACTCACGTGTCCAAAATGGAGAAACAGTCTCAGAGGCCCCCACCTTCAGCTTCCTTCAGAGCAAGCTTCCTCAGAGCCCAGGAACAACACCGACCCAAAAATCCACCCTCCTCTCTCTCCAGACCCTCCTATCTTTAAGGACACCATCCAAGTTGCCTCCCCTCAGTCCTCACATCTACCAATCACTCTTCATCAATTTCCCTGTCAATGGAGGCTCTCGCTTAACCCAGGACCGCCCAGAGGTTTCTGGCTTTTGCACATGTCTTTTGAAGGTCATATTTTTCAAATGATTAAATCTATACTCCTTTGCTACAACCCTTTCTAAATCCTGTTAACTTGAGTATGGTAGAGATTGGAATAATTAAATTTTGATCTAGGCTGCAGCCCTTACTCAATCTTATTAGGACTGAATAGGGTGGAGTATCTCCATTGTATCAATTCTAAGATCAATCAAGACTCAAAGAAATTCCTGTTCTATGCTCAAGCATAGGTCAAAGTCCTTTCCATTGTTCAGCAAAGGGTTTCTGTCCTAAAGTAATCTTAAGAAGGGAAGAGAAAGAACCTCCCATGCCAATGGGGTTCCCATTCCAATAGACTATCAGTAAGAAATTTTCCAAGTATGAAATATCCCAATGGTAAAATTTCCAACATTTATAAGTCTAAGGAAATTTGAGGTTTACAAGTGTAAGGAAAATAAAAGTGAACATAAAGACTCAGGAAAGTTGCATTATTTGAATTTGATTTAATTATTAAGTACTAGAAATATAACCTTTAATCATGGAGTAATACTATACATTTCTATGTATTTTATTTTATATATTTAAAAATACTGTTCTGAGAAAAGGTCTGTGAATTCTACCAGACTGCCCAAGGCTTCCCCAACTCCAAAAAGATTATAAATTCCCTTTCTATAAAACCCAGGACAGTGTTTATCCAACTTCTGCTTAAAGGACTTTAGTATTGGATAATTCACTATTAGGCCAAGGCAGCCTATTCATAGCTCTAATTGTTATTAAATTTTTTCTTATAATAAGCCAGACTCTTCCTCCTCTTTCTGTCCTCTGGGCCAAGTAAAAGAAGTCTAGTTCTTCCTCATCACAACATGACAACCTACCAAATTCTCTAGAATAGCTCTCATCTTTACCCCCAAAACAAAACTTTCTCTTATCCAGGCTAAACCCAACCTCTATCTGGTATAGAAGTAAGGTCTACTCATCTTACCAGTAACTTTTCTATAGGTTTACTCCATTTAGTTTTCCTTTACTCAATAAACTCTTGTACAAAAGATTGTGTCTAGCTGCATTCTAACTATTCCAGTCAGAAATCAAAATAAATGCAACTAGGTTGTATTTTGGAAGATTTGGATTAGACATTAATAATAATTTGTTGACACTGAAGGCCATTTGCCAAAGAAAATTGTGAAATCTTTGGAAACCTTGACGCATTTTGCACATAGCTTTTTATGTAATAGAACAAGGACTGATCAATGAGAATCTAATCCCGGAAGCAATTGTAATATATTGTGCTTTCTGCATACCATCTTGGAGCCTTGAGAACTTGCTTCCAAAAATTTGTAATGTTATATAATGGAGAAGCCCTGCCTCCAATTAAGATTATGTGTAGGTATTCTGTGGTTCTTTCCCTGACCATGAATTGCATGATAGAAAAAAGTTCTTTAATTTTCTGCTGAGCCAGGTAGACAAAAGCCATTAGCTGAGCCAAACTTTCACTCTCTCTCTTCCACTCTATCCTTGACTTTTCCTTCTTTCCCAAGCCCCTCTCCCACCTCTTGATCTCCCCCTTCCTTTTCCTCTCCCCTTCTGCTCCCTCTGCTCTACCTCTACCCTCCCACTCTTTTTCTCCCTCCTTCTTGTGTTCTCCTTCATACTTGGCCCCTCTTCTTTTTTCTATCTTTTCTCTCTTTCCCTTTTTTCTTCTGCCTCTCTCTTTTTTCCCTCTTTTATTCCCTTTTTTGCTTCCTCTCTCCTCCTCTCCTCTCATGTCTTTCTCTCTCTTTCTCTCACTTTTTTTTTCTTTCCTTCCCCGCTATACCCTTCCTACCTGCTTTCTACCTATTTCACCTAAATCCTTCTTCTCTCCACCCCTTCCCTCTCTCTCCTTCTAAGTACATATATGCCCCAAATAGCATACAAATGAAATAGCATACAAATACTTAAAGGAAAAATTAAAAGTTACAGAAGGTTAAAGACAATAAAACAATACTAGTGGAAGACCTCAATTTTCTGCTCCCACAGTTCAATAAATCTAATTAAAAAAAAGAAATTAATAGAATTTTAGAAAAGTTAGCTATGAAGAACCTCTGGAGAAAACTAAATAGGAATAGAAAGAATTGGACCCTTTCTCGACTGTACATGGCACCTTCACAGGAAATGACAATGTATTAAAGCTTAACAACCACACTACCAAAAATAGAAAATCAGAAATATTAATTATATCCTTTCAGAGAATAATGCAACAAAAATAATGTTCAATAAAACACTATGGAAGCATAGATTTTAAAAAATTAATTGGAAACGAAATAGTAGAATTCTAAAGAATGAGTGGGTAAAAGAACAAATCATAGAAATGATGAGTACTTTCATTAAAGAGAATGAGAAAAATAAGACAACATACCAAAATTTGGAGGATTAAGCTGAAGCAGTACTTAAGGGAAAATGTACATCTCTAAATACATGCATCAATTAAAAAAAGAAAGAGATCATATATTTGGACATGAAATTTAAAGAAAAATTAGAAAAGAACTAATTAAAAATTCACAACTAAGCATCAAAATGGAAATTCTAAAAATCAATGGAGAACTTAATAAAATTACAGGGAAAAAAAGCCATTGACCTAATAAATAAAACTAAGCATTGGTTTTCTGAGGGAAAAAATCACAGTAGAATAGGTAAATGATTGGTTAATTTAATTTTAAAAAGAAGAAAACTAAATTACCAGTATAAAAATGAAAATTGTGAATGTGCCACTTGAAAGATCAAATTAAATCAATTGTAGGAATTTATTTTGCTCAAATATGCCATTAAAACCAACAATCTAACTGGAATGGATGAATATTTCCAAAAATATAAATTGCCCAGATTAAGAGAAGAAAAAATACAATACTTAAATATTTCTATCATAGAAAAAGAAATTGAACAAGGCACAAATGAGTTTCCTAAGAAAAACTCCCCAGAACTAGATGAATGTAAAAGGGAATTCTATCAAACCTTATTGGAATAATTGATCCTATGTTACAAGGGAATCACTTTAAAAGACTGATATATATTAATTTAAGGTCGCCAAGGAATCAGCTATGTAATTCCTAAATGAAAACTCAAGTCAGCCGTCAGCCTTTTTTTGGAGTTTAATTACAATAGGAGCAAGAAAGGAATTAGAGATATATATATAGAGAGAAAGGGGAGAGAAGGGAATAGGGCTTAAATACCCCTTCTGTTTAGGCTGGGCCAAAAGGCCCAAGCCCTTAGATAGCTGGGGCAAAGAAAGGAGATCAGTCCCTATTACTCACGTGTCCAAAATGGAGAAACAGTCTCAGAGGCCCCCACCTTCAGCTTCCTTCAGAGCAAGCTTCCTCAGAGCCCAGGAACAACACCGACCCAAAAAAACACCCCCTCCTCCAGTCTCCAGACCCTCCTATCTTTAAGGACACCATCCAAGTTGCCTCCCCTCAGTCCTCACATCTACCAATCACTCTTCATCAATTTCCCTGTCAATGGAGGCTCTCCCTTAACCCAGGACCGCCCAGAGGTTTCTGGCTTTTTGCACATGTCTGTTGAAGGTCATATTTTCAAATGATTAAATCTATACTCCTTTGTTACAGCCCTTTCTAAATCCTGTTAACTTGAGTATGGTAGAGATTGGAATAATTAAATTTTGATCTAGGCTGCAGCCCTTACTCAATCCTATTAGGACTGAATAGGGTGGAGTATCTCCATTGTATCAATTCTAAAATCAATCAAGACTCAAAGAAATTCCTGTTCTATGCTTAAGCATAGGTCAAAGTCCTTTCCATTGTTCAGCAAAAGGTTTCTGTCCTAAAGTAATCTTAAGAAGGGAAGAGAAGGAACCTCCCATGCCAATGGGGTTCCCATTCCAATAGACTATCAGTAAGAAATTTTCCAAGTATGAAATATCCCAATGGTGAAATTTTCAACAATTATAAGTCTAAGGAAATTTGAGGTTTACAATCCCCCCTGATGATCAGACTAGTCTCCCCATTGATCATTTAACATAATCATTTTGTAGTTCTAAATTCACTTCTAACTAAAGATATACACAATATTCAATTTTCTAAGAGAAATTAGAATAGTGAGAGAGGAAATAGAAAAGAAAAGAAAGCAAAACCAATGTTTGCTAGGCGCATTGACAGAAAGCCAAATTAGGGGCAGTCCCTTTTGGCATAAATGTTACAATAAATGTTCAATCAAAAGTTCAGTCCAATCAATCACATCGAAAGTTCATTCTTAATCTTCTTGATGAAGTGTAGGTTTTTGGCATCTTTCTGCAACAGTTCATTCTCTGGATATAAAAGTTTCAAGCTTCTTTCTTGAAGATCTTTTCTTGAACAAAATCAAAATCTTTGAATTTTTTATAAAAGTAAAATCTTAAACAAAAGTCTTGGATTTTTATAAAAATAAAATCTCAAACAAAAGAAATTCAAAAATTCTTAGATTTTAAATTAAAATACAATCCCCCCTGAAGTAAGTATTTAAAAATATATATATATATCAAGTTTAGCTCAGAATGCAATGTTCAGGTATGGGGTTGTATGTGTCAATTATCAAAAAAATAGAAAAATAATCAAAAACATAAGAAAATTTCAAAATAGACCTTGTATAGGTCCAGTTTAAAGTAATTTCTATCCCACAAGTATGTAGGACAGAATGCAGTAATATTTCACTTAGCCATTTGTAGCCAAGACTACAGGAAGTTGCCATAATATAAGAAGAAAAGAATTAGAATTCTATTTTGATGGGGAAATGTCATTCCCTTGTCTGATTTTTTTTCCTTCAGAGATATAGGGAGCCAGCATGATAGTCAAGCTTTGTACTTGTTTGAGTACTTCAAAAGGAGTGTAGATACAAGGAAGTCCTACGACTTAAACATAAGTTAAGCGTCGCAACCTTGAGTCTCACTTTAATATTTCATGTGTGCTCTATTGGCACTATTCAGGTTTAGTCTGTGCTCCTTGTTTTTATCCCTTTTCCTGGAATCAGACACAAACATTAATCACAGTCCTATAATATTTTATCAATAAATGGCAGGTTCCAATAGTTTAAAGCTTTTAGGCATATATTGATATTATAGCAAGAGTATATATATTAACTTGTATTACTGCAGGGAAAAAATATTAATATTAATTATGTGTACCTTCAGTACAAAAAATGAGAAAAAAATCAAATATTCTGATAAAAAATAAAAGAAAAGAAATAAGAAAAAATAAGAAAAAAAAATCAGTAATTCAATATATTCTTGAAAGAAAAACAGCATCCATTTGTCTATGGATTATTATCTCCAATTCTTATGATAAGATAGAGTCACAATTTATATGATAGGATAGAGTCAATCAGTCTCAGCAGAAGATGCTTTCTTCACATGTGAGCAGTGAATCCAAGAGTCTCTTTCTCCAATCTTTATAGATGTTGGAGTAGTTAATAATATTTGGAATGGTCCTTCCCATGAAGGTTCAGTTGCTCCAGTTCGCTTGAAATTCTTGATATAAACTTTATCTCCTGGGTTCAGGTCATGCAGAGAAAAGTCTAATGGTCCAGCTTGTACTGCAGCTCCGGATTCATGAAGTTCACGTAGTTTGTGCTGTAACTCCTGTATATAGGAAGCAATAGTAATATCTCCCCCTAATAGCGATGTATAAGCCGGGGAGAAAAGCTTAGCCTGTATAGGCGGATGTCCAAAAAGCATCTCAAATGGTGAAATATGTAAGTCTCCTCTAGGCCTGCTTCTAAGATAAAATAGGGCCAGAGGGAGAATTTCAGGCCATTTTAAATGGGTCTCAGTGCATAATTTGCCAATCATAGTCTTAAGTTCTTTATTCATCTTTCCTACTATTTGGAGAGGAGAAAAAAAAACTGAAAAAGGTTAATTAATATCAACAAAATCAATACAATCTAAGAAGAATCATCTTTATTATACTGGGATATTCCTTGGGCACCCTCCTGAAGGGCACCTCTCTGAGGATCATTAGTACCTCGAGTAATTTTTGGACGAGCGCCATTTCTCATATATTGTTGAGTATTATCATAAAAATTTTCTTCAATTTGAGCATTGTCATTAAGTTCCCAATTCCTATTTCTATAATTCTGGTTTCTAAAGTTCTTATTTCTATATTCATTATAGTTATTTCCATAGTCATTATTATAATTTCTAGAATTCTGGTTTCTATAACCATTATCATAATTTCTATAGTTATTATTTCTAAAACCATTATTAAACTGTGTATTCCTTCCAAACATCTTAAGAAAGGTTCTACATTCCATCATTTTGTGGCCCTTCTTCTCACAGAAGTGGCAAGTAATGGATTGATAATTGGATTTCTGGAGAGGGGCAATTGTCGTTGGTTCATTATCATGCCCACTTTCTAATTTAGTTATCCTATCTATTACACATCTCATTTTTTTCTTCATTTCCTCCATGTCATCATTATTCTCTTTCTCCTTTTCTTCATTTCCCTTAAAAACATATATAGCTGTTTTTCGCAATTCTTCAAGGTCCATATCTGACCATCTTGGGCATTGTGTTTTAAAATAATTTTTAATTACTCTGCAAGAATTATTTACAAAGATTCTTCTAACTTGTCTTAAACTATTCTCTTTATTTAAGTCCCAATCTAAGTATCTGTCCCCAAACTCGATAATTCTGTCCATAAATCTGGAGGGTGTTTCGTTTTCCTTTTGCTTAATTTTTTCCAGTTCCATCCACTTATCTGTACTGTCCGCACATTCCTTCATGGCTGTGAGGATGGCCTCTCTACAACGGTATAGTTGTAGATAGTCCTCAGGATTATTATAGTCCCATTCGGGATCCTGAGATGGCCAATGTGCTGCATTACGCCCCCGGGTTTTGTTGACATGAGCAATTATTTTATTTTTTTCACGTTCACTTAAAAAAGCCTGTAGTAAGCTCTCAACGTCCTTGTAAGACGGATTATACTGAAAAAATATGTCTCCCATCTTTTTTGTTACTAGAAAAGGATCTTGTTCATATGTGGGGATATTTCGTGTAAATTCATTTATTTCTTGGGGAGTAAACGGTATCCTATGTCTTAAAGTCACCACATCCCCATTTCGTCCTATTTCAGGTACTTCTCTTAGAGGAAACAGGCCTCTAGTTGAATTTTGCACCTGTGGGTCAGTTTGACAAGGACAGGTTTCTCTAGGAGGACAAGATCTCCCTTGCATTGGAATTTGGTTTTCTGTAGGAGAAGGAACATGAGAAGCTGGGATTGCAGGGGAAGGGTTTTGGGGATTAAATTCAGACAAGATTTGCACTGCACGAGAGAAGCAGTCTGTTAACTGGGCTATAGGGAAGGTGTTTAACATCTCTATTTCAGGGAAGGAAATTTCCTCATTCAAAGGTTCAGAAACAGGTCTGTTTCTGGTAGAGTGGGTGTTTGCCCATTGATCCTGTAAGAAACATTTTAGATCTTCTAATTGGGCTTGCATTTTTTCCTCAATTTTTCCTATTTTATCTTCCATATCTCCCATTTTATCCTCAATATTTCCTATTTTATTCTCAATATTTCCTATTTTATCCTCAAGTTTTTCTATTTTATTCTCAATATTTCCTATTTTATCCTCAATTTTTTCTATTGTATCCTCAATTTTTTCTATTGTATCCTCAATTTTTTCTATTTTATCCTCAATATTTTCTATTTTATCCTCAATATTTTCTATTTTATCCTCATTTTTTTCTATTTTATCCTCAACATTTTCTATTTTATCCTCAATATTTTCTATTTTATCCTCATTTTGTTTTATTTTATCCTCATTTTGTTTTATTTTATCCTCATTTTGTTTTATTTTATCCTCAATATTTTTTATTTTTTCATCTCTAAATATAGTATTGAGGAGTACAAAAATGACAGTACCTATTAATATAAAAATTTGGAGGTATCCTTCATTCCTCAATGCCCCTACTTCTTCAGCTGCCATATAATTGTCAAAGAATGTAGTACTCATTTTTATATGTATATTTTGTAATTTCACAAAACACGTGGGGAGCAGGGCAAAGCAACAAACTTTCCACAGGGTTTTTTTTTTTTTTTTTAATCCAGGAAGTTGTTCCTTAAGGGAAAGGATATTTAGAAACAGTTCTTCCAGCCAGGACTTTAGAGTCCTGTTGCTGAGATTTAAAAACAGCTGTTTTCTGTCTATCAGAGTCACACAGCTGGGAAGTATCTGAGGTCCGATTTGAACCCAGGACCTTCTGCCTCTAGGGCTGGCTCTCAATCCGCTGAGCTACCCAGCTGTCCCTTAAGATTAAAGGGAAGAAAAAGAAAAAACTGCTGATTCCAATTTAACTTAAGGAGAAAAGAGAAAAAGTTTTTTATACTCACGTGTTCTAGCAGCTGTGTCTTTAAGCCAAGTTTTTTTTTTTTTAAAAAAAGGACTAAGTGGTGAAACAGTATAGTAAAAAGGCAAGGAAAAAGTTTTATTGAGAGGATTCTTTAGACTCCCGTGTGGTCAGCCACAATGTTACAAGGGAATCACTTTAAAAGACTGATATATATTAATTTAAGGTCGCCAAGGAATCAGCTATGTAATTCCTAAATGAAAACTCAAGTCAGCCGTCAGCCTTTTTTTGGAGTTTAATTACAATAGGAGCAAGAAAGGAATTAGAGATATATATAGAGAGAGAAAGGGGAGAGAAGGGAATAGGGCTTAAATACCCCTTCTGTTTAGGCTGGGCCAAAAGGCCCAAGCCCTTAGATAGCTGGGGCAAAGAAAGGAGATCAGTCCCTATTACTCACGTGTCCAAAATGGAGAAACAGTCTCAGAGGCCCCCACCTTCAGCTTCCTTCAGAGCAAGCTTCCTCCGAGCCCAGGAACAACACCGACCCAAAAAAACACCCCCTCCTCCAGTCTCCAGACCCTCCTATCTTTAAGGACACCATCCAAGTTGCCTCCCCTCAGTCCTCACATCTACCAATCACTCTTCATCAATTTCCCTGTCAATGGAGGCTCTCCCTTAACCCAGGACCGCCCAGAGGTTTCTGGCTTTTTGCACATGTCTGTTGAAGGTCATATTTTCAAATGATTAAATCTATACTCCTTTGTTACAGCCCTTTCTAAATCCTGTTAACTTGAGTATGGTAGAGATTGGAATAATTAAATTTTGATCTAGGCTGCAGCCCTTACTCAATCCTATTAGGACTGAATAGGGTGGAGTATCTCCATTGTATCAATTCTAAAATCAATCAAGACTCAAAGAAATTCCTGTTCTATGCTCAAGCATAGGTCAAAGTCCTTTCCATTGTTCAGCAAAAGGTTTCTGTCCTAAAGTAATCTTAAGAAGGGAAGAGAAGGAACCTCCCATGCCAATGGGGTTCCCATTCCAATAGACTATCAGTAAGAAATTTTCCAAGTATGAAATATCCCAATGGTGAAATTTTCAACAATTATAAGTCTAAGGAAATTTGAGGTTTACACCTATTACTATGTGAACTATTTGAAAAAAAAGATAAAGAAAGTGTGCTACTAAAATCCTCTTAGGATTCAAATATGGTTTCATTATCTAAACCTGGGAAATAAAAAAAAGAGAAAGAAAATTACAAGCCAATTTTTCTGATGAATATTTCTACAAAAAATTTTAGCATAAATTTAACAATAAGTATCGTCAAGGAGATTACAAAAATATATCATAAAGATTATGTATTATGATCAGGTAGGAATTATATCAGGAATACAGGGCTGGTTCAATATTACGAAAACTATAAACATATTTGACCATGTTAATAATAAAAACAAAAATATGATAAAAAATAGATGCAGAAAAAAGATTTTGACAAAATATTAAACACTCATTCCTATTTAAAATTCTAGAAGGCACAGGAATAAATGAAGTTATTCTTAAAACAAGTAGTTCTATGTAAAAACAGTACAAGTATTATCATCATTGAAGATAAGCTAGAAGCATTTCCCAAAAGATTAGCTGCAAAGCGATGATGTCTATTATTTCCACTGTTATACAATATTGTATTAAGAATTCTAGCTATAGAAATGACAAAAAGGTAAATTGATGGAATAAAAATAGATAATGAAGAAACAAAACTACATACTCTTTGCAGATGATATGATGGTAGATATAGGAAATTCTAGAGAATCAACTAAAAGACTATGTGAAAAAATAACCTTACTCAAATTGTGGGGATAAAAGAAAACCACACATAAATCAATAGCATTTCTACATATTATCAGCAAAACCCAAAAGCGAGAGAAAAAGAAAAACTCTTTAAAATCACTGTAGACATTATAAAATACTTCAGACTCTACCTGCCAAGACAACACAAAAAATACATACATGAATGCCATTGTAAAACACTTCACACAAATAAAGATAGATCTAGGGAACTGGAGAAATATTTACTGCTAATGTTTAAGCCAAGGCAATATAATAAAAATGAAGAGTGTACCTAAATTTATTTACTTACATAGTGTCATACCAATCAAATAATCAAAGATTATTTTATAGAGCTGGAAAAAAGTAAAAACAAAAATTATCTGGAAGAAAAAAATGTCAAGAATATCAAGGAAATAATTTTTAAAATGTGAGGAAGTTGGACTACAAATATACTATTTCAAATTATCTTACAAAGCTATAATCAACAAAGCAATCTGATACATGATAAATAGACATGAGTTCATGAAATAATCAAATTAGGAGAACATGGAAAACATTTACCTGTCAAATCAATAGTAAAGGGAAGAGTTTATGACCCAGCAAAAGATAGGGATGATTATAGGAAGTAAAATGGATAATTGTGATTATATAAAAATTTTAAAAGTATTGTACAAGCAGAGTCAATGCAGTCAAAAGTTGAAGGAAAGTGGGTGGGGAGACTATTTACAGTAAATTTTTCTGATAAAAGCCTAATTTTCAAATACTATATGTGGGGAATTGAGCCATATTTACAAAAATGAGAGCCATTCTCCAATTGATAAATGTCTAAAGGATATGAAGAGATTATTTTCAAAAGAAGGAATCAAAGATATCAATAGTCACATAAAAAATGCTCTAAATCACTATTAGTTAGAGAAATTCAAATTAAAACAACTCTGAGGCACACTTCACATCTATCAGATTGGCTAACCTGAGATAAATGGGAAATGGCAAATGTTGGAGGGATGTGAGGAAATTGGAACACAAATATACTGCTGGAAGTTGTGAACTTGTCTAAATATTGTGGAGAACAGTTTGGAACTATGTCAAAAAATTGAACTTTTATATTCTATGAAACTGTGTATACTCAGCATCATTACTAGGTTTGCTTCCCAAAAAAGATCAATGAAAAAGGGGAAGAAACTTTCTGTATGATAACATTTATAACAGCTCTTTAAGGGTGGCAAAGAATGGGAAATTGAGTGGATGATTGGGGAATGACTGATCAAAAAAATTTAGTAAATACTAAAAATAAATAAATATATATTTAAAAAATGTAACCAGTGATGGAATCAGTGTTTGTTGTCCAAAGAATAGCCTAGCTATGTTTGGAAAACACAAATTTGGCTTCATGGTTTGAATATTTCAGTCTCTGAAATTCTCAAAAATGATATCAGTTTTGGAGGAGTTGAGGAAAAGATTCCCCAAGCCAACAAAATCACTTACATCTAAAGTCTTGAAAGAATATTTTTACTCTTTAAAAAAATAAGGAACAAAAAGAAAGATAACTCTAATCTTTGAGGTTATTCCAGAACTTGGAAATTCACTTTCTTGGGAATTGAATTACTGGAGGAATTGTGTTTAATGGTGTCTCACTGGAGAGAAAAATTCTGATTTTGTTAGTTTTGATCTAAGCTTTCTCCATCTCTTACTTCCAACTACCCAATACACTCCTACTCATGGCAACATATTCTATGAACATAAGAATTATATTTTTAATAAAACATTTTCCCCACAAACACTACCAGTTGATTTGCTCATTAGGCTGAAGTCATGACTATTTAGATATGTGCTTATTTTCGTGCTTGACATAAGGTCATTAGTCTGGAACAATTTTAATGTGATCCTTCCCAGAGCAAGAAGCTAGACCTGTTCAAGATGTCTTCTATTTCCAGGACTGTCTGATTCTATTAAATGACTCATTCAGCTCAGTTAAGAACATTAGCCGCAGAAGTGGTCTGATTTTTTTTAATCTTAAAGATTAATTAAATAAATGTGCACTTCAAGTAATGGTGGTGAAAAACAACCAAAACCATGCAATTTTAAGTAGAACTTGAACTCCAGAACTTCATTTCTGTGTATTAGACAATCTTAAGTATCTGAAGCTTGGTATCTTAAGCTTTACATTACTAATGCATAATCCAAAAAAGAAAACTGACTCTTTCTTCTGATTTCTATATTTCTGTCAAATGATACTGTGAATCACCCACTCACTGTGATCAAATCTTGAATCTGTTCTCCATATCTATCTTCACTAAATCCTTTCAATTATACTTTGGAAACATTGGTCATATCTGTCCTTCCCTTTCTATTGATAATATCATTAGGTTAGTACAGACCCTAATTTCCAATCACCTAAAATGTTGCCATCTTCTCCATCTAGATGTTCTCACTACTAGTTTCTCTCCCTATGTTCTCTCCTCCTTCTACCCCCTCTGTCTTTATACCGCTGACAGGTTACTTCCCCATTCACACAATTTTTTTCATATCACTTCTCAACTCAAAGACCTTTGGTGTACCCCTATTATCTGCCCTTTAAAAAATTCAATGTCAGTTTGACAAACAAGATCCAGATAAAAATATGGTATTTCTCTTGTCCACATTTGATACTATTCTGCATCCTTTTGTCCTACTTTCTGGAAAGATTACACTATTTGCTTCCTCCCATACAAATCCTTGCTCTGTCATCTTCATCCCATCTCCTCTCTTTGGCATGTACTGACCCCTAATTTCTGCACTATGAAATCCTATTATCCTTCAAGACACAATTCAAATGCTGTAATGGATAGAGCACTGTATTTGTAGTCAGGAAGACTTGTGCTCAAGTCCCACTTTAGACATGTTGTAGCTGCATGAAGGGGGACATCAAGTAAGCTCTCTATGCTTCCGTTGGCTTCTGTTTAAAATGACGGAGTTAGTCTCAAGGACCTCTGATGTTCTTTTCTGCTCTATGCCGGTGATTCTATTATCCGTGAAGCCTTTATAAGGGAAACTTCCATTTCTAATCACAATGAAATCTTCTATTCTCCAGGACTGAGAATGAGAGACCTCACAGATGATAGGTCTTCCCTATATATATCTTCTAAGTACCTCACAAGCTTCCCCCGCCCAAGAGAGTCTTATAAATCATAAAACCCCACATAAAAAGAGGTACTATTATTATCTTGCATTGAAGTTCTATTCTGATGCCCTAGAGGGATGAAACATTTTTAAAACAGTGCTACCAGAGTTCAAGCCATGTTGGAGCCTGCCAAACCAGAAGAGTTTCAAGTTCCACTGACAGATCATTATGCATATGTGATCTGAGGACTAGTCTTGTTCATTCCTAAGACACTTGCTTCTAGCTGGGCTATATATACAGCTTTGAATTGTTTTGACCATGCCCAGTCACTAAATCATCTACTAATGTGTGAAGAGGCTTTGACTTGTCTCAGTAAAGGGAATGCTCCCGCAAATGAAATCATGACATCCTGAAGCATTGTGCACAGTTAACTATGAATAATATGAAGAAATATGCACAAAAACATAGTATGAACAGATTACTACAGAAACAAAAAGAGGTCCAGAAAGTGGATAACAAAATGAAATAACCAAAAATATATGTAGATATATGGCATCTATTAACAAAAACATATATATCTAAAGACCTGAAACCTTTCCATAGCTTCTATCGGCATTCTTCCCAGAATTATACATCATGTTGGGTATATATTACTTATATTTATTGTATATATGTATGTATGCATATACATATATGTGTCTGAATATTTATACATAGATAGATAGATAGATACTCTATTTCCATCTCTAGAATAAAAGCTCCTTGAGTGTATGAATTGTTTCATTTTGTAATTGTATCCCAGCCTCAAAGTCTAATATAGGGCCTAGCAAGTAGTGGGATTTTAACCAAAGTGAGAGAGGGGGTAGGGAGAGGGAAGAGATACTTCTATGCATACATGCAGATATTTATAACAGTATTATGGCAATATTATTAATAATAAGTCTAAAAATTCTAGCTAGTGCAGTCTATAAATTAAGAAGTCTTCTATCTGGCTTATTGTTTCAATGATCACTTTTCAGTAAACATATTATAACTATGCTTTATATTTTATGATTATTACAAAGATACAAGTTATAAAGCAAAAATTAACCTTGTTAAATAAGTATTGTCCACATCTAAAGAGATGATGAAATAGAGGGATAGAGTAGTGAAATATGGCATAAGTATTTTTTAACAGAGGCTAGACTGGAACTCTAGATTCTAACTTTAAATCCATTTGTTCTTTTCATTAATCTGGACTGAGACATTTTGGTTAAAATAAAAAGTATCAGATTCTTTTATTTCATCTCCCATGCCACCTGAAGGTTAACGTTTCACTAGTTCTCTGACTCAGTCTCTGTCTATCTCTCCCTTTCTAACTCCTACCTATTCCCTCTCCTCTTGCTCCTTCTCTAATATTTTTAGAGTATTCTTTTAGAGGCACGACAGCTGAGAACACTAGGAAAGGGTGGTTCGGGCTACTTTCTGGAATGTTCATATGTCTTGACAGATTAATATGCATCCACTATGCCCAAGAAAGTAGTACCCATAAGGATTGAATAAAGGAAAGGTGTTAGTAGTGTGTAAATATTTAAAAGATCTAAGATGAAGAAAAAAGTAATAAGAAAACTGGTATGCCAATATTACATGTTCACTGTATCTCAGAACCAAATTCAATGCTAATATTTATTTCTATTGACTAAGTCAAATTTCCTGATACCTCCTTAAAAGAACTAAGGTAAAAATGTAATATATAGAGCTGGCATAAGTGGATTTCAGAGTGTGTTCCATATAGTTTAAGAATTAAGATTATTCAATTTGGGCAAAAAAAGGAAAACAGAAGGCATTTCAGAGAGAAACATGGCCAAGCCAGTCATTTTTCAGAAGGAATCATGTTGAATTTGTTATAAAATTCTTTTTAAAAAACAAGTTGCGTATAATACCCATTACAGTATCAGATCTCATATTTTTCTAATTTTTCATATGGAAATACTCTGTTCTTTCTTTTTTGGTGTTCAATATATTGATGTTAAAATTTTAAATTTCAGAAGGTGGACCCAAGATGATAAGAGTAGAGGCATCAAAATCTCAAATGCCTCTGAGAATCCTCTCCAACCAACATTACTAACAATGCATTAGTGTCTAATTTTTACCATATCCCTTCCAACATTTATCACTTTCCATTGCTGACATATTAGCCAATCTGATAGATATGAGGAGGCACCTTAGAGTTGTTTTCCTTTGCATTTCTGAAATAAAGAGGGATTGAGAACATATTTTTTCATATGATTATTGATAGCTTTGGTTTCTTCATTTGAAACCTGATTATTCATATTTTTATCACTTGTCAATCACAGAATGAGTTATATTCTTATAAATTCAACTTAGTTCTTTATAAATTTGAGAAATTATACCTTTTTAAGAGATATTTGTCATAATTTTTTTCTAGTTTGTTGCTTCCTTTCCAACATTTTTTACATTGGTTTTGTTTGTACAAATACTTTTTAATTTAACTTAGTCAAAATTGTTCATTGATATCTAATCTATTCCATTGATCTACCATTCTGTTTCTTAGCCAGAACCAGAAAAGCCAGAAAAAATGTCCCAAAGAGATCATAAAAAAGGGGAAAGGACCTAATTGTACAAAAATTTTATAGCAGCACTTTTTGTATTGTCAAAGAATTAGAATGGATGTCCATCAACTGGAGAATGGCTGAACAGAGTGTGATATATAATGTTCATAGAATTCCATTGTTTTAAAAGAAACAATGAGCAGGATGATTTCAGAAAAAAACTGGAAAAACCAACATGAACTTATGCAAAGTGAAATAAGAAGGACCAGGAGAACATTGTACATAATAATAGCAATATATGTGATGATCAACTGTGAAAGACTTAGGTACTCTCAGCAATACAATGATCCAAGACATTTTTGAAGGAGTTAGGACAAAGTATGCTCTCCACCTCCAGAAAAAGAACTGTTGTAGTCAGAAGGCAGATTAAAACTTACTATTTTTCACATTAATTGATTTATGTTTTTATTTAGAGGTTTTCTTACAACAACCAATTTGGGGGTTCTCTTACAACAACAACCAATATGGAAAGTTTTTTACATGATTACATGTGTATAACCCATATCCAACTGCCTACCCTCTCCATGGGGGAGGGGAAGGAAAGACCTTCCATCTTGGAGTCAATACTGTGTATTGGCTCCAAGGCAGAAGAGTGGTAAGGGCTAGGCAATGGGGGTCAAGTGACTTGCCCAGGGTCACACAACTGGGAAGTGTCTGAGGCCAGATTTGAACCTAGGACCTCCCATCTCTAGGCCTGGCTTTCAATCCACTGAGCTACCCAGCTGCCCCCCCGGGGGGGGGGGGGGAGTCAATTTTGATCTTATAATTTCAGAAAATGTATGTTAAAAGTTGTTATTACATGTAACTGGGGGAATAAATTAACATTAAAAATAAAATTTAAGAAACTATTAAATTTAAAACATTTTACTAACATAACTTCTGTGAGAAATGACCATATATGGAGTTGTAAATTGATCCAACCGTTCTGGATGGGAATTTGGAACTATGCCCAAAGGGCTTTAAAATACTGCCTGCTCTTCAATTCAGCCATACCACTGCTGGCTTTATATCTCAAAGAGTTCATAAGGAAAAAAGACTTGTACCAAAATATTTATAGCCACACTCTTTGTGGTGGCAAAATATTGGAAAATGAGTGAATGCCCTTCTATTCCCCAATAGAAGGCTGAACAGTTGTGGTATATGTTGGTGATGGAATACTATTGTGCTCAAAGCAATAATAAAGTGGAGGAATTCTATGTGAACTAGAACAAACTCCAGGAATAGATGCAGAGTGAGAGGAGCAGAACCAGGAGAACATTGTACACAGAGACTGATACACTGTGGTACAAGAGAACGTAATGGACTTCTCTACTAACAGCAATGCAATGATCCAGGACAATTCTGAGGGACTTATGAGAAAGATGCTATCCACCTCCAGAGATAGAACTGTGGGAGTAGAAACACAGAAGAAAAACAATTGCTTGATCATATGGGTCGATGGGGATAAGATTGGGGATGTAGACTCTAAACAATCACACTAGTGCAATTATCAATAATAAGGAAATAGGTCTTGATCAATGACACATGTAAAACCCAGTGGAATTGCACGTTGTAATATTTATTGGGAAAGGGAATGGGATTGGGGAAAAGGGAGATAAAAGGAGGTTTTTATGGGTATGGAGTAGTTGAGGGGAGAGAGGGTATATTGCTTGGAGATTAGGGGAGGGAGATGCCCCCTGCTGAGAGGAAACAGCAGGGGTCCAATAAGGACAGTTTGTCTTTGAATGACTGAAACTGAACTTCAGCTCCCTCTATGACCAGAAGAGATAGTCCACTTATCTGACTGTGAATTCAAATAATATAAAGTTTAATAATCCAGTTGGAATTGGAGTTTTTCCTTAGCTTCAGAGTATAGGGCCAGGCCCTAGAGGCTGGCAGAGGGTTTGTCCCACTCCCGTCTAATCTCGTTGTTCTAATTTAGAATCTTAGCAATAGACAGAAAGCAAACAAGAACAATTCTAACCTTTAGAAGCCTGTGTCTTCAGGCTGAACCAAGAAGAGCATGCCACTCCAGACTGGGCTGAACAAGCTCCCCTCCCCTCCAATACCCGGAAGCCTGTTCCCCCCCCCCCTCCCCCGCCGGAAGGAAGTGCTAGTCACAAGACCCAACTGCCACTCTCAGTTGGCCCTCCCCCACACAAACTGTTAGTTTAGTTTCCTTTCCACAACTTTGGCTATGGGGGGAAGGGGAAGGAAAGAACATGAATCATGTAAATATGTAAAAATAGTCTAAATTAATTAATTAAATATAATTTTTCAATTAAAAAAAGAAATGACCAAATATTCAAGTTGTCCCCAATGTCTTAAGGCATTTTTAATTTTAGATAGCTTTGATTGCTTAAAACTACCTCCAAATTTGGGGGACAACTGATATTCACATATATATTTAACACAGGAATAATTTTTAAGTAACAAGTCTTGGGAAAAATCATATAATCATTTATGATGATATTTTAACAAAGAAATACAAACACATAGTCAGATAATGTAGTGACTATTATAGACAGTATATGTGAATTTTCATACCATGGATGCTATATGTAAAATTTTCATCTCTAATGGAGCTGGAGACTGAGAGAGAGAAAGGAAAATGGAGAATGAGAGCAGGAGAAAGAGAGACAAGCAGAAAGAGAGAGACAATGAGCTCTCAATCAATATGATTTCTAAGCCTGAAATATTGCCTGTGATTGTTTGGAAATTTACTTTACTGTTTATTAAAATAGAAGAATACCTCAGAATATCTTGGATGTTTCATAATAGATTAAAAGGTCAATAAAAGATTCTCCTCTAATATTTTTTAAGGAAAGTCTCAAGTAAGCTTTGGAAATCTATACAATTGATGATTGGAAGGGAAAAAGCTTTGTTAACCAGGCCTGAATAGATATGACAAATAAGAAATCATTAGTTATTTTGTATTGTCATTTATCCTACAGTTCCTACTTCAACCCCATTATTTCTTTTAAGAAGGAATGATTAGAAAGTTTTTGAAAGTTTAATGGTAACTGTTGGATAGAAAAAAAATTAATAAATAGGTATTAAGCTGGGAAGGAAGTTTCCATATATAGTTCCCTGTTGACATATTCTTTGAATCTAATTTGTTTTAGAAATTACTAACTTATCTGACTGAGCTGAACAAGCTCCCCTCCCCTCCAATACCCGGAAGCCTGTCCCCCCCCCCTCCCCCGCCGGAAGGAAGTGCTAGTCACAAGACCCAACTGCCACTCTCAGTTGGCCCTCCCCCACACAAACTGTTAGTTTAGTTTTTTTTTTAATTTTTATTTATTTTTTTTTTAAGGCTAAATATTCAGTAGCTTATCCTGAAAGCTAATTATGGCAATCTAAAGTGAAAGTGATTTTCAAATCTTTTCTCAGGATATATTTTCTTCTAAATTTGAAGCACCAGGATTTCATCATTCTCTACCTGTGTAGATCACAATCATTTTTATAACTTAAGTAGATGGTCTTCCAGAATTGTTGTAGGGGAAAATATTACCCTCCTTCTGTCAAGGTGGTGATGAGTCTTTATGAACTTGGAAATGTTGGTCCTCAGATGGCAAACATAATCCATCACTTGGCCTATGTTCAAAATCTTTCCAGCTTGATAAGACTTACCAACACTTATTTGGGGGGGCTACTTGGTCTTTAAGCAATCATGATACCTTGCACACCATGATAAAACATGACAACATTAATGTCAGTGAACCAATTTCTGAAACAGAGATTAAGTCCAACTCTCAGTTATTCCCCATAACAAAAAGCAGAAAGAAATATAAGTACTGTAATTTAAATCCAAAGAAAATCAGAACATCTTCTTATTAATGATTTTAACCTCTTCTCTCCCTTGGCTTTATTTTCTTTTTTAAAACTACTTGTCAACAAAGAACTGAAATTCAAGATAATTGAAAAAGAAGCAAAATCAAGTGACTGCCATGAACAAGTTCAAACACCCAGGTTAAATATATCATCAGATGAAGGAGGCAAACACTAAATACTTTTGAGCAGAGGAATGGTACCATCAGACCTCTGTCTTAAGAGTACTAATTTGTAAATTGATAGGGGGAAATGGTTTAAACATGGGAAAGACTGGAAGTCAGTTACAAGGCTATTTGTTCCTACCATCATCATGCTATGTTCCTGAACCACATCTTTCCCCTCTAACTTGAAATTTCACCTTTTACTTTGGTGAAAATTCATGATATCTTGTCCAATTGAAACCCTCTACTTTGGTCCTTGGCCATGTTGTGTCTTACCTTTCTGCTGCTTTCTATTTCTAACACTGGGAATAGCAGTTAAATCAATATCACCATTCCACTGGAAATTAATTTCCCTATGACTCCACTTATCAAGCTTGTGACTTCCCCAATCTAAATACCCTTCTCAGGATATCACTCCCCTCTGTGTGTTTACTTCCTTTATTAGGCAATAGGTTCCTTGAAGGTAGGAACTGTCTTGGTTTTGGTGTATTTATTCTTAGAATAGTGGTTGGCACATTTGCTGTTGCTGAGTCATTTTTCAATAACATCCAACGGTTTGTGACCTCACTTGGCGTTTTCTTGGCAAAGACGCAGACAGATTGCCATTTCTCTGTCCAGCTCATTTTACAGATGAAGAAACAGAGGCAGAGATATGGAATTAGCCCAAAGTCAGGCAGCTAGTAAGTTATCTGAGGCCAGATTTGAACTCAGGAAAATGAACCTTCTTGACTCCAGTCTTGATATTCTATCCACTGTATCATCTACTTACCTTTGACAAGCGCATAATAAGTTCTTAGTAAATGTTTTTTCATTCATTCATTCATTCTTTCATACTCATTATGCTAATTATGTCCTATAGAAATGGCAAGGAAACCAAAATAATATGACTCATTACCAGGAGAATTAGAAAGTAAAATCTCAGAGAGGAATGGTTTGGCAACCTGAAAAAGATCTAGTTACTGAATCTCAATCATGAGTCAATAATCATATATTACATTGTGCTATATAAAAAGAAAATTAAAAAAAAAAGAAATTTTGGACTATTTTAGAAGAGGCATAGCATCCAGACACAAAGAAGTCTCTTTCTCTCTGTTTTGTCCAAGTCAGACCAAACCAGGAGCATTCTGTTCAGTTCAAAACATCACACTTTAGAAAGACTATTGATGAAGGCATCTGGGTGACTCAGTGGATTGAGAGCCAGGCCTAAAGACAAGAGTTCCTGGGTTCAAATCTGGCCTCAGATACTTCCTAGCTGTGTGACCTTGGGCAAGTCACTTAATCCCCATTGCTTAGTCCTTACTATTTTTCTGCCTTGGAACCAGTTTACTGTATTGGTTCTAAGATGGAAGGTCAAGGAGAAAGAAAGAAAGAAAGAAAGAAAGAAAGAAAGAAAGAAAGAAAGAAAGAAAGAAAGAAAGAAAGAAAGAAAGAAAGAAAGAAAGAAAGAAAGAAAGAAAGAAAGAAAGAAAGAAAGAAAGAAAGAAAGAAAGAAAGAAAGAAAGAAAGAAAGAAAGAAAGAAAGAAAGAAAGAAAGAAAGAAAGAAAGAAAGAAAGAAAGAAAGAAAGAAAGAAAGAAAGAAAGAAAGAAAGAAAGAAAGAAAGAAAGAAAGAAAGAAAGAAAGAAAGAAAAAGAAACACTTGATAAACTGGAGAATGTCCAAAGAGAGTAACCCCCATGATAAAGGTCAACAAGATTTTGTCACATGGTCTCAGGGGAAGTCCTGGAGACAGGGGTGTGCTGGACCTAGAATGTAATTGACTATAAGAACCAATTGGTTACAAATTAGGACTTGATTTATTGTTTTGTTTATTGTCTAGACTTAAGAAAATGATAGGGGAAATGTTAATAATGTAAAGTAAACTTAAAAGTGTGTTGTATGTACTTTTTCCTGCAGAAATGTTTTTAAATCTTTACCAGAACACCCTTTCCTACAGATCTTTAGCCTGGAGGAAAACAGCAACAACAACTGGGAGAACATGATAAATGTTGTTCAGTTAATTACAGGATTATCTGGCAAAAGAGGGATTATATTTATCCTGCTTAGGCCCAAAGGGCAAAACCATTAGCAGCATATGGATGCTATAAAGAGGCAAATTTAAGCTTAATATTAAGGAAAAAAAATTCTAACACAGTTATCCGAAAGTAGAATGGGTTGTTCCTCTTCATTAGAAATCTTGAGGCAAAGGCTGAATGACAATGCTCAGGAATGGGCAGATTAAATGGCCACTAAGGTCCTTTCCAACCTTGAGATTTTGTGAATTTTACTAGCTGATAACAAGAAAGAAAACATTTAACCTTACTTCTGAGAGTTTAATTCATTAGTATATGGCAAGAAAGAACAGAAACTTGTTTATTTTGCCCTGTAATTTCCCTATAATCCCCAGATTAATTTAAAGGAATGAATGGTTTATTGAAGGATCCATTCACACTAGTAAGAGACCTTAGAGAACATCAGATCAAATACTATCATTTACAGATGATCAGCCTTCTTTTCTTTATTTTTTAAAATCTTGTCTTAATTTGTTATTTACTATTTATTCTGAAGGCCAGCTTCATGAAGTTTATACATCTATCTATCTGGCAACAATACATGGATAAGAGACACAAAAATTGAACTTTCTCAATTTCTGAAAACTTAAAAAAAATTCCCATTGTTGTATTTTACCCTTTTTTTTTTTAATTTTAAACATTATTTTATTTGGTCATTTCCAAACATTATTCACTGGAAACAAAGATCATTTTCTTTTCCTCCCCACCCCCCCTCCCACCACCTTTCCCTCTCCCATAGCTGATGCATGATTCCACTGGTTATCACATGTGTTCTTGACTAGAACCCATTTCCCTGTTGCTGGTATTTGCATTAGAGTGTTCATTTAGAGTCTCTCCTCAGTCATATCCCCTCAATCCCTGTAGTCAAGCAATTGCTTTTCATCGGTGTTGTTACTCCCACAGATTAACCTCGGTTTGTGGATAGTATTTTTTTAGATCCCTGCAGATTGTTCAGGGACATTGCATTGACACTAATGGAGAAGACCATTACCTTCAATTGTACCACAGTGTATCAGTCTCTATGTACAATGTTTTCCTGGTTCTGCTCCTTTTGCTCTGCATCACTTCCTGGAGGTTGTTCCAGTCTCCATGGAATTCCTCTATTATTTCTTTTAGCACAATAGTATTCCATCACCAACATATGCCACAATTTGTTCAGCCATTCCCCAATTGATGGGAATCCCCTCATTTTCCAATTTTTGGCCACCACAAAGAGTGCAGCTATGAATATTCTTGTACAAGTCTTTTTCCTTATTATCTCTTTGGGGTACAAACCCAGCAGTGCTATATCTGGATCAAAGGGCAGACAGTCTTTTATCACCCTTTGGGCATAGCTCCCAAATGCCCTCCAGAATGGTTGGATCAATTCACAACTCCACCAGCAATGAATTAGTGTCCCCACTTTGCCACATCCCCTCCAGCATTCATTACTTTCCTTTGCTGTCATGTTAGCCAATCTGCTAGGTGTGAGGTGATACCTCAAAGCTGTTTTGATTTGCAGCTCTCTGATTATAAAAGATGTAGAGCACTTTTTCATGTGCTTATTAATAGTTTTGATTTCTTTGGCTGAGGACTGCCTGTTCATGTCCCTTGCACATTTATCAATTGGAGAATTGCTTGATTTTTTGTACAATTGATTTAGTTCTTTTTAAATTTGAGTAATTAAACCTTTGTCAGAGATTTTTATGAAGATTGTTTCCCAATTTGTTGCTACCCTTCTGATTTTGGTTACATTGGTTCTGTTTGTACAAAAACTTTTTAATTTGATGTATTCCAGATTATTTATTTTGCATTTTGTAACTCTTTCTAAGTCTTGCTTGGTTTTGAAGTCTTTCCCTTCCCAAAGATCTGACCTGTATGCTATTCTGTGTTTGCCTAATTTTCTTACAGTTTCCTTCTTTATGTTCAAGTCATTCACCCATTTTGAATTTATCTTGGTGTAGGGTGTGAGGTGTTGATCTATTCCTAGTCTCTCCCACACTGTCTTCCAATTTTCCCAGCAGTTTTTATCGAATAGTGGATTTTTGTCCCAAAAGCTGGGATCTTTGGGTTTATCGTATACTGTCTTCCTGAGGTCGCTTTCCCCCAGTCTATCCCACTGATCTTCCTTTCTGTTTCTTAGCCAGTACAAGATTGTTTTGGTGACCGCTGCTTTATAATATAGTCTGAGATCTGGGACTGCAAGGCGCCCTTCCTTTGTATTTTTTTTTTCATTATTCCCTGGATATCCTTGATCTTTTGTTCTTCCAAATGAACTTTGTTATGGTTTTTTCTAAATCAGTAAAAAAAAAATTTTGGAAGTTCCATGGGTATGGCACTAAATAGATAGATGAATTTGGGTAGGATGGTCATTTTTATAATATTGGCTCATCCTACCTATGAGCAGTTAATGTTCTTCCAATTGTTCAAGTCTAGTTTTAGTTGTGTGGAAAGTGTTTTGTAGTTGTATTCATATGGTTCCTGTGTTTGTCTCAGGACATAGATTCCTAGGTATTTTATTTTGTCTAAGGTTATTTTAAATGGGAGTTCTCTTTCTAGTTCTTGCTGCTGAGCTGTGTTGGAAATATATAGAAATGCTGATGACTTATGTGGGTTTATTTTGTATCGTGCAACTTTGCTAAAGTTGTTGATTATTTCCATTAGCTTTTTGGTTGAATCTCTAGGATTCTTTAAGTAGACCATCATGTCATCTGCAAAGAATGATAACTTGGTCTCCTCCTTGCCTATTTTAATGCCTTCAATTTCTTTTTCTTCTCTAATTGCTACTGCTAGTGTTTCTAATACAATGTCAAATAATAAAGGTGATAATGGGCATCCTTTTTTCACTCCTGATGATATTAGTTGATGGTTTTAGATATATACTGTTCATTATTTTTAGGAACGATCCTTCTATTCCTATGCTTTCTAGTGTTTTTAGTAGGAATGGGTGTTGTATTTTATCAAAGGCTTTTTCTGCATCTATTGAGATAATCATTTGGTTCTTGTTGGTTTGTTTGTTGATGTGGATAGTTTTCCTAATATTGAACCAGCCCTCCATCCCTGGTATAAATCCTACTTGATCATGGTGGATGACCCTTCTGATCACTTGCTGGAGTCTTTTTGCTAGTATGCTATTTAAGATTTTTGCATCTATATTCATTAGGGAGATTGGGCTATAATTTTCTTTCTCTGTTTTTGGCTTGCCTGGCTTTGGAATTAGTACCATGTTTGTATCATAAAAGGAGTTTGGTAGAACTCCCTCTTTGTTTATTATGTCAATTAATTTGTATAGTATTGGAGTTAGCTGTTCTTTGAATGTTTGATAGAATTCACTGGTGAATCCGTCTGGCCCTGGGGATTTTTTCTTAGGAAGTTCTTTGATGGCCTGTTGGATTTCTTTTTCTGATATGGGATTATTTAAGAAATCTATTTCTTCTTCTGTTAGTTTAGGCAATTTATATTTTTGTCAATATTCATCCATATCACCTAGGTTGGTATACTTATTGCCATATAGTTGGGCAAAGTAGTTTTTAATGATTGCCTTAATTTCCTCTTCATTGGAGGTGAGATCCCCCTTTTCATCCTTGATGCAGTTAATTTGCCTTTCTTCTTTCCTTTTTTAAATTAGAGTGACCAGTACGTTGTCTATTTTGTCTGTTTTTTCAAAGTACCAGCTTCTAGACTTGTTTATTAGCTCAATGGTTCTGTCACTTTCGATTTTATTAATTTCTCCCTTAATTTTTAGGATCTCTAGTTTGGTTTTCAATTTGTTTGTTCTCAAATTTTTTGATTTGCATTTCCAATTCATTGATCTCTGCCCTCCCTAATTTGTTAATATATGCACTCAGGGATATGAATTTTCCTCTAAGTACTGCCTTAGCTGCATCCCATAAGGTTTGAAAGGATGTCTCGCCGTTGTTATTTTCCTCAATGAAATTATTAATTGTTTCTATGATTTCTTCTCTAACTAACCGACTTTGGAGTATCATATTATTTAATTTCCAATTAATTTTTGATTTGGCTCTACATGTACCCTTACAGATCAATATTTTTATTGCCTTGTGATCTGAAAAGGCTGCATTTATTATTTCTGCTTTTCTGCATTTGAGTGCCATGTTTCTATGACCTAGTGTATGATCTATTTTTGTGAATGTGCCATGCGGTGCTGAAAAGAAGGTGTATTCCTTTTTGTCCCTATTTATTTTTCTCCATATGTCTATTAACTCTAATTTTTATAAGATTTCATTCACCCCTTTTACCTCTTTCTTGTTTATTTTTTGGTTTGATTTATCTAAATTTGATAGTGGTTGGTTCAAGTCTCCCACTAATATGGTTTTACTGTCTATTTCCTCCTTCAATTCTCTTAGTTTCTCTATTAAAAATTTGGATGCTATACCATTTGTTGCATACATGTTGATTAGTGATATTTCCTCATTGTCTATACTCCCTTTTAACAGAATATATTTACCTTCCCTATCCCTTTTGATCAGGTCTATTTTTGATTTGGCTTTGTCAGATATCATGATTGCAACTCCTGCCTTCTTTCTATCAGTTGAGGCCCAAAAGGTCTTGCTCCAACCTTTAATTCTAACCTTGTGAGTGTCAACCCGCCTCATATGTGTGTCTTGAAGACAATAAATGGTAGGATTTGGGGTTCTAATCCAATCTGCTATTTGTCTGGGTGAGTTCATCCCATTCACGTTCAAAGTTATGATTGTCATTTGTGGTTTTGCTGGCATTTTGATATCTTCCCCTAGTTCTGACCTTTCTTCTTTAGCTATCTCCTTTTGAACCAGTGACTTACTTTAGGTCAGTCCCCCTAGTCCCCTCCCTTGGTATGCTTCCCTTTCTAGTCCCTCCCTTTTTATGCTCCCTTCCCCTCCCCCCTCTCCTTCCCTCTCTTTTTATACTCCCTCCCCCTTCCCCCTCCTTAATTTCCCTTTCTTTCTTGCCCTGTTGGATAAGATAGAATTCAGGATCCCATTGGATCTAGACGTTCTTCCCTCTCAGATTTGATTTCACTGAAAGTAAGGTTTAAGTAATTCCACTTCACGCTCTCTTCCTCTCCTTCTCATATGAGAGTTCTTCCCTTCCCCTTCCCATGTGTATCTTTATATGGGAAATATTATTCTATTAAGTCCCCCCCTATTTCTTGAAGTAAATCTTAGTATTATCGACAGTTCCCCCCCCTTTCCTTTCTTTGCCCCCACTTTCCCCAAATCTTTTTAATGCCCCAATCTTTCCCTATGCATGTTTCTTCTAACTACTCTTATGATGCATACAATTTTTGAGAGTTACACAAAACATTTTCCCCACATATTAATATATATAATTTGATGTAAATGTAGTCCTTATAGAAGAGAGTTTGACTTAAAGAAAAAGATAAGATTTATCTCCTTTTCCCTTTCTTTCATATTTACCTTTTCATGTTTCTCTTGCTTTCTGTGCTTGGATATCAAATTTTCCACTAAGTTCTGGTCTTTTCTTAGCAAATGCTTGGAAGTCTTCTATTTTGTTGAATGTCCATACTTTCCCCTGGAAGTATATAGTCAGTTTTGTTGGGTAGTTGATTCTTGGTTACAGACCCAGCTCTCTTGCCTTTCTAAATATCGTGTTCCATGCTTTGCGGTCTCTTAGTGTGTTAGCCGCTAAGTCCTGTGTGATCCTTATGGGAGCCCCCCTATATCTGAAGGTCCTCTTCTTGGCTTCTTGTAGGATTTTCTCCTTTACTTGGAAGCTCTTGAATTTGGCAATTACATTCCTAGGCGTTGTCTTTTGGGGATTTAGTATAGAAGGTGTTCTATGAATCCTTTCTATTTCTATTTTGCCCCCTTGCTCCAGAACGTGGGGGCAATTTTCTTTTATAATCTCCTGTAGAATAACATCAAGTTTATTGTTTATCTCTGGTTTTTCTGGGAGACCGATAATTCAGAGGTTGTCTCTTCTTCCTCTGTTTTCCAAATCTGTGACCTTCTCAGTGAGATATTTTATGTTTTCTTCTAATTCATTAATTTTTTGGGTTTGCTTTATTGATTCTTGCTGTTTTATGATCTCAATTTCTTCGAGTTGCTTAATTCTGGTCGTTAGGGACTGGTTTTGCTTTTCAGCTTTGTCTGCCCTTCTATTGGATGCTTCAAGCTCTTTTTCCAATTGAGCAGTCTTATCTGTCAGACTGCTGATCTCTTTCTCCCATTTTTCTTTCCAGGTTTCCATCTTTTGGGTAAGTTCCAGTTTGAGATCTTCCAGAGCTTGTTGATAGTTTCCATTTTGGGAGGCATGTTCTGATTTTTTTTGGATTTCCTCCTCATTCTCTTCTTTTCCTTCGGTACTTCCACCATAAAAGTTTTCAATAGTTCCCTTTCTTCCTGGAGGCTTGATTTTGGGCCATGTGAGCCAACCCTTTGGTGGTTTTATTCCCCTTTCCTTTTTGGTCTGGGGTTTGGGTGATATGGGGGGGGGGGGGGGGGGTTCTGTGAATTTAGGTTGCCTCAGACTAGTTCTTCCCAGCCTCCGAGGTTTCTTAGAGCACTGGGCCCCTGATCATAGCCAAACTGCCCAGGTGTTCAGCTCCGCCCAGATAATCAGCGTGTGGTCCGCCCCTGGTGTTTAGCTCTGCTCAGATGCTCAGCGCAACCGCCCTGAGTATGGCTCCCTGGGCCCCCTGTGCTCAGCACAGGATTCTCCTGTGAAACCGCCCTGAGACATTTTTTTCCTGGCAGTCCCCAGATCCCAAGGACCCTGGAGTGCCCCCCCCAGACAGAGACGTTCCCCACTCACTCGCTATCCCAGTGAGCACTTTGGTAGCTCACTCTGGTTTGGTGGGGGAGGTGGGGGGGGAAGGGCGGCTCAGTTCAAGTTTCTGTGCATGCTTTTCCTCCTTCTTATTATAGTGTGGAAATGTTCAAACCCCATGTACCTTCGCCTCTGTGGGTTATTGGGGAGTACTGGGGAGTCCTTCTGTTCCTCCAAATGTGATTTTTATGCTCCTTTGATGTAGTCTATTTCGTTCAATGCCCGGGAGAGGAAGCGTGTGGCATCTAGATTGCAGCCATGATTACTCGGAAGTCTGTATTTTACTCTTTAATCACACCATCATACCGCAATAGTTAACAGTCTACTAAAGGAATTGAAGAGCAAGGATAATAATAATAATAATTTGTATTTAAATAGTACTTTAATACTTTAAAGGGTGCTTTATATATGTTATTTTATTTGATCCCCATTTTACAGATGAGATAATTGAGGCAGACAGTGGCTAATTGATGTACCTAATCTGAGGGAAGATTTGACTTCAAGTCTTCTTGATTCCAAGACCAGAATTCTATCCATTGTATCACCTAGTAGCCTCTTAACTTTTTACTCCTTTAATATGCAGGTTTATAGAAAAATGTAGAATGGGCACTATTCTAAGTTTGGGGGATATGAAGAAAAGCCAAATCAAAAACAAAGTATACTAGTCCACACTCTCAAGGAACTCATACTCAAAGTTAAAGAATGTCATTGAACTGTTAAACTTTGAGATAGCTCCTGCTGGAGTCATTTTGATCTATAGTAGCAGTACTTATAAGAAAAGCAAGTGTTAAATCCATATGAGTAGAGATTGTTTCATTATGTGTAATTACATCTTCTTCGTTTAGCACAGTGAGTGGCACACAGTGGACACAGAATAAATAGTGTCCATTGATTGATTATGGAAAGTACAATCTATCTAAGCAAGTAACATTGTTACTGTATGCCATTTAGATATTCTAGTAACAAGATCTATTGTCTATTTTGCCTATTGTAAGAATATAATTATTACAATGACTATTTTTTCCCATTGGAGCACAATTCTCTAGCCCTAGAGAAACAGGAATTTTAGAGGTAAGGCATAGAGGATACAGGCAACTTGGAAAACCTATGCTTGGGGAACAACTGATGGCAAATAGCCTCTGCAAGTTATGTGTATACATATTCACAAAACCAATTAATTATCTCTATGCACATCTATTTATGTGAGCCCAGCTGAAAGTAAACAGGGCCATCGACAGATTAAAAGTATGAATTCAAAGAAGTTCACACTGTTTCATCCTTTGTCCTACATATAATATCTTATTCCTTTACTTTAGGTACTCAGTCCTTTTGTATTCTAATCTCCATTTTCTACCCCATTAAAAAAGGCAAAAAGGACCTGATATCAGTTATTTATATTTACTGATTAACTAACAATATTTTAGTATGAATAAATTTTAATCAATCTATTGCCTTTCCCAGGAATTTCTAGCCCAAGACCTTTATCCATAGTTTTTAAAAGTCTTTGTTCTTCATTAAATAAATTTCAGTTACCAGATACAAATATATTCAAAATATAAGATAAGTCAATATAAAAAGGAGAACTTTTTTTAGTAGTAAAGTATTTTGTTGTGTACCTCAGGTTGGGTGGGGGTGACATGGAACAGTGTAGAAAGAACACTGGTTTAGATTCATTGAAATTGGTTCAAATTCTGTCTCTGACATTTATTATTTATGTGACCTTGGGAAAACCATTTATACTCCTCTTACACTCCAGTTCCTTTAACTATAAAAAAGACTAGATCAGTAGTGTCAAATTGAAATAGAAATGGGAACCACTAAACTCTTCACATGCTAAGAGCATATTGACTTTGGAAAACACATATTAACATTATCCATGTTCTATTGTATTAATATTTATTTTGTTATAAAGATCACAACTATATTTTCATTCCATTTCTGAGTCATTGTAAAATGTGAAATATTTCATTGGAAAAACAACTGACCTAGAAAATAGATCCAAAAGAAATGATTTAAGAATGATTAGACTACCTGAAGGCCATGATAAAAAAAAACAACAACAAGCCTAATAATAATATTTCAAGAAATTATCAAGAAAAACTGACCTTAGATTCTAGAAATAGAAGGTAAAGTAGAAATGGAAAGACTACTGCTCATCTATGGAAAGAGATACCAAAAGGAAAACTATAAGGTATATTAAAAACAAATTCCAAAGTTCACAGGCCAAGAAGAAAGTATTCATATTAGCCAGAAACAATTCAAGTATCATGGAGCCACAGTCAAGGATCACACATGATGTATCATCTTCCATACTAAAGAAGTGGAGGGCTCAGAATATGATATTTAAAAAGGCAAAGGAGATAGAATTATAATAGGAGCAGAAGAAACTTTTGACAAAATATACTGCTCATTTAAAAAGAAAACACTAGAAAGGACTGGAATAAATGGAGCTTTCCTTAAAATAAGTAATATCTTTTTGAAACTACCAGCAAGAATTATCTGTAATGGAGATGAACCAGAAGCCTTCCTATTAAGATCATGGATGAAGCAAAGTAGCCCATTATCACCACTATATTCAATATTACATTAGAAATACCAGCTATAGCAATAAGGGAAGAAAAATCAAAGGAATTAGAATAGACAATGAGGAAATGAAACTATCATTTTTTGCCGATGCTATAATGATATTCAATTTTAAAAATTTGATGAAAAAATTAATGACTTTAGCAACATTGCCAGAATAGAAAAGAAACACACAAAATAATTAGCATTTTTATATACTAACAACAAAGCCCAACAAAACGAGATAGAAAAAGAAATTACATTTAAAATTACTGAAGACAATATAAAATATCTGGGAGTCTACCTTCTTTTTTAAATTTAATTTAATTTTTTAATTAATTTCTTTAGTCAATTTAGAACATTATTCCTCGGTTACAATAATCACATTATTTCCCTCCCTCTCCTCCACCCACCCTTCCTGCAGCCAAAGCACAATTTCATTGGGTATTTCTTGTGTCCTTGATCAGAACCTATTTCCATGTTATTGGTGTTTGCATTAGGATGTTCATTTAGAGTCTACTTCCCCAGCCATATCCCCTGGACCCATGTATTCATGCAGGTGTTTTTCATTTGTGTTTCTACTCCCATAGTATTTCCTCTGAATGTGGATAATGGTTTTTCTCATAGATTTCTCCTCGTTGTTCAGGATCACTGCATTGCCAATAATGGAGAAGTCCATTACATTGCATTGTAGCACAGAGTATCAGTCTCTGTGTACAATGAATGTTCTCCTGGTTCTGCTCCTCTCACTGCATCAGTTCCTGGAGGTTGTTCCAATTGGGAGTCTACCTTCTAAGACAAACCCATAATCTATATAAACACAATAACAAAACACTTTTCATATAATGAAGTCATATCTAAACATTTGGAAAAATATTAATTGCTCATTAATAGAAAATTGAATCAATTTTAAAAAGTAGTAAAGGAAGGTACTCTGATAGTACCAGATCTCCACCTATATTAGGAAGCAGAAATGATTTAAAAAAAAATATTGGTACTAGCTAAGAAATACAATGATAGATTGGTGGAATATTTGGTACAAAATAAAAAGTAGAAAATCATCATGGTAATCTAGTGTTTGATAAAATCAAAGAGCCAAACTTTTGGCATAAGAACTATTTTTCAAAAATTTCTGAGAAAATTGGAAAGTATTTTGGTAGAAACTAAATACAGACCAACATTTCATAGCATGCATCAAGATAAAACCAATATGGATGCATTATTTAGACATAAAAGTGAAATTTTAAGCAAATTAGGGGAGCATGGAAATTTTTTCCTGTTAGATCTATGGATAAGGAAAAAATTTATAACCAAACAAGAGACACAGATATTGCAAGTTGTAAAAGGGATCATTTTAATTACATTAAATTAAGAGTTTGCACAAACAAAACCAATGTACTCAAGATAAGGAGAAAAGTATGAAACTGGATGGGGGGGTGGGAATTTTTTTACATCAGGTTTCTTTAATAAAGTCTTCATTTCTCAAATGTGAGTCAAATTTGTAAGAATGCAAGTCATTCCTTGGTTTATAAATGGCCAAAAGATATGAACAGGAAGTTTTCAGACAAAGAAATCAAAGCTATCAATAATCACATAAAAATGCTCTAAATCACTATTGATTAAAGAAACACTGTAACTCTGAAGTACCACCTCTTATATATATCGATTGGCTAATGTGACAGAAAAGGAAAATGATAAATATTGGAGGGGATATGGAAAAATTATAGCACTGATGGATTGCTGATAGAGTTATGAAATGATCCAACCATTCTAGAGAGAAATTTTGAATGATATCCGAAGGGTTTTAAAACTGTACAGGCCCTTTTCCCCAGTAAAACTACTACAAAGTATATTTTCCAAAAGAGATCAAGGGAAAATGAAAAGGACTTGTGCCTAGAAAAAGATTTAGAGCTGTTCTTTTTGTTGTATCAAAGAATTGGAAACTGATGTGATTCCCATCAGTTGGGGAATGACTGAACAAATTATGATATATGGTTGTGATGAAATACTATTTGTTATGTTATAAGAAATGACAAATGGGATGCTTTCAGAAAAAAACTTAGAAAGACATTAACTGATTCAAAGTGAAATGAACAGAACTAAGAGCAGTGTATACAATAAGAGCAATTTTATATAGTGATAAACTAACAACTATGCTTTTCTGAGCAATATAATGATCCAGGACAATTCCTAAGGACTTATGATGAAAAATATAATTCACCTCCAGAGAAAGAACTGGTAGAATCTGAATTCTAGATTGAACCACATATTTTTTTTGTTTTCTTTATTTTTTTAGGTTTTTTATAGTGAGTATTTTATTTTGCAATATAGCTAATTTGGAAATGTTTTGCATGACTTCACATATATTATCTACATGTTTGCTTTTTCTGCATTTCTAAATCTACATTGCTTGATTTGTCAAGGAGGAATAAGGGCAGGGAGGCAGGGAGAGAATTTGGAAATCAAACTTGAAAAAAATGAATGTTAAAAAATATTTACATGTAATTGAGAAAAATAAGAGAAAAAAAGAAAAATATGGAAACAATAGGTAGAATTTCAAGGTAGGAAAAAGTCTCAGATATTCTTTCAGAAGTAAGGAGAAGGAATAGAAAAAAGAGAAAAATATGAACTTCTTGTGAGTAAGAATAATTTTTTGCCTTATTAATTGCATTTTAATGAATTGAATATAGAAGGGTTGCTGTGCTTTGCTAAGGTCTGGCATGTATCCGAAATTGAAATGGCTTTAGATACTCAGGCAGAGAGAGCAGGCATATAGAAGCTGTGCATCTCAGCTGGGCTGTATTAGCAAGCACCCTTTCTTTACTGTACCTATTGGAAATGAGACCCCTGCAACCATACATGGACAGATACTATGAGCAGTGACCAACTTCCTCGCTGATTATTGATCCCATGATCCCGGCACTAGAGTGGGCTGTGATTTCCAATGCAGATGTCCTGAGGTTCATACTGCTTCAGGCAGAATTTTCCATTTTTCTTAAACTTTCTTGATCAAGCTGACACCATGCCTGCCATTATCTAACATTCTTCCTTCTATCTTCCCCTCTTGGGATTTTTGTGTGTCTTGCATGGGTTCATTGGCTCTGTCACATGGTGGTCCTATCTGTGGAATATTTCATTGTGGAGACCCACTCCTGTCAGTGTGTGCATTAACATGGAAAATCAGTAAAACAGGTCACCTGAACCACAAATAGGGCATAAATCTCATCCTGCAGGATGTCTACAGGCAGCATCTAAAAGCAAGGCGGCCCCAGGTCTTTAGACTCCTAATCTTCAAACTGGCCTTTGTACTGCAGCTCTAGATATGAATGTGTTGACAGGAGAGAGAACAAGAGAGCCAAGTGAGACATTGTTGTACGAAACCACTGCAGCACTGGGAAGTCTGTTTACTTCAATGCCTTTCCCTGGTGGGTCTATGTTTAAACTCTCCTGGGCAGTAATCTTGTGCCTATGCTGTAAGTTGTTTGAGGACTTATTCACAGTACTCCAAAAGGATACCTAATGATTACTCTATGCCTCAAGTTTAGAGATATTTGCACTTTTTTATGTTTTTCTAATCTTAGGCAGGTCAAAGAATACTGGCAACTACCCATCCTTGCCTTAGCAAGTAATAATTTTTTAAACATATTTTTTATTTTTTCCAGATAACATATCAATACAATTCTTAATATTCATTTTATGACATTCTACAATCCATCTTCTCTCCCTCTTTAGCACTTCTCTCTCTCCCAAGGAAGGTAAAAAGATATAAATTGAACATATAGCATCATATAATATACATTTACATATGTTTCCATGTTTGTCAAGACACACATTGATTACACTAGAGAAAAATTCATGGAGGAAATAAAGTGAAGAATGGTAGGTTTCAATCTGTACTGGAGTCTCTTTTTTTCTTCTCTGATGGTTGGATTTTTTTTTAACATTAGTCCATTGGAATTGTCTTGGATCTTTGTCTTATTGATAATAGTTGAGTCTTTCCCTGTGGATCATCATACATTATTGTTGTTCTTATGTACGTCATTCTCCTGGTTCTGCTTGCTTCACTTTGCATTGCATCACTTCATATGAGTTTTTCAGGTTTTTTGAGACCATCTTGTTTGTCATTTTGACATGGGCACTGTACCCCCAGAAACCCAGGTGAACTATTATCAAGGAAACTCCCTTGCCTTTGCATCCTCATGACTCTTAACCTAGAAACACCCAATGACCCCACCCAGGGTCCTGAGATGTTTACCCTCTTTTGTCCTCTAGATTTAAGGTGGACAAAGAAATGAATCTTTATGCCTCCAGGCAGACCCCAGTCAGATGACCACCCCACCCCACCAAATGCCTGAGGGACTAACACTCTCCAAACATAGCATCTAAAGAGTATATAAACCCCAGAACTGATGTTGTCTGGGGGACAGCCTTTCCACCCATGCTGTCCCCATGGAGGAACAGTCTTTCCTTTTTCATGCTGTCCTCCCAAGGAACTGCTCCCCCTCTTGCTGTTCCACCTTGCTATCTCCTGGCCACTCTCAACATTACTTTATAAAGTAATAAATTTCTCTTTTTGTTTTTAAGCTAAGTTTTGAAGTCTTGCATTCTTGTAAAAGGTATCCTTCCCAAGCCCCAAGGGTATCCTTCTCGCCCATTACATTTTGGTGCCCAGAAGAAAGAGGGAAACCTCAGGGGTATACATAGACTCCCATAACAATTTATTATGGTACAAAGATATTCTATTACAATCATATACCACAAATTCCCCAATTGGCTCTTTGCTACTGTCAGCTGGGTTTTTGGGGAACCCCAAGTTTGCCCCAGTCCCCTGAGAACTTGCCCTCAGGGAAGTCCTAGACTCACCCATTTCAGAAGGAACAGTAGACCTTAAAGTACTTAATGGATCCCACTTTGGGTAGAACTAGTAGACAGTCAAATGTTAAGTACCCTTTTTGTCTTAGTAGTTTTTCCCATTATATCAAAGTCCTCTCCCAGGTAGCCCAGGCCTTGGCTGGACCATTTCCTTTTGTAGCCATAGCCAAGCCAATCAATCATACTTCCCTGTCCTTAGTTCCCCAAAAGGCATATAAGTCCCCAAGTCCCATTATTCTTGGGAGAATCATCACACAGTGATTCTCACTGAGATATTGTTTCCAGAGTCCCACTATCTCTTTCCTGATTAAAGATTTGGTTTTGCTAACTACTTAAGTAGCTCTTTGTTTTTCTAGGTTTATACCTTGACAAAAAGAGCAGCCATAAATATTTTTTGTATGAAAAGGTTCTTTCCCCCTATCTTTAATTTCTTTAGGATACAGACTGGGTCAAAAGGTATGCACGATTTTATGCCTTATTGGGCATGGTTCCACATTTCTCTACAGAGTGGTTCAATTCAGTTCAAAGCTCCAACAACACTGTATTGATGTCCCAATTTTTCCACATTCTTTCCAACATTTATCATTTCCCCTTTTTAGCATACTATTTTTTTAGTACCTATATCAACTTCCTACATACCTTGCTCAGTCTGCCTTGTAGAATCCCTCACCAATCAGATGCCATTTTCCAAAACAGAACTTTCCTAATCTTTTCAGTTTTTAGATCTCTTCCCTCTTATGAAACTTTTTTTGGTGTGAATTTTGTATACCTCCAATATTAAAATGTAAGACCTCTGAGGGCAAGGACTATTTTATTTTTGTCTTTGTATATTTATAACTTAACATAGCATCTAGAACAAGTAAACATCAATAAATGTCTTTAGCTGAGTGGATTCTCCTTTATTGGAGTTCTTCAAGGAAAGTCTGGTTAAACATGTATTGGGTATAGTATAATTTATTTTTTTTTCACATATATGTTTAACTCAAAGATCTCTAAGGTTCCTTCTATTTCTGAAACTCTAGGATTCTCTAATCAATCTAATTTTCCCACTTTACTCTGCAAAGATGAAGAATAGTGGGGAATGTTTCTTGGGAACTGACATTAGGCTTTCTTTCTTCTGTGCACCCTAAGAAAAAATATGGAGAAAGGCACCTGATGCTCTCAGATTCCAAGCAATTTAATCCCTATCATAATATAAAACTGTAAAAGTGAAAGATAAGACATAGAAAATCCTAGTGCTACATGAAGAATCGAAGTAAGACATATGCTAATAACAATAATCTGACTGTGTGGACTGCAAATGTTTAAGAAAGACTTGGAAGAAGTGTTTCATACTTGAAACAAACTGACCTCCTAGAATGTAGAATGTAATATTGGTAAGTAAAAAGACAGTACCTCCTAAGGCAATGTACCCAGATAAGGCCATAGAATTTACTCACATAAACCCAGAACAGGGTATAAGATGGAATCAGAGTAATGATGAACTAAAAATCATAGATAGCCCTATACCAATGGTATTTTGTGGCTTTGTATATCTGGAGTTGAGAAAAGAGTCTTAATAATGGTGATTTATTTATCACCATTTACTTAATTCAACTACATTTTTAAACGGGGAGACAGTGAGGTTTTATACCATTCAAAATACGGAAACAAAGCAAATGACTGATACTGGAAGAAATTCATAATCAAGGTCAGAACTAGGCAAGGTGGGTAGACTGAAAAATTGTTTTGCCTCTTTATTTTACCTTTTGTTCCACCTCAAAATCATTTGCATGTCAACTCAGAGAGGATCTCAGTACCATTTAAGCCTAAACTCCTAGTTATATAGTTTGTATATTGTTGTTTGCTCATTGCCTCCTTCATTAGACTGTTAGCTCCTTGAAAACAAGAAATGTTTTTTGGCTTTTTAAAAAAATATATACCTACTGCTTAGCACTGTGGTTGGCTTAGAGAATTCTTGGCACTTAAAATTTTTAACAAAAGGTTTTGATTTCTACCCAGACAGAAAGATTAAAAAAGAAAAGATATAATCTTAGACCGAGGAGCATCTGCTTGGCTTTTGTTAACTGGATATGGTGGCTATAACAAAAGAGATTGCATAGACCACCTTTATGAGGAGCAGGTTGTTGTCACTATTCCCTAGCAGACTGAAGTTGCGTTGGTCTGCTTGGTTCTGAATAGAAGAGCAAGAAAGCTAGTATTAAAGAACAAGGCTGAGCTGAGAATCACAGCCACCAGTGATGTGGCACCACACTAGAAGGAAAGCAGGCCAAGCAAGAATAGCAAAATGACATGATCACATGCCATATTATTCTGAAACAGGCAGGTGTCACTCCTCAATCAATATGCACTGGTCACGCATACTACAAGGGTACACATGTGTGCTCTCATATGTGATCCCAGAATCTATGGGGTTTATTTTTGAGTAAAAATGTATCCTAAGTTTATAAGGGAAGTGGTTTACTATAGTTTTTCTTAGTACACCATTTCATTAAAGGTTTTTCCTTTAAATGACTTTGCTGGGCTGCCCAAAGGAAAAAGTAAACATTCACTGGAGCTTATGAGTTAAGATTTTTGAGTATGTGTATCTCCACAGATACCTTAAATCTAGGATAACAATTCTGGATGACTCATCTGGGAGAGTAAGGTATTGTAGGTGCTATACAAAAACTCAGCTCCCACAAAGAAAAAGATAAGAATATTACTGATTATAGTAAGATGAAAAAGAAGTTTCTTCAGTAAAGATTTAGGGTTTTTTTTTTCTACATAGAGAAAAGTATTAGCCATTACAGTTTAAAATTACCAAAAGCAGATGGAAATGTCGAGAACAATATCCATTAAAGAAAATGCTATAAATAAAGGTACTAAAATTAGAGCACGATAAGATATATACTAACTCCATATGTCAGAATACTTCCCATTACCTAAGAGCAGAATCTTTTATCAGAAGAACAGGAAGATGTTTGCAATTTTTAAAATGTTGGCAAACTTTCTCAAAGCCTTATGCTTTCTCATCATTAATATGGGAAAGGAAGAAGACCAAATGACATGAAGAATGCATGTATCATGAGCAGGAACCAAGTAACTTTTCCCACATTTTACTGAGGACATGTTTATCATTAACATTTGACTAGAAATATTCAGCAAAGTGAAAGTACTGTGGGGAATTTCTTGAATGGAAAAAATAATAACATATTTATGTAGCACTTTTTGTCACAGCAACGCCATCAGGCAACTATAATTATTTCCCCCAATTCTTTATTGCAAACAAAACTAAGGCACAGAAAGAATGAATGGTTTTCCCTTCATTATACAACTTTGTTATTCAATCATTTCATTCATATCTGATTCTTTATGACCCCATTTCACATTTTCTTGGCAGATACTGGACTGATTTGCCATTTCCTTCTCCAGGTCATTTCACAGATGAGGAACTAATGTGCTTAAGTGACTTGTGCAGTCACACCATTAGTAATTGTCTGAGGCTAGATTTGAACTCAGTAAGATGAGTCTTTTTGAGTCCAGTCTCAGGGATCTATCCACTGAGCCACCTGGTTGCCTCACATACACATAGTAATTGTCAGAGATGTAATTTAATCCAGGTCTCTGTTAATTCCAATGTTCTATAATGTCCTTCTGCTTTTTAGTAACAGATAGGACACTACAAGACTCACTCAGAAGGTTAAAACTTTCTTCTACACATGAGAGTATTTCAGCCCCATGAAGGTGTCCTTCTGTCAAGTTATGAAAACAATGAAGAAAGCCAATGGTCAAAATAAGAATCAGTCATAAGAAAACATAATTTTGAGCTGTGATGTCTATTTGGCAGGTTCTGGGTACTACAGCCACAGGCTCCTAAAGCATTACCTTTTCAAGAGTGATCTTCACATGGTGACAAATATGAGAGGCAGGTAGAGAAGAATAGAAAGAGCTCTGAACCAGCCAAGAGACATGAATTTGAGTCTTGGCTCTGCTGTTAGACCTTGAGGAAGTCATGCTTGACTCTGATTTTTTTCATTTGTAAAAGGAGACATATCATTATGTGGCAGAAAGAATGCTAGATTTGGAGAATCCACGTTTAAATCCTAGCTCTGTCAGCTTTGATCTATGATCTTGGGTAAGTCACCTTTCCTAGGACACAGTTTCTTCATTTGAAAAATTAGGGGATTGGATTAAAGGACCTAAGAGTGCCCATTCTACCCCTAAATCTAGAATCCTATGATAATAACATTTACACACCATCTGACCCACAGCATTGCTGAAGGGAAATTGCTTAGTAAACTGTAAAATGCTTTATAAGTATGAATAATTACCTGGAAGAAAAGTGAAAATATAATCAATCATCCAGATAGATCTAAATATCCAGATGTGTTGCCTCTTATAGACAAAACACAGCTTTGGATGGAATTGCAGCCCTGAATACTTTAGAATGCAAGGCACTGTTCAGAAACTTCACTCACTGAAAATCTAAAAGGAGGAATCTAGGAAATTAATGGGATGGTGGGGGAGAGATTTTTTGAATTCTAAACATTTTCTTTAAACATGACTAAGAATAAACCTAAACCTTTCCTGAAGATTGAATGTGCTTGGGAACTCAGAGTTAAGTAGTAGTTGCCTCTTGACTTCCTGACTTCAACTTCAACTTCAACTGGGGTCTGAGATATTAAAATATTTGCCACAAGAAATGTTCTCATTGTTTCCTCCATCTGGCTGCAGTCAGAAAGCACCACAGACATGAGAGGAAATCTGAGCTCATGACATTTCACATGAACTGTTTCATGCAGTTGGAATAGGAATGTGTTATTTCAAGGATATTATTGGGGTGGGGGGATTTCGGCAAGGGGTGCCCTCACATAATAATGGACTTTGAACTTAGAAGGGACCTCAGATGCCTTCTTATCCAACTTATACCTGTACCAAACCATCTCTATACCTTATGGATCTATCATCTTTGTACCGACTGACTCAGGTAGACTTGACTCTCTAGCCTTTTTCCATTTCTTATCTTCTTTGTCTCCTACATTTTTTCTGCAATTGATCACATAGTTGAACCAAACTGATTATTTGCCCTTCTACCTACATCTTTTAACCCACCCCTCCTAACTTCTTCAAAAAACTGACCTCACTCTCATTCCTACTCTCTCTTACCTGCCATCTCTCTCTACTTACCAGTTCTCTCTGCTTCCTACAGACATGTTCATATCTTCACCATCATTTACAAATCCCCATCTGATCCTAGCATGCTTACTAGCTATCATGCTATAGTGCTCTTCCCCTTTATGACTGAACTTTTTGAGAAAATCATCTGCATTTGATAACTCCTCTTCCTCTCCTTTTAATCACATCTAAACCCTTTGTTGAATTGTATGAATCATGTCTGTCTCTTCATGACCCCATTTTGGAATATTCTTGGCAAATATACTGGAATGGCTTTCCATTTTCTTCTCCAGCTCATTTTACAGATGCTGTACTGAGGCAAGCAGGGTTGGTTAAGTGAATTACCCAAAGTCCCTAGGCTTTGAACTTTAGTCTTCCCAATTACAGTTTAAGGCTCTATCCATTGCATTACATAGCTACCCCAAGTTCTTTTTCTATCTGGCTTCAGTCTCATCATTAACCTGACACTGTCTTCTCCAAAGTTACTAATGATCTCTTATTTGCTCATCTAATGGCCTCTCCTTGATACTCATTCTTCTTGTCATTTCAATAGTATTTGACAAATGTCTATGACCTTTTCTTCCCAAGAACTCTCTCCTCTCTAGGTTGTCATAGCATTGTTCTCTCCTGGTTCTCTTTCTGTTTGATCAATCTTTTGTAACATACTTTTCTAGTTTTTTTTTTCATGTATATCATATCCCTAATTATGAGTGCCCACTCAAAGCTCCATCCTGAGTTGGCTTCCTTTTCATTCTTGATGATCTCATCAATTCTTATGAATCCAATTATCATCTCTATGCAGATGGTTCTTAGATCTCTATGTCTAATCTAGTTTTCCCCTTAGCTACAGATATGTATCTCTAATTACCCTTTAGGCAGTTAGAATCAGATGCCTATTAGGCATCTCAAACTCAACATACTCAAAAGAGAACTGTTTCCTAAAAAGTCTTTCTTCACCCATTTTGAATGTTCTCTTTACTGCCAAGAATACTAACATCAAATCAGTAACCCACGGTGGCACTCTACATATCAAACCTAGTGACAAATAGCATCATCTGTATTTTCACACTATCATTCACATATTTCCTTCTCTCCACTCATACTTCCACAATGCTGTCAAGTTCTCATTATCTAGACTATATTGCAATAGCCTTTTGGTTGATCTACCTGCCACAAGTATCTCTCCACTCCAGGTTACCCTTTGTTCAGCTGCTAAAGTGGTTTACCTGAATCATAGGTCTGATTATATCACTCACTGCCCTCCTCAATAAACTCTAGTGCTGTGTTGGTGAACCTATAGCATGTGTGCCTGAGGCACTGCTCTCTAACCCCTTTCCAAATGGACTTGAAGACATTTCTCACATCACCAGACACTCTGTCCAGTAGCCCAATGGGAGCATTTCCTCCCTCCCTTGTCTGGGATAAGGTGAGGGGTGGGGGGCTCACATATGATGTCATGGTGGCAGTTTGGGTACTTGGTCTCTAAGATCCCTGAAAGGTTTGCCATCACTGCTTTAGTAGCTCTTTATCATCTCTAGGATCAAATCCTCTTTCAGGCATTCAAAATTCATCATAATCTACCCTGCACACACACACGCACACACACACACACACACACACATTTGCTTCCTTACTCATGTATTCTGTCTTCCTTCATGTTTCTTGTTGAGATATTCCATCTCCTGATTCTGTGTATATTCACTGGCTGTTCCCTATGCCTGGGATGCTCTTCTTCCTCACTGCTTTCTCCTGGCTTTCCGAGCACCTTCAAGTGAAAGTTAAAATCCCTCATTCTATAAGAAGTTTTTTCTAGACACCCTTAATTCTAGTGCCTTCCCTCTACTTCCCTCCACTTTATCATGCATAATTTTTATTTGTATATAATCTTTTAAGTTGTCTCCTTTATTAGACTGTGAGCTCTTTTAGAGTAGGGACTGCCTTTCACCTTCCTTTATATACCTAGTGCTAACTCAGAATCTGAAATAAAACAGGTCTTTAATAAATGTTTATTGACTGCCTAACGTCACATACTTTACAATCCACCTACACATACATACTTGTAATTCCTCAAACATGACTCTTTATCTCCATACCTTACCATTATGTCCCCTAATTCAGAATGCTCAATTCCCCTCATGGCTACTTCTCAGAGTACCTGTTCCAGTCTTCTGACAGACATCCCCAGTAACTTCTAATACCTCTCCTTTCATATAACCTTATTTTTATTCTGCTCATTTAGTATGTGCATCTAGTTATTTATATATTGTCCCCACCTACTTCTACCCCCATTACAATGTGTGCATGGGGGTGGGGGAGGAAATGTTTTGCCTTTCTTTGAATCCCCAATAGTAGTAGATTATCTGGTACATTGTAAGCAGTTTTTAATTACTTTTTGAATGACCAATTTATTATTCTCTAAGCATGACCCATAATTCCTGACTCCATGTGGTTAACCTATTTTCTTTATCTTAAATGACCTTTCCATACATCTCTGCCTCTCAAAAATCTTCCATGTCTTTCAAGGATTAGCTCAAATACCTTTTCAGTGTTGGAGACCCATATTCAAATCCCAGCTACTACAAGTCCCAGGACTGTGGGGATGTCACCTGCCCTATCTGAGCCTCTGATTCCCCATCTCTGGAATGGGGGGATTAATATTTACACTGTATACCTCATGGGATTATTGTGTGAGAAAAATATTTTATAAAGCTTAAAGTGGTACAGAATATGTTATTATCATTGATATCTTCCTCAGCCTTGTCATTTTTCAGGCCTATCTCCTATATTAATTAAACTTCCTGGAATATTGATGCAAAATTCATAGCTCTATTGACAATCTCACTGTCTAAATTACTACATGATATAAGTGACTGCAGTTTAGCTACCAGACTAATTAAATGACATTCAACAAATGCTAAGAGGTAGTCATAATATAATGGAAAGGAAGACAGATAAAGGGATACAGATGTTAGGTATCTGTCTTTCCATTTTGGTTGGTTCTATTAGAGTAAGGAAGTCCTGGTTTCATGCCCCAACTCTGACATATACTGGCTGTTTGATCATAGTCTAATTATCTAATATCTCATCACCCTCCAGGCAACTCTAAGACTATACATTTCAGAATAGGTGCCAATCTACATGGATAGAATCTTCCCACTAGGAGTCATCTATACCAATTAAATCCTAGATATAAATTAAATTTTTTTTGAAGTGTCAGTTATCCTCCCTTTTAAAGACATGCAACAAGAGACCCCAGGGAGAAAAAGAAAATTAGCATCTCAGAAACTATGATATCAGAATTGTTTTAAAGCATGTGTATTATCATTATTTAGTAAGCACTCTTAGGCCCATGGGACAATACTCTACACAAGAGGAATGGAATCCAGATGATAGAAAATGACAGTGTGAGAAACCTCCCAATTAATTCAGAAAAAATACACATGAATACAAATCAATGAAATGTTGGTAATCTAATCATTCTAAAACTTTAAAATATTTATAATTATATTATTTTAGGCACATTATACAATGGAAAACTTTGTACAGATGGCAACCTGAATAATCAGAGGGGTCTATAGTCCTATTCTTCCAGGCTTGAAAACCTTAATACTTAGTACCTTTAATTGCTTCCACCCTTAATTCTTATTAGTTCTATTTAGAATGTTTGCTAAAACTCTCCTACAAACTTGATCAGGCACATTTAAAATTTCAACTTGCTCATTCTGAATAGGCCTTAATGGTTAATCCTCAGAGAATTCCCTTTGCTACTTCCCCATGTTCTCTAACCCCATTGCCCCACCAGTGAGTGATGTGGCAGCTGTCACCACAGACCCTTTGTCTAAAAATCTTATGTAAACTTGAACCCTTAACTTTAGGCCTTCAAGGAAAATATATCCCACTTCACATTTGGGTTCACCAATTTTCATAGTGCATGATGGTACAATGAGTGTGAGGGAGACTAAACGGGACTCTTCTAACTGAATCACTGTCTTACTCTATACCTTCCTATCCCATGCTTGGCTGTACATATTGATAAACCATTTTTAACCCTCTTAGTGCTGCTTTGTATTATTCATCTGAATTCCACTCCAAATATGCAGAACACAATCCCTTTGCAACTCAGTTTATGATTATATGAATTCTTGTAGTTAAAAATTCATTAACTGGTAGCCAATATTTTAATGATGAAATTTCATTAGGTTGGTCCTCTGATGACAATCCTTTGCCATGCCCATGCTTCTTGAAGCCTTTTCAGTTTGGTAGGATCTGACAGAGACCTCTTGGCTATCATAGCCTTTGGGAGTTCAGATTCAAAGCTATGACATGATTAGACCTCCAAGGAGGAATTTAGTGGAGGAGATACCAAACTCATCATCTCTCTCCATAAAGACAAAATGGATTCCTTTTTCCTTATTCATTATTTCTGCCAAAAATATGTACAGTACTTTTGGTTCTTCTTTCTTCAGTCTTAGTATTTCAGTTGTCATCAATTATGGCCATTTCTTCATATGAAATATTTCTAGTTATCCTATAAGTATTTCATTTTGTGAAAGAGAATTCTTTATTCTTTTGTCTAACTTGAGTTAACACTAACTTAAGTACCCCCACTTAGTACCTCACTAGTCTGAAGACAGGATTAACTCTCTTTCATCTAATTTTAAACTGAATCAACAAAATATTGAACACTTTACTTAGTACTAGGTGATAAGCTAGCAAGGTACTTAGAAAATTCACACCCGAAGATGGCGGCTTAGAGAAAGCTAAAGCTCAGATCTCCGGAAAACCCTTCCCGACCGATCTCAAAATATAAGCTCCTAAGGCTCCGAAATTCAAAACGATCAACAGCACAGACCCTGGGAACCCTCCTCCGGGACCTGGACCCGGTTCAAAAGGTACGGCTCCCCTCAAAAGCCAGAACCCGAGATCACTCGGACCTCAGGGGTAGGAGCGCAGAGTCCAAGGCTCCCGGAAGCCGTAGCCCCGCCCGGCTCAGAGAGCAGGGTCCTCGGAACAACAACCCTCAGGGCCTTCTACCTGAGTCCCGGTGAAAGTTACTGCCTGGGGCTTCCGCTGCAGAGAGCTGGTCGAAACAACAGCAACCCTCAGGGTGGGCAAGACAGCCTCACGGGCTGGATCCTGCTATCCAAGTCTCAGTGAAAGTCCTTGCCCTCGGAGCTTGGGGAAGCTGAAGCCCATCCCCCCACAGGCCAACAAAACAGCCTCACGGCCAGCGATTCTGAAGGCAACTTCCGGAAAGCGAGCGGGGGGGGGGGGGGGGGGGGGGGGGAGTGTGGCCTCGTGGTCCGACCCTTCCATTCCAGCTCCAGTGAGGCATATTCAGTTTAACCCAGGGAAAGCTCATAGAACCAACATCTGCCCAGGACTAAAGCCTCTGATCACCAGACAGAGATAAGAAAAGCTAATCCTCCACATTCAGAGATGACAAACTCCACAGAAGCACAGAAGCCCCAAAATACCAAGAAAAATAAGAAGAAAGGGGCGACTTTGGACACATTCTATGGAGCCAAAATACAAAATACAGAGCAGATAGAAGAAGATATACAAGAAAATTCTCCAAAATCTTCCAAAGGAAATAGAAACTCTCCACAAACCCATGAAGAATTTGAATCAGAAATGACCAAAAAGATGGAAGCCCTCTGGGAGGAAAAGTGGGAAATAATGCAAAAGAAATTCATGCATCTACAAAACCAGTGTGACCAAACTGTAAAAGAAAACCAGGCTTTAAAGCAAGAACTAATAAAGCAAAGCCAAAACACCAAGAAATTAGAAGAGAACATAAAATATCTCACCAACAAGGTGATAGATCTGGAAAATAGAGGGAGAAGAGAAAATTTAAGAATAATTGGACTCCCAGAAAAGCCAGAAATAAACACCAAACTGGACATGGTGATACAAGATATAATCAAAGAAAATTGCCCAGAGATTCTAGAACAAGGGGGCAATACAGCCACTGACAGAGCTCACAGAACACCTTCTACACTAAACCCCCAAAAGACAACTCCCAGGAATGTAATTGCCAAATTCCAAAGCTATCAAACAAAAGAAAAAATCCTACAGGAAGCCAGAAAAAGACAATTTAGATATAAAGGAATGCCAATCAGGGTCATACAAGACCTTGCAAGTTCTACTCTGAATGATCGTAAGGCATGGAACATGATCTTCAGAAAGGCAAGAAAGCTGGGTCTCCAACCAAGAATCAGCTACCCAGCAAAACTGACTATATACTTCCAAGGGAAAGTATGGGCATTCAACAAAATAGAAGACTTCCAACTTTTTGCAAAGAAAAGACCAGAGCTCTGTGGAAAGTTTGATACCGAAAATCAAAGAGCAAGGAATTCCTGAAAAGGTAAATATTAAGGAAAGGGGAAAAATGTTATCTTCTTCTTTTACTCAAACTCTCTTCTATAAGGACTACATTTATATCAATCTATGTATACTAACATGTGGGGAAAATGTAATGTATAAATAGAGGGTAAAGAAAGACCAAATAGAATAATGGTTCTCACACAAAGATTCACATGGGAAGGGGAGGGGAAGAAAACTCCTATAAGAAGGAGAGGAAGAGAGGGGGGGGGGTTACTTAAACCTCAATCTCAGGGAAATCAACTCTGAGAGGGAAAAACATCCAGATCCATTGGGATCTTGAATTCTATCTTACCCAACAAGGGTAAGGAGAAGGGAAAACCAAGGGGGGGAGGGGGAGAGGGAGAACAAAAAGGGAGGGAAAGAGAGGGGGGAGGGGGAGGGAAGAAAAAGGGAGGGACTAAAAAGGGAAACATCAAGGGAGGGGACAAGGGGCACTGATTCAAAGTAAATCACTGGACTAAAAGGTAGAGCCGAAGAAGAAAAGGTTAGAATTAGGGAAGGCAATCAAAATGCCAGGGAGTCCACAAATGACAATCATAACTTTGAACGTGAATGGGATGAACTCACCCATAAAACGTAGACGAATAGCAGAATGGATTAGAATCCAAAACCCTACCATATGTTGTCTTCAAGAAACACACATGAGGCGGGTTGACACCCACAAGGTCAGAATTAAAGGATGGAGTAAGACCTTCTGGGCCTCAACTGATAGAAAGAAGGCAGGAGTGGTAATCATGATATCTGATAAAGCCAATGCAAAAATAGACCTGATCAAAAGGGATAGGGAAGGTAATTATATTTTGTTAAAAGGGACTCTAGACAACGAGGAAATATCATTAATCAACATGTATGCACCAAATAATATAGCACCCAAATTTCTAATGGAGAAACTAGGAGAATTGAAGGAAGAAATAGACAATAAAACCATACTAGTGGGAGACTTAAACCAACCATTATCAAATTTAGATAAATCAAATCAAAAAATAAATAAGAAAGAGGTAAAAGAAGTGAATGAAATCTTAGAAAAATTAGAATTAATAGACATATGGAGAAAAATAAATAGGGATAAAAAGGAATACACCTTCTTCTCAGCACCACATGGCACATTCACAAAAATTGACCATACATTAGGTCACAGAAACATAGCACACAAATGCAAAAAAGCAGAAATAATGAATGCAGCCTTCTCAGATCACAAGGCAATAAAAATAATGATTAGTAATGGTACATGGAAAACCAAATCTAAAACCAATTGGAAATTAAACAATATGATACTCCAAAACCGTTTAGTTAAAGAAGAAATCATAGAAACAATTAATAATTTCATCAAGGAAAATGACAATGGCGAAACATCCTTTCAAACCTTTTGGGATGCAGCCAAAGCGGTAATCAGAGGCAAATTCATATCCCTGAAAGCTTATATTAACAAACAAGGGAGAGCAGAGATCAATCAATTGGAAATGCAATTGAAAAAACTCAAAAGCGATCAAATTAAAAACCCCCAGCAGAAAACCAAATTAGAAATCCTAAAAATTAAGGGAGAAATTAATAAAATCGAAAGTGATAGAACTATTGATTTAATAAATAAGACAAGAAGCTGGTACTTTGAAAAAACAAACAAAATAGACAAAGTACTGGTCAATCTAATTAAAAAAAGGAAGGAAGAAAAGCAAATTAACAGCATTAAAGATGAAAAGGGGGACAGCACCTCCAATGAGGAGGAAATTAAGGCAATCAGTAGAAATTACTTTGCCCAATTATATGGCAATAAATACACCAATTTAGGAGAAATGGATGAATATATACAAAAATACAAACTGCCTAGACTAACAGAAGAGGAAATAGAATTCTTAAATAATCCCACATCAGAAATTGAAATCCATCAAGCCATCAAAGAACTTCCTAAGAAAAAATCCCCAGGGCCTGATGGATTCACCTGTGAATTCTATCAAACATTCAGAGAACAGTTAATCCCAATACTATACAAACTATTTGACATAATAAGCAGAGGGAGTTCTACCAAACTCCTTTTACGACACAAACATGGTACTGATTCCAAAACCAGGCAGGTCAAAAACAGAGAAAGAAAACTATAGACCAATCTCCCTAATGAATATAGATGCAAAAATCTTAAATAGGATACTAGCAAAAAGACTCCAGCAAGTGATTAGAAGGGTCATCCACCATGATCAAGTAGGATTCATACCAGGGATGCAGGGCTGGTTCAACATTAGGAAAACCATCCACATAATTGACCACATCAACAAGCAAACTAGCAAGAACCACATGATTATCTCAATAGATGCAGAAAAAGCCTTTGATAAAATACAACACCCATTCCTATTAAAAACACTAGAAAGCATAGGAATAGGAGGGTCATTCCTAAAAATAATAAACAGTATATATCTAAAACCAACAGCTAATATTATCTGCAATGGGGATAAACTAGATGCATTCCCAATAAGATCAGGAGTGAAACAAGGATGCCCATTATCACCTCTACTATTTGACATTGTACTAGAAACACTAGCAGTAGCAATTAGAGAAGATAAAGGAATTGAAGGCATCAAAATAGGCAAGGAGGAGACCAAGTTATCACTCTTTGCGGATGACATGATGGTCTACTTAAAGAATCCTAGAGATTCAACCAAAAAGCTAATTGAAATAATCAACAACTTTAACAAAGTTGCAGGATACAAAATAAACCCACATAAATCATCAGCTTTTCTATATATCTCCAACACAGCTCAGCAGCAAGAACTAGAAAGAGAAATCCCATTCAAAATCACCTTAGACAAAATAAAATACCTAGGAATCTATCTCCCAAGACAAACACAGGAACTATATGAACACAACTACAAAACACTCGCCACACAACTAAAACTAGACCTGAACAAATGGAAAAACATTAACTGCTCATGGATAGGACGAGCCAATATAATAAAAATGACCATCCTACCCAAACTTATTTATCTATTTAGTGCCATACCCATTGAACTACCAAAATACTTCTTCACTGATTTAGAAAAAACCATAACAAAGTTCATTTGGAAGAACAAAAGATCAAGGATATCCAGGGAAATAATGAAAAAAAACACATATGATGGGGGCCTTGCAGTCCCTGACCTAAAACTATATTACAAAGCAGCAGTCATCAAAACAATTTGGTACTGGCTAAGAAACAGAAAGGAAGATCAGTGGAATAGACTGGGGGAAAGCGACCTCAGCAAGACAGTATACGATAAACCCAAAGATCCCAGCTTTTGGGACAAAAATCCACTATTCGATAAAAACTGCTGGGAAAATTGGAAGACAGTGTGGGAGAGTCTAGGAATAGATCAACACCTCACACCCTACACCAAGATAAATTCAAAATGGGTGAGTGAATTAAACATAAAGAAGGAAACCATAAGTAAATTGGGTAAACACAGAATAGTATGCATGTCAGACCTTTGGGAGGGGAAAGGCTTTAAAACCAAGCAAGATATAGAAAGAATCACAAAATGTAAAATAAATAATTTTGACTACATCAAACTAAAAAGCTTTTGTACAAACAAAACCAATATAACTAAAATCAGAAGGGAAACAACAAACTGGGAAAAAATCTTCATAGAAACCTCTGACAAAGGTTTAATTACTCATATTTATAATGAGCTAAATCAATTGTACAAAAAATCAAGCCATTCTCCAATTGATAAATGGGCAAGGGAAATGGATAGGCAGTTCTCAGATAAAGAAATCAAAACTATTAACAAGCACATGAAGAAGTGCTCTACATCTCTTGTAATCAGAGAGATGCAAATCAAAACAACTCTGAGGTATCACCTCACACCTAGCAGATTGGCTAACATTACAGCAAAGGAAAGTAATGAATGCTGGAGGGGATGTGGCAAAGTAGGGACATTAATTCATTGCTGGTGGAGTTGTGAACTGATCCAACCATTCTGGAGGGCAATTTGGAACTATGCCCAAAGGGCGACAAAAGAATATCTACCCTTTGACCCAGCCATAGCACTGCTGGGTCTGTACCCCAAAGAGATAATGGACACAAAGACTTGTACAAAAATATTCATAGCTGCGCTCTTTGTGGTGGCCCAAAACTGGAAAACGAGGGGATGCCCATCAATTGGGGAATGGCTGAACAAACTGTGGTATATGTTGGTGATGGAGTACTATTGTGCTAAAAGGAATAATAAAGTGGAGAAGTTCCATGGAGACTGGAACAACCTCCAGGAAGTGATGCAGAGCGAGAGGAGCAGAACCAGGAGAACATTGTACACAGAGACTAATACACTGTGGTATAATCGAACGTAATGGACTTCTCCATTAGTGGCGGTGTAATGTCCCTGAACAACTTGCAGGGATCCAGGAGAAAAAAACACCATTCATAAGCAAAGGATAAACTATGGGAGTGGAAACACCGAGAAAAAGCAACTGCCTGAATACAGAGGTTGAGGGGACATGACAGAGGATAGACTCTAAATGAACACTCTAATGCAAATACTATCAACAAAGCAATGGGTTCAAATCAAGAAAAAACATCTAATGCCCAGTGGACTTACGCGTCGGCTATGGGGGGTGGGAGGGAGGAAAAGAAAATGATCTATGTCTTTAACGAATAATGCTTGGAAATGATCAAATAAAATATATTTAAAAAATAAAAATAAAAAAAAAACAAAAAAAAAACAAAGAAAATTCACACCCTTAGAAATTCGATCAATCAGGAAATGATGAGCCTTTTTGATAAGAACTTTATCTTCAGAAGATGAGAAGTCTATCCCACAAACACTGCCCCCTGGGAAGTGCTAGACAATTTGGAAACTGTGATTGGCCCCTATGAAGAGAGGAAGGGACAAGAAGTCACTATAAAAGCAAGTCCCAGGGCAAAGTGTCTTTGAGAAGATAGTCTGAAGGGATTGTCTTCTGGAGATAGTCTTTTGGCTAGAGATAGTCTTTGAGGGAGCTTCACTGGAGACAGCAACTTGGATCATGGGCTTGGAGCTCAGCTTCAACTTGGACTCTGACTCCTGGACTGTTTCACTGGGTGAGTGAAAGGCTGATTCCTTTCCTAGTTTCTGAAGAGACTAGCTTCCATTTTTGGGGAGGCCATGTGGTTACTCACTACCAGCCTTCCTGGTTGAGAGCTATTTAATATCTGCCTGGATTAAGCAGACCCGGAGTAAAACATTTAGGTTGGTAGGATAGATAACTTCTCTAACCTCTTCACATTTCTTTACTTTATTGTTTCCTCTCCATTTTGTAAATATTTGTAAATAAATTTCAGACTTGAAATATGATAAATATTAGCAACCACATAATTTCATATAGTTATTATCCAACCATTAATTTTAACCCTTATAATTTATGGGATGTCTATTAAATGTCTTTCATTATGCTGGATAATGAGGTTACAAAGGCAAAAACAAAATTATCCTTGCTGTCAAGGAATTTAAATTCTATTGGGGGAACTAATGATTATGCACATCTATAGGCATATATAGGTATATAATACAAAGTTATTAAATACAAATTAGTGTAAATGAACAAAGCAGCTAAAACAAACTATTCTAGGAATTGGGGGTATCAGGAAAGGCTTCATGTAGATAATAGATTTTTAGCTGAGTTTTGAAAAAAGTAAAAGATTCTATAGAACAAAGGTAAGGAGAGAATACATTCCAGGCATGGAAGTTAACCAATGCCAAGACACAGAGACAGAAGGAAAGTATCAGTCTCTTAAATCCCTCCTGAGAGTTATATTTAGACAATATATAACATATTGATGACCATGGGGACATACTGATCATATGTAGGTATATACATGTCTTAAACTAATTTCAACATATTATACTATATGGATATGAGTCATGGAATACTATAATCTCTGGGCAAATTAAAATTGTGGGTCACAAAGAGCAATGGAAAATATATTTTGGGCATAAATAAATTACAGAATATTAAAAGTGAATTGTATGCAAAAATGAATGTGTTATACACATGCATACATAAAATCAGAGAGATATAGGATAGGAAAGACAGATAGGATTATCATATCATTAAATCAAGAATACATATTACATTGATATCTACATTACATCAAGATACCTAAAGGAAGCATATTGGATGGCATCTCATGAAAATGTATAGGTAAAGATGAACAAGAGTCTAACAAAGAAATATCCTGATTGGTTTCATATCTGCATATATGAAAGGATTAATAATATATCAATAAGATCAATATATCATAATCAAAAAGATCATGGATCCATCAGAGTATGAAATAATGATAAAATAATAATATGATTTTTCTAAATTTCCATGGATCTCTTATTTTACAGAAATATTTCCTTCAACAATACAGTGCGCAATGCATTCATGCTTTCTCATTGCAGTCCATGTTTTCTATTAAATTCCTAGAACAACTTATCCATTGTGCTGGAGGGTTTCCTCTAAGTCTTTTTAAACATTTTAACATGACATAATATAATTTTAACATAATAGAAATATTGTTATTGCTGCTGGATGTTTTAAAACAATAATGTTTCTATTATTAGGTCAAAGTACATAGTACCTCAAAGGAGTATAACTTTAAGTCTATTGTCTTTGCTTTATATAATTCCATAACTAAAAAACTATGTCCTGGGAATCAGGATGTTAAGGAAGTTGAACAAGTTACTAGAAAGAGTAGATAAGCATGAACTGGACTTTATTTATAAAATGAGCAATATATTCAGGTTGAATCTGTAAAAGTAACTGGTTACTTGCATAAAAGCACTGTCAAATACAAAATCTGAGGATGAGTTATGGATAATGATGAATATTAAATTCAACCAGATAAATTGGGGTGGGGGAAGGGTGCACTGTTAGGGACAAGAGGAAGACAAAAAAGGGATGAGAATCATTTCAGTGGTAAATGCTATGACTATAATGAACTTATGGAGAGAAGGAAAAACTACTTAGGTTTCATTTTACTTCTATTTTCTTTACCAAGGAAAATGGTTTTTAGATTGATGAGAGTAGAATATAGGTGGCTTACAGAACTTCAACAAAACTCAGTAGATTTTAAGAGGGCAACCACTCAAGAAAACCACTCAAGAAACTAATAGAAAAAAATCAGTATTGGTTCATAAAAAATAGGTGATACTGAGGCCAACTAGGTGACTCATTAGTTTGAGAGCCAGACCTAGAGACAGTAGGTCATGGGTTCAAATCTGGATTCAAAACATTCCCTACATTTGTAATCCCCATGGGCAAGTTCCTTAACTCCCACTGTGTAGCCTTTGCTGCTCTTCAGTCTTGGAACCAATACACAGCACTGATTCCAAAAGAATCAGTGAAGGTAAGAGTTTAAAAAAAAATAGGTAACACCAGATTAACGATTTGTCTTATTTTGACAGAGCTATTAGACTGCAAATTAGAAAAATGCCCTAGGAATAAAATAATCATCTTTCAATAAAACATTTAAAACAATCTTTCAGAATATCCTTGTGGACAAAAAGGAGAATTGTAGTCAATTAGATTTAGAATGGCTTTGGATAGTATGACAGACAACTCCACCAACTACTAATTAACTACTACCTATATGGCAGGCAAACCAGCTTGACTGAAGCAGTAGTATAGCCTTCAAAATACATAAGCAATACTTCAGAATACCCTTGTGGACAAGATGGAGAGGTGTAGTCAATTAAACTCAGAATAATCTTGATCAAAAAGAAAAGATTAATGTGTTGGACTAAAAGGAAGTCTCTTATGGAATGACCAGGAGGTCTGTCATTGATCTTGTGTTGTTTAACCCATTTATGAATGATTTGGGTGAATGGCTAGATGGTATGCTTATCGATTCTGAAGATGACACATAACAGGGATGGATTGCTACTAAGATAAACGATAGATAGGATCCAAAGTTTGTCAATCAATTCGAATTATTTGTTACACAGCAAGATGAAATTAGGTAAGAATAAATCTCAAGTTTCATACTTAGGGTCAAAATATTATCTTCATAAACATTTAGTCATGGGGTAATTAGGTGGCTCAGTGGATAGGAAGCCAGGCCTAGAGATGGGAAATTTTGGGTTTAAATCTGGCCTCAGACAATTCCTAGCTGTATGACTCAGGGCAAGCTACTTAACCCCAATTGTGTAATCTTTACCATTCTCTCTTCTGCCTTGGCACCAATATTCAGTATTGATTCTGAGACATAAGGTAAGGTTTTAAAAAATCTATTCATGGAAGTCCTTGTTCAATAGTGTCCAAAAACCTTTTGGATTTTTAGTAGATTGCTAGCTCAAACCAAGAAAACTACATGATATGATATTAGATGTTAAGTTGCATAAAAGAGAAGCATAGGGTCCAGAGAGAAGAAAATGAGAGGCCCATTGTATGCGGTTCCAATCAAAACCACATCAAGTACACTATTTATGAGTCAGAGTATTTGTAAGGACATTGACAAGTTGGAGGAGGACAATGAGAAGATGGTATGTCCTGGAAGATGTTACTCTAGAGAACAGCAACATATACTGTCTTAAAGGGTATAAAGGACTGCCTTATGAAAGAGGTATTAGACCTGTTTTTCTTGCCCCCAGAGAATATAAATGAGCAGTGAATGCATATTGCAGAGAAAGATTTTGGCTTTTTATGAGGTAAAACTTCCTAAGAATAACAGCTGTCCAAAATTGGATTGCCCCAGGATGTAGTGAGCTTCCTAATGCTGAAACTATTGAAGCAAAGACCAGGGATACTTTAGGGAATACTTCTATTTGGGCATTTATTGAACTCATTGGCCTTTTGATGTTTCATTCTATTCACAGAGGCTAATACTCTTGGACTGGTGGAAAATACCAATTCCAGTTACTCAGATTTCAGGTTTTTACACAATGTCCCTCATTTCTGGCCTGAGAACTTTTGAATTCTTTAGGTATCTGTAGTGGAACAAATTCAATCTGAGCAGTTCAAGAGTAGATCATTTTAGTATTAGAGGCTAAGGAAAAAGGAATGAGTTATATCTGATCTTGGTTCATCCCTCCTTCATTTGAGCCCAAAGATAATTTGGTGGATATGTATAACTCTCAACTAAAATAATCATGATCCACAGTTTCATTATTTTTTGAAGTTGTATCTGACTGATTATTCTTGTGCTGTGACTAGCACAAGCAGACTAGACTAGCAGTAGTCTAACATGAATTTTAAAAACTGATTAAAGAATTGTTTCTGAGATTAATGAAAATTCTGATGAATATCTTGTGCTAGTGAGCCAAGTAGAAATAAAAATCCATAGGATTCCCCAACTCATCAAAGTACTTTTACAAATGTTTTCTTTGATATACCTTTATTTTAAAGGACTCCTCAAACTGTATCTCAGATGTCTCTTTGCCTACAAGGGATCACAGAACTACTATTCTGTTGGTCACAGAACCATGATTAAAGGCAGAAGTCTCTAATTCTAAGAAGCAGCATGGTACTATAAAAGAGACCAGGATTTGGAGTTAGCAGACCAGGCTTGGCTCTGTAAGTTCATACCTATATTACCTTAGGCAAATGATACAAACTTCCTGGAACCTCCATTTTCCCCAAGGTAAACTGAGGGATTACATTTAATGACCTCTAAGAGTTCTTTCAGTTCTAAATCTTTCCTAAAGTCATGATTATTTTCCATGGCAATAAAATCTGAGAAATGTTCTTTACCTCATGAGAATCTTGGTTCTACCATCATTCCAGAGAATACTTTTCTTTATAACCATCAAAAAATGAATGAATGAAGCATTTATTTAGAATTTATTCTATGCAAATCACAGTGCTAAGCTGGGGATACAAATAGAAAAGTAAGCTAGATCATGATCTCAAGGGGCTCACATTTTAATGGAGGAAACAATATATTTGGAAAGTTTCAGCTTACAAATGAAATGGAAAGGTCCAATGTCTTTTGTGTGTAGTGGCAAAGTAGATAATTCTGACTCTAATATCATTTCCAATGATAAAATCATGCCAATTTCTATGTTGAACCATTTGACAGTGCCAAGGAATTTGGTAGTAACTTTTCTGAGTACTTCTTGAAGTGGGTTACAAGGCTACTTTTCCAAAGGAGTTGCTTCCCAGGAAGATGACTCTGGGAATTGGTTTGGAAGTATTACTATGCTCATAGTTCATGGGTTAAGGGTCCTGGGCTATCTCCATTTGGATTTGAGACAAGATAATAGTCAAGGTGGTGGTCAGACTTGACAGGGACATGATGGCTCCTATCACTCCCTGAGGCTGCTTTGCTTGTCCTGTGCCTGTGCCAGTTAATTAGTAGTTGGTTGCGATGTCTGCACCATTACCCAAATTTGTGCCCCTATATGATGGCTATAAGAGGTGGACTGGAAACAAGACCTTGGATTCAATCTCCCCCAGGGCTCTTATGCATATTTAGTTGCCTGTGGAGGCAGCTGACCCACAGCTGTTGGTGTTGTTGAGGAGAAATGTAGGTTCCCTCTCCACAATGATTTCTCCTTTCAATGATGGCTACAAAGGCTGTGTTGGAAGCAGATCTGGTGGCTTGGAAAGCCCTGCTATCCTGAAGGTTTTTTAGTTTCTGGTTACTGAGTTTTCCCCATCAGGATCTGAGAGGAAATGGAGGTCAAGGAGGTGGTGATTTGAATTAGCTGGCACATGCTGCCTCCTCATTCTTTCATTCACTTGCTCTGTGTGTGTGTGCCTGTCTCTCCCTTTCTGTCTTACTCATCCATGAAAAATGATTTCCATTTTCCATCCTAACTTAGGCCTTTTAAATCTTCTGAGGATCATAACTCTCCCTATTTTCTAAAGTAATTCCATCCTATAAAGCTCTTTATCCCAGGAGAATCATGATTCCTTCTTCTTCTGGTGTAACCTTGACCACCTCCTCCCTCCTCAAGGGCTCTTTAGCTTCTGAGGAACTCAGCCTTAGACAATGTCAAGCAGTGATGCTTATGCTATAGATGACCTTCCTTGTATGTCTGCAGTAAAAAGTCCATGATAGTACAAAGCTAAGGTCACCTCAGTCATTTGGAGAAAGCTCGTAATGTCCCCAGAGAGTTGCAAGAACAATCAGCCCCTTGGTCAGGAAATAAGAGGAAGTGCCAACTCAGTGGAAATTTATTTATTACATGCTTAGAGGCTGCTGAAATAACAAAAAAGTCTGACTTAACAGGCCCGCTGGCTCTTCACAAAGGCAGGGGGGATTTGGCTCACAGGAGGGTAGTGGACAGCATTGAAACAGAGGGTTACAGAGCATTTTTAAAGCCACTCCCATCAAAGAAGGAAAAAGGCAATGTGGCGATATAAATTAAATTAGGCATCAATGAGAAACTTTCCTTGACCCAACTCCCAGCAGGAAATCTGCTCAGTGTAGCCCTTGGCGCCAAGCAGGTTAGCTGCTCCTGCGTCAGTCCTAATGCATTTTTCATGACTACATTGTGTGGGGAAATCCCTTTTCCCAGGTTCAAAGAGTTAAAGTAAGCAAGGCTACATGCTACAGTGGCCAGCTCCCGGGAGTGACTAGAGTGACTAGGTTTTATTCTGTCAAACCTGAAGCAACCAGAAAACACAAGTGCCAAACACCTTTATCAAACCTGCCTTCTTTCATTTCTTTACTTTTGTGTCTAAGAATCAGAGCTGTGGATTGCAGAAATTCCCAGGGAGCTATGACTTTTTGCCTCTTTGTGTATTCCCAGTACTTAGCAGGTGCTTAAAAATATTTATTGATTAACTGATTGGGCTGACAACTCAGGTCACAGAGGCAAATTCGAAAATGTATCTTAACATTTAGCTGGGGAGAGGGCATTGAGTGGGAGGTTTCATTCCTTTTTCTTATCTCCCTGGGGTTAAATGTGGTTTGTTGTCTCCCAAATTATAAATCTCTTGTAAATTTTTCTTAGAAATTGTTTTTTTCCATTCTATCTTTCAGAGGATTTTGTGGGTCTAGAAAACCTGGGTTCAAATTCTGCCTGAGCCATGACCATAGACATGTTACTCAAATGCTCTGGACTTCAGTTTAATTTTTTAAAGTAAAGTGGTTGAACTTCATCACAATGGCCCCATCCAATTCTAACTTTATCTCTTTTAACTTTTCTTCTACTCCTGTTTTCATTATGGTGGATACCAATCCAATAAACATTTATTAAGTACCTATTATGTGCCAGGAACTGTGCCAAGATCTAGGGATGCAATTATAAAAAAAGAAAGACAGTCCTTGCCTGCAAGGAGTTCACAATGTAAAGTTTTACAATTTAAAAGATTGGAAATAAGGATAAAATAAAAATCATCAATTAAATACCAAATTGGAAATCCTAAAAATTAAAGGGGGATTAATAAATTGAGCATTAGAAAACTATTGAATTAATAAATGGAAGTAAGAATTGATTTCATCAAAAAACTAACAAAATACATAAACCACTAGCTAATATGCTTTTTAAAAAGAGAAAAAAAAAACCCCAAATCTCTAGTATCAAAATGAAAAGGGTAAATTTACCACTCATGAAAATGAAATCATAGCAATTATTAGGAGTTATTTTGCCCAATTGTATGCCAACAAATTTTAAAAAATCAAGTTCAATGGAAGAATACCTACAAAAATACAAATTGGATAGGTTAAAAGAGGAGGAAATAGAACACCAAAAAGAATCTACTTAAGAACAAAATTAATAGATCATAAATGAGCTTCCTAAGAAAAGTCATCAGGATGAGATGGATTTACAAGTAAATTTTACTGAACAGTCAAATATGATAAAATATCAATATTAAATTATTTAGAATAATTTGTAAAGAAAGAGTCGTGCCAAATTTCTTTTATGATACCTATTTCAGGAAGAGTGAAAACAAAGAAAACTATAGGCTAATTTCATTAATAAACAGATATATGAAAATCCTAAGTAATATATTATCCAGGAGACTACAACAATATGTATCAAAGATTATAAGTTATGATGAAACATGATTTACACAAAGTATGCAGGAATAGTTTAATATAAGGAAAACTATTAACATACTTAATTATATCAACTAAAATGTAACATAAATCATGATCATATCAATAGATAAAAAAAGTTTTTGATGAAATACAACACTCATTCCTATTAAAAACACTTGAGCGCATAGAATTTTTCTTTTGAATAAAAAGTATATATTTAAAACCATCAGCAAACATTATTTGTAATAGTAATAAGTTAAAATCATTTCCTATAAGATTAGGAATGAGACAAGGATGTCCTTCATAATATTGTATTAGAAATGCTTGCAATAGCAATAAAGGCAATAAAAGAAAAAGAAATTGAAGGATTCAGAATGGACAAGGAGGTAATAAAAGTATCTCTTTTTGAAGACAACATGATGATAAAGTAAGTCCTAAAGATTCAATTAAAAATTAGTTGAAATTATCAATAGTTTTAGCCAAGTAGCAGGATATAAAATAAATTCATATAAATCATAAGCATTTTGATATATCATCAACAATATTCCCCCAAGGAGAGATGTAAAGATTAAAATTTAGGGAACCTGAGGCAGGTAGAAATTAGTTTCTCTCTGCAAGGAGTATTATATTTTTTAGAGGTTTATTAAAGGTTAAGGATTAAAGAAAATACAGAATAAGAAAGCACTTGTCTAGGCCCATAGGGGTCTTGACAACCTCACCTACATTACGAAAAGAGACACTTCTGCTTGGAAGTGGCAACAGGAAAGAGAAGAGACCCCAAACCCTTTCCAATCAGGTTAAATACCCCATCTCAATCTTGGCCCAGGTGAGAATTCAGTGATATTACAAAGCATTCTGGGGAAGTGGAGCAAGGACTTCTGGGGATTGAAGTCCTGGATTCAAGTCTCCATTTTTACATCATCCCATTTGATCCTCTGGGAAGAAGGACTTCCCCAAAGGATCATAAAAACATAATCAATTTAAAGATTACAATAATTTGAGGATAAGAGAACAAAAAGGAACAAAACCAATAATTGCTGGATGCATTGACAAAAAGTCAGTTAGGGGGAAGTCCCCTTTGGCATGAAAGTGTACATACAAATAAATGTTCAATCAACCACACCCAAAGTTCATTCTTGTGCAGCTTGTGATCTAGAGGCTTCTTCATGGTGTCTTCTCCAACAGTTCAGTTTCTGGATTCAGAGAGGTATCATCTTTCTTTACCTAAAATTCTTCTCAAAAGGAATTTAAACTTTGTAATTTAAATAATAATATTTTTTACATTTTCCTGTGTTGTGGGTGATTGAAAAATACAGGATCACTTAGGGATGCATGGCTGAGGTATGAGGTATATGAGCCAATTGGTAAGAGAAATTAAAAAGACATCAGAAAAATCCAAATAAAAAAGAAAATACAGGATGAAAATATAGACTATCAAAGTCTTATGTGTAAAAATTCTAAGTAAAAGAAAAATAAATCTATAACAGGTCCTTGAATCAGGGCCCAATTAAAATGATCTAAGCAATGATGCATTTACCCAGTCAGTAGCCAGGACTACAGAATGGTACCACACTATGAAAGACAGAAAAGGGGGCCAGATTATAGGAGCCAAGGTTGAGATACTTGGTAGAATGTGGAACAAGGAAGACCTGCCTTTAACACATGTTAAACAGCCTCAACCTCAAACCCCAAACACATTCAAGTCCTCTTTCTCTAGGCTCAAAATTACATCAATCCCACCAGGATTGATTGGTCTCTTTAACCTTGTGCTTGATTGGCACTATGTAAATGGCTCTTTTGTGTATATCTTGTCCTGTAATCAGACAGAATCATTAAGCAAAGTCCCATAATTTATTTTAAATAATTAGTGGCATCATTTTTATAGTCTCTAGCTTTTTGGGCATGCATTGACAAATGTATTTTAAACTTGTAGTACTGAAAAAATCAAAAAGTTAATGAAAATCTTAATGCTGTTGACATGTGCTTCAAATATAAAAAAGAGAGAAAAAATAAAAAAACTGAAATATAATATAGCACATGCAAGAAAAATATAATAACAAAAGTTTTAAAAATAAAAATATAGCTTATAATCATTAACACACTGTGTCAGTTAAGAAAATAAAGATTACAAGGCTTTCTCACCAAAAATAAGATCCATTTCCTCTTCATATCTGGCCATGATCTATGGTAAGTATGAGCAAATGAATTGAACAAGGTAACATTTTTCATTTTTAAAGAACAGTATTACAAATATATGGTTATCAATATCCCCAAAATCCTCAATAGCCCAATTAATTACAAAGGCAAACAAACACATTTTCATATTTCACATAAGTTGCTGTATGACATTTTTAAAAGCCTATGAATTGATGGATATTTGTCACAATTTTTTATAAACGTAGCAAATATTTCAACCTTGGTGAATAAACATGTTTTTAAACAAAGTAAAACTCATTTTGGGTTTAGAACATAATCAAAAATCTATATATCATTCTGGTGGAAGTAAAGTAGTGAGCTGAAGAGTATAAATGAGAGGTGCTCCTTTTTTGGAGGCTTTTTACGGGTACAAATGCCCTGAGATTAATTGCCCCAACTTCCATTCACATGTTTAGAAATGCAGGAAGGTTGGGGGTTATAATTGTATTTTACTTCAGCTACTAGAATTGGCCTTAACTCGTGGTAGGGGCAGGCAAAATAACCAGAGATTGTTAAGAAAAAATTCCAAAAAATCATGTTTAAAAAACCCTTAAAATCATTTGAGGTATTTAGCACATTAAATTTTCCAAAGGTTGTTATACAATTATAACCAGTTCTGATGAAGTCCATCTATCCTCTATGTGACAATTTACAAAGTCAAAAATAGAAAGGCTGTTTTTTTTTTCTTTATGGGCTTAATTACAATGATATCTGTTCAATATAGTTATAGAGGAAAAATAACAAAATATAACAGTAGTGAAAACTTAACACATTAAAATGATTCAGTGTAACAGAAGAACATTGAATGTAGTAATATATGAATTTAAAATTACAAAGTTAAACCTTAAACAAAACATTCAGCAAAATGCAATAGAAATACAGAGATTTTTATAACCATTGGAGTCTGAAATGCCTTAAAATGTAACCTTTAGTCTCTTTAAAATTCTTTGGGTTTTTTTTTTTTGTTTGTTTGTTTTTTTAATTATCCATTTAGATGCCTATTGTCAGACCCATCCAGAGCCCCACAGATGGGAAATCTAGGTCTGGCTCTCAGTTCGCTGAGCCACCCAGCTGCCCCTCCAAAGTTAAAATTGTACAGAGCTGAATCTGTTTTCTGGCACGCAGGTGAAATAAATGAAATTACCAGAAGAGTCAAAAGTTATATCCTTTTAAATAGCCCATTGCTTTTAAGTTCCTGTTTAGAAAAACCTTTCTTCTTTCCCTATTGTCTCTCCCCCTCCTATGCTCTGATCTGATCCGCCCACGTGGAGCCAATACCCCCTTTTGTTACCAGCTAGTAGAAATGAGTCTTGAGTGATGAGCGGATTTGCTCCAAGGCTAGAGTTTGTTGGGCAGGTAGGTCACCAGGTGGTCAAGATCTGGGTTAAACAGGGACCGGGTGGACAAGAGAGAACACCGGGGTGGGTAGGGCCAGGACAGGAATGAAGACAAGCAGCAGCGCCAGGAGCCAGAGCTGAGAGGGCATCCAGGGTGGGCAGGTGAGCTGCAATCTGGGTCAAAATAGCAAACCTGTCTGGAGCAGATGGCTGCAGGCAGGCAGGGAGAAGAGGCCGAGCCGGGTGGGGTGAGCTATCTAATGGCTGGAACAAACAGCAGCTTTGCAAGGATAAAAAACCTTGGCTAGAGAAACATGCTTAAAAACAAAAATAACTCTAGGCAGTAGTTATGAAAAGCTGAACTAAAGTAGAGAAAAGAATCAGAAGATTGAGATATTTCATTGTCCCTTCATGGTCTCCAAACTGTAAAGATTAAAATTTAGGGAAACTGAGGCAGGTAGAAATTAGTTTCTCTCTGCAAGAAGTATCATATATTTTTAGAGCTTTATTAAAGGTTAAGGATTAAAGAAAATACAGAATAAGAAAGCACATGTCTAGGCCCAGAGAAGTGTTATATAAATATTAGCTGCTATTATTTTTAGGAATAACATGTCTACTTAATATATTTCCCTTATACTAAGGATTGTTCTGATGTGGTTAGTTTGACTATTCTTTTCCCCCTTTTCCACTGTTATAGTGAAAATCACCTTTAAAGATGTTATAATATTATTTTATGGTCGCCAAGGAATTTACCTATGAAATTCCTAAAATGAAACACTCAAGTCAGAATGGAGTTTATGGTGGTTTAATCACAACGGGAGTAAGAAAAAGGAGAGGGAGAGAAGGAGAGAGGAGGAAAGGGAAAAAGGTTAACTCAACTTTCTGGCAGAGCCAGAGGGAGTTTAGGCCTGAAGGCCAAGGTAGAGAAGAGAATTAGTAATTGACCCACGTGACTGGTTTGAAGGAAAGCTGTCTGCAGGCTTCCTCCCTGCTCAAGCTCCTAGCATGAATTGCTGCCTAGCCCTGTCCACAGGAAGTGTGTGAATTCCAGAGGCTATTCCCTCCCTCACTTCCTGTGCCTCACAAGTGCCAATGGTGACTCCAGCTTGGCTTAGGACTGCCCAGGTGGGCAGTTAGTTGTTTCTGATTTGTCATTGAGTAGCACATGCCCATGTAGTGTGGGTGTGCACAATTTTGGGTGCTAGACAAAGCAAGATGGAGATTTTAAAATTTACACCAGATGAGGAAATGGGTTTAAAGAGACAGAATCAGTCAATAAGAATTTGTTATTTGTCAGGCACTATGTTAAATTATGGGGTGGAGGGGTACCCAAAAAGGCCAAGAAAATCTGTCCCTGACCTCAATAAAATTATATTCCAACAACCATGAAAAGAGAAGAAATATAGAAGTGGAATTGAAAGGTATTCTCAGAAGAAAAGCAAAGAGAGTTGAAGACTAAGATTTGGAAGATAGGAAAAGGCCTCAGGCAAAAGAACATGGGATGTGATCTGAGTTTTGAGGGAATCAAAGAGATGAAGGGAAGGACTTGTCTAGGATCACATAGGTAAAAAACCATCAGACCCAGAACTTAGACCTCTCCTTATGGACTCCAAGGACAATACTTGTAAAACAACTCCAGCTTTCTCAAGCATAAAGGCTGGGCTGGCCCACTCCTTCCTTATATTAGATTCCATAGAAAACTTCAACAATTCTTTTCACAGAGTCAAATTTAGACTTGTCAGGAAAGACTTCTCCAAATTTGGAATTTTCAAAAGTATAATGGATTGATTGAAAGAGAAAGGAGAGTGCATCACTATTGTTCAACATATCTTCATCACACCTATTTTTTCTATGTAACTACTGGATTCCCTTTTCCTAGAGATCTTCACACCAAAACTAGAAGACCACTGCATTAGAGAGGTTGGAGACAGGAATCCTGCTCATATAAGAGGTGGATAAGTTTCAAATCAATTTAACAAATGATTGTTGATTACCTATTCTACATGGGAAATGTTTAAGAATATAATATCTAAGACTATGATTTGAATTTCTGGACCACAAGAGTCAATATGGTTTCACCAAAAATGGATCATATAGGTGACTCATTTCTTTTTTAACATTAATGAAGCGGTAGATTAGAGAAATGCTGTTTAAAGTAGTTTCCCTAATTTTACCAATGCATATGATCAAATTTCTGATGCTACTATTGTCCAAAGCATACAGAATGGGCTGGACAATTATACAATTGTTTCATTATAATTGTATTCTGGAATTGTATTCTAGATTGGTCAAAAGAATAGTTATTAGTGTTTGATGTCATCTTGGAGAGAAAGGCCCTAGTTGGGTGTCAAAGGAACTTACTATTTTTGTTCCTGTCTTGGTTAAAGGCATTGATATTAATAAAGGCATTGATATTATATGTGTCAAATTTTCTGGTGATGCAGAGCTGAGAAGGATAGATTGCATATCATATTATCGAGCCAGAATTCAGAACAGATCTTGATAGTCTAGAATACTGGATGAAATTTATTAAGATGAAATTTTATAGTAATAAATGTAAAGACCTTTATATGAGTCAAAAATTAACCTCATAAATTTAAGGCCAGGGAGATATAGAGAAACTAGTTTGTTTGCAAAAGTTCTGAGGCTTTTAATGGACTATAAAATTAATATTGTCTAGAGTATGATACAGCAAACAAAAACAGCTAATGTGATGTTGGGCTGCATTATATAATATAAAGATTCCAAGGATAGTGATAATCCTGCTATTCTCTGCAATGGTCAAACTATTTCAAGAGTAGAATGTACAGTTCTGGGTACCACAGTTTAAAAGGACATTGATGAGTTGGAAAGGATCTAAAAGAGTATTCAGATTGGCTACAGGCCTCAGAATTGTATCATACCAATAGATGAAGCTGGAGAATTTTAGTCTGAAGAAGAGAAGACACAGAACAGGACTTTATAACCATCTTCAGGTATTTGAAGTCATCTCGTGAGAGGGGTATATTAGAATTGAGCTATTTGTTCTTGGAAGTGATACCTAGGAGCAATAACTGGAAGATATATATTTAAACTTAAAGAAAAAAAGGAGGGGAACATGAAAATTTTGAAGAATAGAATGGGCTGTCTTGAAAGTTGGTGGATTTCCATTAGTTCTTCAACCTAAGGCTGGATGTCCACTTGTTGAGCATATTTTAATGTGTTGGGTTAGTTAGCCACTGAGGTCTCTTTTAAATCTGAAATTTGCTGCCTTTACAGTATGCACATTCTTCAAGTAATTCTGTGGCCAACAAAGACTATAGTTTCTGAAAAGTTTAACTTAGGTAACGCTCAAAGGGAAATAAAGACAGACATAGTAGTAAAAGAGAGCTGTATGATATTACCAACCAAAATTTATGCAAGAAAAGTGGTACAAAGAATGTGATCAGAGATGTTTTAATAGAAAAGGATCATGGAGCATTCATACAGGCAGAGCAATCTAAGCAATAGATAGAATGACTAGTAATATCCAAACAATATCCATAAAAAGATTGATTCATTTGCTCTTCCTGTTATTCTCTAGCATCTAACCTAGCACACATAAGATATTCAATCAATGCTTGTTTATTGGTAAAAAAAACAGGCTCATGTTTGCCTCAGCAGAAGGAATACTAAATTTTGTGTAAAGCTTTGTGTCATGTGCTAGGAATATAAAGCTCAAAATGAAACAACCTTTCTCCTCAAGGAACTTATATTTTATTAGTCTCTATGATAGAAATATATATATATATATATGTGTGTGTGTGTGTGTGTGTGTGTATGTATATATATATATATATATATATATAAATTTAAGATTCCCTAATTCCATATATTTTTGTGCCTAACTATAGCCAGTGTTCTCAGGCTGGACTCCTCTACTACCAGTAGTTGTGTAGTTGTGACTGGAATTTAAGCAGACACTAAGAAGTGATTTCTCACTGTCACTCCATGGAACTCAGAGCCTAAGATCTCCAATACAATACTCTTGTTAGAAGCAAAACAGATATCACTATGTAAGACATTCTAAGGAGAAGTAAAATGTACTGAACAATGATTTTTTTTTTAATTTAGAATATTTTTCCATGGGTACTTGGTTCATAATCTCCTTCCCCCAGCTCTTTCCTCCCCCCTCCCAAAGCTGACAAGCAGTTCCACTGGTTTATTCATGTATCATTGTTCAAACTTATTTTCATGTTATTCATATATGCAGTAGAGTGATCTTTTAACATTGAGACCCTAACCAACCATATCCCTATTGATCTATGTGATCAATCAAATGTTTTTCTTCTACATTTCTGTTTCCATAGTTCTTTCTCTGTATGTGGATAGAGTTCTTTCTCATAAGTTTCTCTGGGTTGTCCTGGATCATTGTTTTGCTGCCAGTAGAAAAGTCTGTTACATTTGATTGTACCACAGTGTATCAGTCTCTGTGTACAATGTCCTCCTGGTTCTGCTCCTTTCACTCTGCAACAATTCATAGAGGTCTTTCCATGAACAATGATTTTTCTTCTATTCAAAATCTTAGCTAAAACCAGCCTGCTTTGCCAAATTTTGCTAAGCAATATAAGAGTAAATATGGCTCTTCAATTTGACAAACTTATTTTAACCACTCTTTAGGAAAAAGGCATGATACTATTACTATAAAGAAGTAATAAAGCAGTCCTTGGGTCTTTGCTCTGCTGATAGATGTATGTATGTATGATAGATAGATAGATAGATAGATAGATAGATTAGATAGATAGTTAAAAACACAATGTGAAATGCAAATACCAACAACAGGGAAATGGGTTTGAGTCAAGAATACATGTGATAACCAGTGGAATCGTGCATTGGCTATGGGAGAGGGAAAGGGGGGGGCGGGGAGGAAAAGAAAATGATCTTTGTTTCCAATGAATAATTTTTGGAAATGACCAAATAAAATAATGTTTAAAATAAAAAAAAAACACAATGTGACACAGATAGTGTTCATTTGTGATTTTCTAAATCAACATGTGGCTTCAGGGATCCATTTTTATTTGAGTTTTACAATCCTGTCTTCAATGACCATAAAAGAGTTAAAGATGATTTAATAATTTATTAAATAGTTAAAGATGTGTAAAAGAAGTAAAAAAAATCAAAATCTTAATTTTATATTGTTTACAGATAGCATTTAACCAAATCTACAACATGAGAGGGGAAATTAATTGTGAATAGTTATAATGAGAGCAAATAAGACCGTAAGAAGGGCAAAAGAGAGATCTAAATAAGGTAACATGTGGAATTCAATGAGGAAAAGATACTTTCGAAGAGAGAGAGGTTTCATGATGAAAGTGGCACCCCTACTGAGCCTTCCAGAAAAGGAAGTATTTCATCAGGTAAAGATGGGAGTAGGACAAAGATTTCTAAGGATGGGAAACAAAAGCAAGGTAGACAAGAATGTAAGATGTTCTTATGTAATATAATATATTAATAATGCTTTTCATTCTTCGTTTTCAAAGAGGACCAGTCACAGGGTAATATCTTGGCTTGTAAGTCATTTGGATTTAAGTGAAGCAGAGTTGTGCAAAGTAATTGCTCTCATTCTGTTTTCCCAGAGTCATTGAAGTAGCAGGACAAAAGTCAAGACAACTGGCAATGGCCTAGAATGCAATGGATGACCTTAACATCTTTGATGTCTGACCAAGCTCTAAGCACTAGACAGTCCCTGCTTTAGCCACCTTCATAGCCATTGGAATAAATTGTTCTCATCTGCCCATTCCACTGATGGAAATCTTCATATGTTTTAGGTAAACATCCCCCTAATTACTGATGGGTTCAAGGCTGGCCAATTCCCCTCAAATCTGTATTAGCCCATCTGCTGAGACAGTTTTAGTAGAATATAATCTATTTATATATACTTACAATAATGTTCATATGTTCATATATCACTTTAAGGTCTTCAAAACATTCTCAATCTAATTTAACAAATATTTGTTTAGAGCTTCCATTGGTAAGGAGCAATGGCTCTGTAAAGTACATAGTAATAGTATCATTATTCTCATTCTACAAATGAGGAAGAGGAGATTTAGAATGAATAAATGAATGGAAAGTAATTTGTTAGTGCTAATTTCCTGTCAGAGGTTTTCACTTGTTCATAGTCATACAATTAGGAAGAATTATGAGGATTAACATCTAAACCCATGTCTTAATTCAAACCCAGTGTTCTTTTAATAGTACCATACTCTACTTCATACCTATGTACCCTTACCTTATTTCTCATACTTTTTAAAATTTCTCTAACCTTCTACATAGATGAATCTTCATCATGGTTGTTTTAATGTATATCCTAAATATTTTAAATAGTAATGATTATGATATGGTCTTTTGAATATGTAAAAGAAAAAAGGTAAAATATTACAAATGACTTCATAATAAATACATATTTGCAAGATGAGTGGCTGTGAAATGAAGAAGAAATAGATAAAGAGACAGACAGAAAATAAAAGACAGAAAAGAATAAAGAGGGAGAGAGAGAGAGATGGGGACAGTCAGATAGATGGAGGCAGAGGACAAAAGACAGAAAAGAAAGGGAGAGACAGAGACATACTGAGAGAGAGAGAGAGAGAGAGAGAGAGAGAGAGAGAGAGAGAGAGAGAGAGAGAGAGAGAAGACAAAGAGAAAAGAAACAGAGAAGAATAAAATGGAGATAGAAAGAGAGGAAACAGAGGCAAAGAGCTCAGATTTTTCAATCTTGAGCAAATGTCTTTAGTATTTTTGTGTAATATTCTTGGGCATCACAACACCTGCTTTTCTTTAATTCAATGATCAGAGCAAAGGCTAAATCCACAGTGCTGGTGAATAGCTCTGAAGCTTTTCTAAATGTGGACTCCACCTCAAAATCACAAAGATGTTGGCCAATGACACTACAATTTATATCCCCTGGCCTGGGACCCACATCTTTGCAATAAAACCAGGAATAATGGTCCCACATGTAGATGAGCCTGAGGAGACGATGATGAAAACACATCAGCAACAGCCTGGAGAGACAGCATTGGCCCAGTGGCACAGCCCACACAGAGAATCTATTAGCAGCTAGAGGAGAAGGTCAAGCCGTATTCTTTACATTACACAATCCACGCTTGTGTTTGTCTAGGATGTCACAAAGGGCCAAAGAAAATAACTCACTCTGCGGGAAGTCTCAATGATCCTCTCTCACAGCACTGGCTACAGAGCTAACTCTTCCACTGAGAGTTGCATTTTATTTTCTGTCTCCTTCCCACTTCTTTGCTCCTCCTAAAGAAATTCCAATTGTTCCCTAAAAGCTAAAAAGCACAAGCTACATAGGAATATATTTCCATACTGCCAGTCCTCAAGGTAATTTTTTCTATCATTCTCTATCCTCCCCCCAACTCCCCTCCCCCTAAATATAGCTCAATTACTGATTTGTGAATTTGTAAACTCTCCTCACTCTTTTAAAGAGATGGTAACATACCTGTCAAGTCTGTTTGGAGTTTGCCCAAACTATGTCAAGCCAGACCTTGAATTTGGCTCTGTTATCTCTGTTTGAAATATTTTAACTCTGTTATGAAATAGGACAAGCTAGGGGAAGGGATGGAGTGGGGAGGGGAGTATATGTGTGTGTGTGTATTGGAGAGGAAGGGAGTTTGAATCTTCTATAATGTGTTCCTAGGTAATTTGTTGTTGATTAAATTTACAGGATTTATCCTCCTGCCAAATATTATTTCTTATTATTTCAGCATACAGAGTAATAACAAGGCTAGATTTCAGAATTTAAACTAGGTTTCTGCTATCTATGTAACTAGCTGTATCATTTTGTTTCACAAACACTCTGAAAACATATATCAGTTAAATCAAAATTTGGGGAATAATTTTTCATTCAGTGTCATTTAAGGGCCTCTATGCATGATGGAAATAAACCTTCAATGACTTGTTTTATAATAACAAGCCTCTTTTCCATTTTTTTCTCATTTGATTCCTGTTTCCATAGTCATGTTCATAAAGAGAATTTGTTCCATTGATTGCTGGGAGCCCAGATTCCACCCCCCACCCCCTACATCTCTGCATAGATTTCTAGTCTAAAATCACACAAGGTCCTTTATCTCTAAGACTCTCTTAATGATTTGTAAAGCTTAGATTTGCCAGTTTCCCAAGAGTCAGTAGATAGTTATGGGTAACTCTAGGGTAAAAGACATTCCAAAGCTAAAGGGCAGGCAATTGAAAATTAATGAAGGGGAAAAGTCTTGAAGGTCTATTAGCCAATCAGCAGCACCAATCTAATAGGATCCCCTCACCAAAAAACATGTGTGCCTTAGGGCCAAAGAAAAAGTGTGAATGAATCTGGGAGCAGTCTCAACTGTGGAAGTAAAGGGAAGAGAAGAGAAAGAACAAGCTCACATCAAATCCAAGGAAGATTGAGGTGTACAGATTGGGAGGGGGAGACCAAACCTTGTACCTGAGAGATATTTTTATTTAAACTAAGTTGTCCTTTTTCCTTCCCAATTTGTTTGACAATTCAGCCTTTCATTTGGCAAGAAGACCAATCTGCTTGCTCCATAGCTGATTGGCCCTTGATCCTAATTAGAGAAAAGCTGCTGGAATTCTTAGTTTGGAGGTGGTTCACATTCCTGGAAGAGACTGGGATTTCACACAATGCCTCTGGGAATTTGCCTTTGTCTTGGCAATGCAGAGAATTAATTCCCAGAACAGTTGCAGAATGCCTGTATTTCATATTTTGCCTATAACATTACAGGCATACTTTTCCCCTTAAGATAAAACTTTAAATTTGTCCACATACTTCAGTACAGCCCATAAAGAGTGGGAGTCCATGACTACTAGTTCATCTCAAATCCATCACTTCAAATCCTCTTGGCCAACAAGTCATTCATGAGACATAGCTGTTTGACAACCATACCTTTCTCTACCTGCCCTACTGGATATGTTGATAATCAGAAGCTATTTTTGACACCACATGAGTGTGAGATGTAGGGAAAAGGATAAAGTGTTTTCCAACGGGACTTAATATGGTGACTTTATGCTCATAATTCAACTCAACAACCATTGAACATTTGATATCTGCAAAGTACTGTGCATACTGTATTAAAAATGATAATCCTCTCAAGGAACGTATAATAGAGTAGTATAGATGGGGATGTATGCATATGAATATAAGAAATATAATAGCAATAATAATAATATCTAGCATTTATATAGCATTTTAAGCATTGCAAATATCCATATGCTGGGTAGAAATAAACCATCAATGACCATGTTTATAGTACCATGCCTCTTTTTCCATTTTTTCCCAATTTGATTCCTGTTTCCATCATCATGTTCATAAGGAGAATGGATAATTCAGTTGATTGCTGTGAGGCCAGATTCCCCCACCACCTCTGAATTTTCTTTTTCTCTTTTTTTCAAACCCTTAATTTCTGCCTTAGAAGCAATGCTGTGTATTGGTTCCAAAGCAGAAGAGCTGTAAGGGATAGGCAATGGGGGTCAAGTGATTTGGCCAGGGTCATACAAGTAGGAAGTGATTGATGAGGCCAGATTTGAACTCAGGACCTCCTGTCTCTAGGGTTATGGTTATGGGTAGGTTTAGGGTTAGGGTTAGAGATGGTTCTCAATCCACTGAGCCATCCAGGTGACCCCACCTCTGCATTTTCTGAAATGTCGTTTCATTCATTTACCTCTCTGCAGCTTTTGACACTGTGGATCACTCCTTGATACTTCCTTCTCACTACTTTTTCAGAATACCATTCTCTTCTGGTTTTTCTCTGACATATCATATGTTAATTGGGGCAACAACATTTCCTCTAGTGATGCTTTGAAGACTCTGCTTTGAAAAGTTTTAAATGATATAAAAATGGAAGCTATTATTATAGCAATGAAATCTAGTCCGGGAGGTATCAAGGCAACAGTAGGAAATCAAGCAGGGTGGTGTGAATACCATTACAAAGACAGAAGAAAAACCAATAGACATTAACCTTTATGGACCTTCAACCTTTGCTAGCCTTCCTTTCTTCCTGGACTTCTCAGCTTACCTTTTCTTCTCTATCTGTTTTTTTTTTCTTTTCCCTTTCCCTCTATCAAAAACTGTCTGAGCTCTGTTTCCAGAATAAAGTCTGGACACCATTGGAATAGATTCAATTTCATTCAATTCAATTCAATAAAAAATGTATTCAGTTCCTATAGGAGAAACTATAAGAGAGAGAGGGGGAGATAGGGAGAGAAAGGGGGAGAGAAAGGGATAGAGACAGAGAGAGAGGGAGAAAGAAGGAGAGGGAGGGAGAAGAGAAGAGAGAGAAGGAGAGAGAGAGAGAGAGAGAGAGAGAGAGAGAGAGAGAGAGAGAGAGAGAGAGAGAGAGAGAGAGAGAGGGAGAGGGAGAGAGAGAGAGAGAGAGAGGGAGGGAGGGAGAGGGAGAGAGAAGAGAGAGTTTTCAGTCTTTCTAATTTAAATTAAGATCTGGTTTCAGACTTAGAACCCCAATAAAACAAAACAGACAGGCCCTTCCCTCTTAGAGTTTATGTTCTATTTGGAGAGTACAAATAAGTAAGTACACATCCATTTTTAAGTAATTCCCAACATTATTTTTTCAACAAATTTTTAATTAAATCCATAGTGTAGAAGGCACTATGGCTATCAATATGAAAATCTAATGACTCTGCCTTTGAAAAGTTTTTGTTCTGCAGGAAACAGGGGAGAAAAGGAGAGCCTGCTCTCCATCTGCATTCTTATATCCACTAACGTTATTTGAATTACAGAAATAAGGCTGCTGTAGCTGAGAATACAGACCCAATAGAGTCCATATGAGTCAGGGATTTACAGAAATGTACCTATTTAGAGAGGGAAAAATAGTACCAGCTGCAGAAATGTTCACATGGGCCCCCTGGGTACTTTAGAAGAAACACTATAAACTTTGGCCTAAAGTAGGAGAATACAACTAATGGTTCATTAGGAGCTGAGTTCTGAAATCCTGCTTAGGGCCTACTTTATCCTAACTCAATAGGAGCAATTTGGTCTTCCTAACCAGGAGAAACTAAAGTATTCTCTTCTGAGGATACAGATAATAGTGTTCATTACTTCTTCTGCAGTGGCAGGGAAATCAGCCTGATAGTCTCTAATGTGCTTTCCATCTAGGGTCTATGGCCAAGTGTTTTAGGCTTTTTTTTTTATTATTTTACAGACAAAACTTGCACTGACTGCTCCTGACCTCAGCACAGGCTTTAAGAATATGAACCTGACATTCCATATGTATAGATGTAAGTATTTGGAACTGTTTGATGATTAACAAACCCAATTGTCTCTGGATAAAAGGGAAGTTCATTTCCTCAAGTGAATTCTTGACAGGCAAGGGTGGTGCAGTTTATAATCCTAGATCTAAACACACTTGATTGAATAGACGCTGCCAGTCTTTCTTTTTTCAAAGATTAAAAGAAGAAAATTTCCTTTAATTTGACATCTGTAAGGGAAGACTGCTATATCCATTCCCTGTTCCCTTGACCCCATTCCCCCCAGCTATATCTTTCCTTTGCTTATTCCTTTTCTTCCTTCTGCCCTTCCTGAAATCCTCTCTCCTCAAGCATCTTTCCCATTGCTTTGGGTCAAATTCTTTTTTTTTTTTCTTGTACTATGAAATTGTTCTATCAAAGCTGTGTCAAATTCCATTTCATAGGTTCATCGGTATTTAGAGCTGGAAGGAAGCTTGGAGCTGGCATGCTTTAATCTAATCAGATGAGATTCAATAGGGATAAATGTAGATGCGTAACCTTCAGTTTTAAAAAAATCAGCTTCACAAATGGACCTGGAGAAGAGAAGCTAAATATTAATTAGCATGAAAGAGATCTAGGGATTTTAGACAAAAGAGTCAAGAAGGTAACATGGCAGCCAAAAAAGCTAAAAGGAGAATATTCTACCTTAAGAGAGACGCAGCAGTCAGGTCCAGGGAGGTGATGGACCCTACGTCCTCCATCTGGCACTGTACTCTGTCAAAGTTGGACTACTGACTTTTATCTAGTTCTGGGCAGAACATTTTAGAGAAGACATTAATAAGCTGAAGACATCTGGTGCAGTCATTCTCAAAGTGTGGTCTGGGAAAACCCAGAGTTCTCTAAAATCTTTTCAAGGGATCTATGAAGTTAGAGATCTTTGGGATAATAATATTAAGAGGTTTTTGTTTTTAATATGGTAAATATAAATAGATTAAGTGCATATGTTAAAAAACTGGGAGGTTGTCAACAGTTTTTAAAAGTGTTAAAGAGTCTTGAGACCCTCAGATTTTGAAAACTATTAATCAAAGGGCAAGTAGTATGATGAAGGCATCAAGATAATGTTATAGGAGGACTAATTGAAGAAAATTAAGAAAGTATAGAAAGGCAAAGAAAATAGCATTGTATCTATAATGTTGGTTCTATTAGTAAAACCATATCAGTTTCTGCATGGCTAGGTGAAACAATGGATAGACTGTTGGACCTAAAGTCAGGAAGATTCAT